>NW_004955515.1:1255234-1375709 GCF_000276665.1 Chinchilla lanigera
CTTGCCAGGCAGGCGCTTTGCCGCTGAGCTAAATCCCCAGCCCCTATTTTTAGAATTGTAATGCTTTCCCTAAATTCATACTTTCTGCTAATGTTAAAATCATCAGAACATTTCCCCAATCACCACTGTTATTTGCAATATCGTCATTATTATTATTATGAGTAGTAGTAGTAGTAGTGGTAACAGTAGTAACAACAGTACTTTGAGGAATTAACAGATGGAACAAAATAAGAAAAAGTAAGTAATTCATACTAAGTTTAGATTAGGAGAATAAACATTATCTTTACTTGTAGATGATAAAATTGCAGGTTTGTAAAATCTAACAGCCTAAATTTTAAAAATTGAATTAAGGTAACTCTGTACACAAAACAAATAAGAATAAGTAGTTTACAAAAATATGAATAATCATATGAATTCTATTTCCCATTAGAAATCTAATGGGAAGCCATTCTTTTATAACAATAAAACCTATACAAATGGGAATAAATTTAACAAGACATGTTTACAACAGAAAGGAGGGCCACACAGTTTTCCTGGAGGATGGGCTGTGGAGATGTGAAGCTGTAGGACCCTCTGTGTCCAGCCACTCTGGCCCTCGTTCCTCTAGCCGTCTTTGCTGTGCCCGCCCCTCTTCATCAGCTGGTTGGATTCTGCAACTCACCTGGGCCTGCCAGTCACTCAGGGGCCCTACCCGAGGAAGAAGGGATGAAACTTTCCATGTTTACCCAGAAGAGCAAGGAAGAGCTTCCCCAAAGGCCCCAGTACAGCTGTCGTCACATCCTCTCTCACCAGATTTGGGACACAGACTCACCTTTGAAACCAAGTCTGGGAAGAGTTAATGGGCTTAGGTAGCTTAGCATATTCCCTAGCTAGAGTGGGATCAGCTTGCTCTGAAGAACATGGCAGAGAGGTTTGCATCCTAAACAAGTCTGGAAGTATACTAGTGAGGAGGAAGCAGAAATGTATTATGGATAGGTAAACAATCATTCACTTAGAAGAAAATATAGACACCCCTACCTTGCTCCATACAATAAAGTTCAGAAGGCTTAAACAGTTCAATATAAAACAAACATAAAAATATTAGAAGAAAAAGCAGAATAATATTGCCTAGCCTTGCAATGAGGAAGACTTTCTCAAGAAACAATTCTTAAAGGCCATAAGGCAAAGAGTAATAGATTTCACTATAGAAACTAAACATTTCTGTGCAACAAATGATATTAGAATAAATAAAAAAGAATACAGTATAACATTGTGATGTATTTGGAAAAATATTTAATGTATCTTATATATGAAGAACTTTTTTTTTAATACAGGGGGTTTTGCTATGCAGTTCAGACTGGCCTTGAACTCACTTTGTAGCCCAGGCTGGCCTCAGATTTGCAGTTATGCTCCTGCCTCAGCCTCCCAAGTGCTGGGATTACAGGCTTGTACCACCATTCCCTACAAGAACTTCTAAGAAGAAAAAAAAGCAAACAACAACAAATCAATTTAAAAATATTGAACAGGCAAAAGATATTGGAAAGGCAAGAGGGGATGAAAAAAGTAGGGGGACACCAAAACTCTCAAAATAACTAAAATTAGTACAGCATTTGCTATCAGATTTAAATAATCTATAAATTTCCAAAAGTGGAAAGGGGTTAGAAAAAGTGGTACTCACTGATTTTGTGGCTAGGAGAGTCACTAATGCTACTGTTAGGGGAAGAAATCCAAAAAATGTGTAGACTCTATGAAGTAAAAATCCTATTGTTAACAATTATTTTACAACGATGTATGGAAATATATGTCTACATCAGTTAACTTTCTGTTATTATAACAAAATACCCTAGATAATCAATTATAAGAAGAAAAGGTTTGTTTTGGTTCACAGTGTTGGATTGTCTGCCTGTGGTTGGCTGGTCCCATTGTTTTGGGTCAGTGGGAAGGCAGTACACCAAGATGGTGGTGCATGTCAGAGGAAAAGAAGGAGCCAGAGACTCACAGTCTCCTTTAAGGGTACACCAATGACTTAACTTCCTCCCACATGGCTCCACCTCCTAAAGTCCCTCTGCCTCCCAGTAGTGCCAACCTGGAGGACTGGCGTTTAACACACGGACTTTGGGGGATGTTCAGCATTAACATTGCTAGGCAATAATACTTCTCAAAGATATTCCTGGGCATTTACTGTAGTAGAAAAACAAAGGAAGCCATCTGAATATGTATCTATGGTGAGCTTGCTGCAAATGCTGTGCTATCTACATACCATGAAGTATCACATCAATATTAAAGGCATTTTCATTGAGATAATACTATTTTGAGTATAATGACTAGGTTTTAGAATTATATACTGAAGCCCTTAGAGTGAAACAATATTAATTGTAGGATTTGTTTTAAAATACCCCCCAAAAATGTGTATGTGTTGTGTGTGTGTTTGTCATTGTTGAAGATATAATTTGCATATGAGGCTTCATTATAGTATTCTGTCTTTGATAGATAATTAATTAACAGTTTCCAAAATAAAAACTAGCTATTTTCAAAGCCTGGTTTTAATGACAATTAGCTTCTACTTTCTTTCCTTTTAAAAATTGTGTATATTTAAGGTGTTCAACTCAACGTTCTATACTACTTCTATTTGCTATCACTTTTCGGGGTTTATACTTTTGTGCCTTTGCTGCATGTGTATTTGCTTATTTCTGATTGAGATACAGATATCGTACATGAAAAGTAGTAGAAATAATTCAAGGCCTAGTTTGCTGCGTTTGAACACAGGAAAGACTTGTGTTTGGTCCTATGGGGCAACCCTGAGCAGCTCAGGTTCATCATCATCCATTTCACAGAGAACTTGGAGCCAAGATTTCAGTCCTACAAGAGACAACTGACAAGTGGAGCAGCTCAGTTCTAACATGGAGCACTTTGCGGCCTCAGTGTGGCATGGCATGGTTCGTGGCTCGCCTGTCCTCTGTGGATCCTGGACTCCCCGTTCATCCCCAGAGTGAGAAGCTGTCAGGAGCTCTCTGCATCCCCTTGGCTCCTCTGCACTTCATCTTCTGGAAGTAGCTGTCACTTTGTGAAGGACGGACCGCAAATGTAGGGGCAACTCTTTGTTTTTCTTTTGCTCCCAGGCCATGTTTTTAATTATTTATGGGCTTGTTTTTCTCTGTTACCTTCATTCAGATGGCTTGTGAAAAATCTTTGCCACCCTTGGGAGAATCAGGCTAGCCCAGCTTACCCACCATTGCTGTATCCCTGCTCTCTTCTCTCTGTTTCTTCATTTTATGCATCCTTGGTGCTTGTGGTCCCCCTGCATGTGGATACCAACATAGCTCTCAGTGGCCTATCCACATGACTTCAGAGTGCTTGCATCTCTTTGCACCAAGCCCATGTCCTCTGGTGAGCATGGAGTACTGAGTGGAGTAAACTTGAAGACAGATCATGCAGCTGCCATGCTGGGGCCCTGGATCTCAGAGAAAAAGCCTGTGGAGGGAGAGTGGGCCTGACTGGGAACCCTCAGGGGAACCTCAGGAAAACTGACAAGGGACAGCTCAGAAAGGGTCACTCTGCTGTCACAAATCATGTTGCCATTAGCAGTAGCTTTTTGGCTGCATTAGGGAGAATGTAGCTTGAATTAGAGTGTTTCAAAATTTCTAGATGATGTAGAAGTTCTGCTGAGATTCAGTTCAGTCCAACAACCAACAAGGCTAGGAGGGAGAAAGGGAGGAGGAATGAGAGAGAAGAACAGGGAAGAGAGATGGGGGGATGGTTATTCTTCTGCAGCAGAGACCCAGGGCTAAGAGCCATTGAGAGCCCCATCCACCACTTTGCAAAAGGAGCTCCTGGGACAGAGAGAGACTGAGAGGCGAGTCTGGTCTTGAACTAAATGTGCTTTGTTGTTGTTGTAATTCATGGTCTTTATTGGACAGAAGCTCAGTTACAAAAGATAGAGTTAGCACAGTCCCATCCCCCATCCCTTCGAGGAAGGAGGAAGCTCGAGTAGGTAAGGTGAGCACTGTCATTCTGTCTTTGTCTTGTGGATTCTCATTCCTGACATTGTACTGTCAAGGATGTGTCTGCTCTTTCAAGCTCAAAATGTGACGGCCAGTTCTCACAGTGCTTTCTGTGAATTGACTTATTTGGTTTTAAAAACAATCCTCTAAGGTAAAAGCTCTTTGCTATGAAAAAAAAGAAAGAAAGAGAAAGAAAGAAAGAAAGAAAGAAAGAAAGAAAGAAAGAAAGAAAGAAAGAAAGAAAGAAAGAAAAGCTCTTTGCTATGGATTGAATGAGTCCCCTTGCTGACATGTGGTGGAATCTCAGTCTCCAGGGTCACAGTTGACAGTTGACAGGCTTTTGGGAGGTGCAGGGGGCTGGAGGCTCCTTCCTCTGTATGGATTAATGGGCCATTGAGGGATTGGTTTTCTGAGGAAAGTGAGCTTTCTCTGGCACCCATGTTTCATCTCACCCTTGCTGCCTGTGCTGCCTCAGGCCACCAGCAAGAAGGCATTCACCAGATGTGTTCCCCTATCTTGCATTTCCCTGCTTTTGGAACTATGAGGAACACATTTTTTACTTATAAATGACTTAGTTTGTTGAATTCAGTTATAGCAACAGAAAATGGGCTGATACTCTCTTATACACATTTTATACTTGAGAAAACTCAGACACAATTTCAGTAAGCTGCTCAGGAAATAGTAGAGGTGAGATGGTTTGTTCTACAGTCTGTACTTTTTGCTGCTCTTTTCTGGACCTGAGCACAAAGCTATTCCTGGGAAGGAACTCCATCCCACTGCTGACAGCACAGCCCCACCACGCAGAGGGACTGAAACATGAGCATGGCCAGGTCTGTGCCTCAGGACTTTCAGGTCCTCTCACCTGCCTCACTCTGTGCCTGAGTTAGCCCCCCAGGAATTCAGTTGCAGCAGACAAATCACCCAAGTTGGAGACTTAGGGAACTTTCAGAGTTTAAAATTACAACAGCTGTGTGCTAGGACACCACAGACCTCAGCTGACTAGATTTGTGATATATGAGGGGTTCGTCGCCCTTGGTTACTCTAGGTCTGGCTGCTTACAGAAAGTGCTTCTGTGAGGTCTATTAAAACCTGGCTTTGTCATCAGTGACAGTGGAAAGGCAAGACCCCAAAGGGTGCCAGCTTAGATGAATTCCAAACTTTGAGTTTGCCATGAGCACTTCAACACAACAAAAGTACAGTTTCTCATAGAAATCAATCACAAGTAAATGGGACAAGAAATCAAACAAGAAGATTATGTTAGGATCAAAAACCTACTCTTCATCATAGTTCTCTTACTTAAGAAATCAAAAAGGCAAAAACCATCTGTACATTGTAGTCACAGTCAATTGAATGGTGAATCCCAAGGGTGATCTGGACAGGAATGCCACAGCCTTGACCCCAGCAGAGATGAGGCAAGAGTGACTGCTATAGGTGGCAGTGGGGCCACACTGTGGTTGAGACAGTTGGACCCACTTGACCCAGATGGGGTTGTTGTGTCCCTGGAACTGGCAGGAGCTATGCAACTAATAAGCACTGAGCCAATACCCTGGAGTCTTGAGTGGGTGGACACTATGGAAAATCCTCGAGGGAAGAGAGGGTAGGTTCCCCTTGAATTTGAACCTTGAGAAACTGCCTTATGAATGTCCTATGACTGTTCCTTCTACCTTCCCCAAAGGGACGAAGCCATTAACAAAGATGGCTATGCATGGGGAATGGAGAAAATCCAGATTTCAGGAACTGATGAACTTAGGCTCTGAGCGGACATGAATCTTTCCCAGGCTGGAGGTTAATGTGGGGTTGAGAGAGCTAGGGATTCATTTATTTTGTCCCCAGTCTACTTCACAGTAGGCCCAGTGGCTCTGGAAGCCAGTCTGAGGGTTATTTCTCTAGTTCCTCAGTGTCTAGTGAGATGGACATACTCAACAGCTGAATCCCAAGGTCAGAGCTCTTGCTAATAGTGTGAGGGCTCCTCCAGCAGAACAGGTCATGGGAAATCCCTGGGACTCCTCCTTCCCATAACACTGAAGTCAATGGCAAGTCTGGGTGAACTGTAGAGATGAATGCCACCATCAAAGATTTGCAAGTGCTCAGAGGTAGTGACTGTATCTCTTCCCCAAGCAGAGCACAGATGGTTGTTGGAGAATGACAGGAAGTTATTCTAAGTCTGAGTATAGTGGTAACTGCTCCTCAGGAGGAGATGGACTCTTTACTGGAGCAACCAGCACAGCCCTTTGCAAGTGCTATGCACTCTTCACTGAGCACAGTGCCTTTTCTGCATTTCCACCAAGAGGAAGCCTTTTCTGCATTTCCACCAAGACAAGAGCATAGTTCTCTATGGTCTCAAGGCCATTTAACTGGAAAACTAAAAGTTGCATTTTCCAGACTCCTTTGCAGCTAGGATTCTTGATGTCAGCCAGATTCCATTTAGATTGACCACAGCAGGGACTGGTGAACAATAGCCCATGGACCAAATCTGCCTCTCCATCTGTTTTTGTAAACAGGAGCACCAAGTATTCATCTGCTTAGATCTGTCAAAGGACAAAATTATAACAGTTTAGTATAAAGTTCTTAATTGGCTGTATTTGCCATTCTAGAATTGGGCAACAGTCCATTCCACAAAATAGAATAAATATTCTGGTGAGCTGAGTAGAAAAGTTTGGTTTTATAAATAGAAAAAGTCTGAATAAAGCAGATGCAGAGAACAAGGGGCAGATTGTTCATTTTGAAGTTATCATCCTTGAAAGGCAGGAGCAGGGAGACAGAACAATAGGAAAATAACTGATTGGTTGACATCAGCTTTCCTTAGGTCATTTTTTTTAAGGGGGGTGGGTTACAATTAAAGAGAAGACATTTTCTTTGAGAAGACATTTATTATCATGCCAGTTAAAACTGGCTTTTTGGAAAAATTTGTTTCATAATCCCTGAATTCCCAGAAGGTTAGCAATGATTTAGTTTGAGTTTGGTGATGTGGAGCTTCAGGGTGAGTGACTCTATTTTGAACTTCATATTGGTCTTTGGGGCCTAGTGCAGTAGCCTGGTCCCACGCACTGGCTTCCTGTGGTTTCTATTTATCACACATTCTCCATGGTTGCTTTGATGCTATAATGGCATCACTGTGACAGAAACTTTGGCCTACAAAGCCAGTACTTGTTTACTCTCCAGTCCTGTACAGGACAAGTTTGCTGACTTGTGAGCAGGATTGGCAAGGATTGGGGTTGGGCCCCTTCCTGTGGCTTCTCTTTTGTTGAGGGCTCAGAGAGGTCATGGATTTCTCCAAGAGCTTTCCCAGGGTCCCTGCTCTGATATCAGCTCAAGTCTTGATGTGTTGGGGCATCAGCCATACCCCGCCTGGCCTGGCCCCAGCAGTGACCTTACAGGCAGTGGTGATTCTCACTGTTCCAAGGGTCATTCCAGGAATCACAGCCAAAGGCTGTTCCTCCAGGGGTTTTTTAAACACTCATGATTCTGAGTATTATACCTTTTTCCAATCAAGTAACAAGAATTATTTTGGTTCCCTAAACTGAAGCCTCACTACCACGTGCCTCACCCCTGTGCCCTGATTGTTGACATTTAAGCGATACACTGAGCACTTCATGTACATCAATCACTTGCAATATAGCAAATAAATTTATATATTATGTGTATAAATCAAGGGTGCGAATTGTGCTTAGGGAATAGGATTAGTTTTATTTGATGAATTATAGGCCAAGATCATCTCACAATCCTGGTAAGTCAAATGGAAATGCCCTTGCTTGACTGGAATTATCAGGCCCCGACTTCTGACTCAGGCACTAGCCAAGTGCATGCTTGACTCCACTGTGGTCAGAATTTCTGATTTCACAGGGACAAAAAGATTCCTGAAGAGATAGATAAAGATTGCTGATTTCTTAGTGTGAGTGCAGTTCCTCAGGTCTGTTTTACAAGCATGGAGGTGGCTGAATAGGAAAAATGTCTGGTTACACAACTCAGTTTCCTCTTTAGGTCACCCAAAGGCAGGCCAGATGTGCTTAAGGAGGATGTCCCAGGTCTAAAAGGACATTCACTCCAACCAGGAAAGGGCCAAAGGTGACACACTGGATGTCACTGGTGACTAGGTAGCCTCAGGACTCTACTGACTTGTCTTCTGAGTGTTCCTTGGGGTGGGGCTAGGGTTGGGTTATTTTGCCTTTATGCAGCTTCTATGCAGCCCATAACTGCTACACTCCACCTTCAAAAGGGAGGTCTGCACCCCTGCAAGAGTCCCCACACTTCTTCCCAGTTCACTGGGAGACAGACTGAGAACCTTCTGAGGCTTTGGGACCAACTCATTCAATTATTTTGCAAAAATTTTTCTTGAAGTCTAAGAGTTGAGAGTTCTCTTCCCTATTTGTTTGTTTGTTTGTTGAGACAGGATCTTGCTTGGTAGTTCAGGCTGGCCTCGGACTCACTGTGTAGTCCAGGCTGGCCTCGAATTTGAGGCCCGAATCCCGAGTGCTGGGATTACCGGAGTACGCCAACACATCTGGCTCTCTTCCTTTTATTTCTCTTTCACTCTGCTCTCCCATCTGAACTTTCCTTCATAGCTTTAGGGGGAGAATAGGCAAATTCCTTAAAAAGTCATCACTGGACAAAGGAGAAAGATTAAATTAGAAAATAGAGACTATGTGTTGACCCCCATTCTGCTGGCACAAAATCTGTGTTTAAGTATAATATTGAGAATTTATACAGGACTTTGAAAAACATAGAAATGGACCACTGTTACACAAGAAGCAGTGTGTGCTCCTGTCATCCTGGAAGAGAAGCATCCACGCTATCTGGGTGAAGCACAGTGATGCATGTGGCCGGGGACCTTTCAAGGTTGCAGACAGCTGCTTGCAGAGTGGCTGCAGGGGCTGAGTCTCCTCTGGGATTTCTTCAACAGCACACACAGAGCCACAGCATGGAAGGATTTCCCTAAGGAACAGAGAGGGCCGCTAGGAGCCTGAACAGCACTGGGGGAGGAGGCTGAAGATGGAAAACCGAAGCTGCATCTCATAGAAGCACAGTGGCCAAGGGGCTGGTTATACAGAGCCTGCTACCGTGGCGTGGCTCTTGGGCTATTTCAATGCTGTGTTTCCAGGAGACACTTTCAAAGCCAGGGTGGAGAGCCTGTGAGAACAGCAGAAGAACTAATTACACTGACCCGGTCACATCTGGCGCCCAGCTCCTGAGGACTAGCTCACCTGCTGGCTCCCGGAGCTGCTGTTGTAATGCATGTTGATTTCAGGTAGCGCATGATGCAAGCTCACACCTGAAGATGGAAACAGACAGTTTGAGGACGAAGTCTTTATTCAGTTCAAGGCCTCTGAGAATACAGTTGTTTGGCTTCTCTGTGCTGCCTGGGTCTGATGGTAATCCCAAGGTGTGGAAATGCAAGGCTGCCTGAGCTAGGCCTGCTGAGACTTGCCGCAGGCACAGGCCCTTGGCTGGCTGCAGCTCTGCCAGCCCTAGCTCTGCTGCTCGGGGAAGGCAGAAAGTGAGGAAACAGCTAAGGCTCTGCATTGTCCCACTGATCCTCCCACTGACAAGTGTTTATTGAATGCCTACTGTGCACAGAGTGAACTTCAGAGGATAACACGTCCTGCTGGGTTTGGGTGAGATGGGAAGTGCTGTTGTTCACGGTAACCTACCCAGGCCACCCTGGTTCATTGGCACAGAGGAAGAAGTTTCCAGGTTCACAGTTGGAAAACTTACGCTTTCTGTGCAACTCCTGGTGGTGAGCTTGGTTCTCAAGGAGAAGCTGGGTGCCATGTGGTGGCACAGGCTGAGGTAGTCAGGGCAGCATACCCACTTCACAAAGGGCAAAGTGGAGGGGCGGGAGGCAACTGGTATGGTCAGCAGTCAGCTATACAGCAACTTAACCACACCACAAGCAACTGCTCAACTGGACACAGTTCTTATTTTGTATTTCTCTCTCTCTCTTTCTCTCTCTCTCTCTCTCTCTCTCCCCCCCACACACACAAACACACACTCTTTCCCAGGACTCAGAGCACAGAGCAAGAATTACGAACTAAATAGGCTTTTCTTCACACTGCTTCCAAAAGAGGATGAATGTGATTATTTCAGAAACACAAAGACACTAATTGCCAAGTGAGTGTTCAGTGCTGAAACAGAGCACATGGCATCTAAGACTCTTTCCTTCAAGATAAACATTGAATGTTGACCCTAGATCTTAAGAGATTTCAATCACTACCACAGCCCTGGAGAGTCAGCTGTGCTATTGCTTTAGTGGTTTGCACCCCTGCACAGAGTTCTGTTTTCTTTCTCAGTTCACATGGGTCTTCCCCCACTTCTAATCTTTAGCAGAGCTTTTGCTTGGGGGCTGGGGCAGATTGCATGCGGTGTGATCAAAATACAGGGTGAATGACTGGTTTAAAATATTTATGATAAAGGCACATTAATATCCCTCAAAATGCTCCCTCTCACTTCACACACACTTATCCCATCATTCTTGCCATTTTCTGAAGCAGTTTTGGAATCATCTTTTGTGAGTGTGTCTACAAGATGTGAGAAAAATACAATGAGTGCTGCTGCAGAGTGCCATTCAGTGGAAAGTCAGGCTCGTAAAAACTATCATGTGTCCTCATTCACTTTATTCACCAGATCTCGCACCAGGAGTTGTCTGGACCTTCCCCCAAGTCAAAATGACCTGAAACGTAAAAGTTTTGAGTTGATTCAGGATACTGAGGTAGCCATGTCAGCAGAAATAAAGACGTGAAAAAGGACTTCCAGGAAAGTAGCAAGGACAATGAGATACGTATGCTCAAAGCAAGGGAGATATTTTGAGGAAGATTTCTCACAATGTATCTTTTATTACAATAAACTTTAAAGTTTTGTATTTCTATGAGTTCATATTTGCAGTACGGATCGATCACATTCCTTGTGGGGAGCTGCTCCATGCATGACACAGCTTAGTTCTTTTTTTCACCACCTTCCTCCTCCTCCCTCCATCTCTGCGTCTCCTCCTCTTTTGCAAAAGATCTCCCTGTTTCCTACTATCTTTTATTTTGCTCTTTAATTTATTTATACTTTGGCCTCTCATATAAGAGAAATCATGAGTATTTAAGCTTGTGTGCCTGATTTATTTCACTTAATATTATGATCTCACGGTACAACATTTACATGATACATTTTTAAGTTTAAACATTCACTGCATTTTCTATTGTACCTTGTGTTTGATAAAGGTGATGAAACATACAAAGGATATTGAAGCCCACAAACTGTTCTCACGGGCAATGCTGACTTCCCTCCCCAAGAGGTGAGGCAGTCCCACGCCTTTCCCCAGGAGAATCTCTGTAACTGCAAGGAGCTGATTCTGGGGTACTCTAAGGTGGACCATAAAGGTCACATGGCTTCCACCCCCATCTTTTTTTTTTTTTTTTTTTTTCAGAACACCCTGAATGGCCTTTATTTCGGTAGGCATCCACATTTCAGCATTTAGTGGTCCTGAACAGCAAGTGGGAAAACGTAGCAGGTGCCAGGAGGCCAGGCCGCCAGCCCAGGACCCGCGGCACACAGAGCCGCTCCTTAGTCCCCGCTGAGCATAAGAAGCAGCAGCACCAAAGCCAAAGTCCGTGCCAGGCTGGGTTCTTCTGTTCCAGTTGTCAGACTGCATGCTAGACCCAGAAGGAGGCAAGGGCGGCAGGATGAAAGCCCGTGCAAACCTTCTTCAATGTTTCAAAGTGAGGTGGGCTGGGGAGAGGGAACAACCCAGAGGAACCACGTGTGCTTACAAGTGTCCTTGTGCGGCCTTGCTCCCGGTATGCCCACCAGGGACGAGGGGTGCTGGCAGGTCTGCACCACCCTAGCGACTGCTCTGTTCACCTCATCACACCTGAGCTAAGACATCAGCTGACGGTGACAGCAGGAGGCAGAGCCAGGACCCGATACTCATTTCCCAGGCTGGTGGAGAATAAAGGAATGTGGTTCCAAAGCTAGATGAGGGAGGTCAGAGACTCTTTCCAACCTTACCTGATGGCTTCTGGCCAAAGGAAGGAAGGGTCGTGGGACGTGCTGGGGGGCGCAACAGTGCGACAAAGGGGAGGAGGAGGGAAAAAGCAGCACCCTTGATCCAGGTGGTGGGAGAGATGGGGGAAAACCCTGAATTTCTCACTGAAGGCCAATTTCAGAGAGGGACGGAGTAACAATCTATGCTTCGGCCAAGGGTGGGAGTGGAGGAGAGTGGGACAGATGGCTTGGAAGGGGTTCACCCTTGTCTTGAGCATTCATGCTTGGATCCTAGAGACCTTGCTGTAAGGAAGCCAAGGACTCCGGAACAGGCCACATGTTGGTGTTCCAGACAAAACCCAGCAGGCAGCATGCACCACCATACCTGTGACATGGTAACGGCTTTCAGGAAAAACTTGCCTGTGCTTCAAGGCTCCCAGAAGAGGCCCTGGACACCACAGGACAGAGCCCAGCTGCTCTTTCTGAATTCCGGACCCTCAGGTGCTGTGAGAGCTGAGGAGGGGACCACTTCAAGCTGCTGAATTTGGGGGGATTTTTTAGGCAGCAGAAGTTAAGTATACAGGGGGTACGTGATTTTCTGAAATGAACTACTCTTGGTAAAGTTCCTTGCAAAATAGAGAATAGTTTCCTCTTATGTTACACCCTAGATATATTCTTGGAAAATTCAAATGTATTTTAGAGTCATGTAAGAGTATCCCTTATATTTACATGTGAAGGGTTAGGCTATGGCCTCAGATAGTCAGAAACATGTTTCTCCATCTACATGAAAATCTAAGTGACATTTAAAAGTTATGTGAAGTGAGGAGCAATTCTTTCTGTGGGCTGTCTAGCATCTCCATTTTCTTCCTCCCAAATGCTAGAAGTACCCCCTAATTGTAGCAACCAACCAAACCTGGTGTCTTCTTTTATAATGGCAAATGTATTGAGCAAATTAAATTTCTGCCCTTACAAGTTCTCTTATTACTAGAGCACCAATTGGGAAGGAATTGGACCCTGAAAGTTGGAACAGGGACCTATGAAGCTGAGGACCTCAAATTCTTAAATTTCATCATGAGAGTCAACAAAACCTGACTGCTCTCCTTAGAGTAAACCTGCTTGAAGGTCAACCCTTGGTGGGCTTCTGAGATCCTGGATTTGGGAGGGTTCCGCCACCCTGTAAGTGATAAAGTTCATTCCCGCTGCCTAACCTGTTTATACAAACACCCTGGTGTATGTGGAGACCTGTTCTTCCACGTGGAGACCTGTTCTCCTGTGTCCTGTGCTGAGGAGAGTCTGTGGATGTGACCAGCTGCATGACAGCCCTGGTCCTGAAGGCTGAGCTCCCCTGGTGGTTGACATGTCACAGTGCTGGGGGAGCTCAAGGTGCCCTAGGTGGCTGCTCTGGGAAAGGACTCTCAAGAGTCTACTCCTAGCTTCCTCCTGGTTGTCCTGGTTGTCCTCAGTCTTTGCTGATTCTGCTCTGCATCATTCTGAGGTCATCAGCCATAGCAGCCAGTGTAACTGAGTACTGAGCCCCACCAGTTCTTCTGTCAGTCACTGGACTAGGGGTTATCTCATGAGGTCCCATACAATAAAGGAGCAGCCCAGCCCACTGCCTGAGATGACTACTTTTACCTGGAGACCTGCAGTGGCCTCTCCTGAGACTGCAGCTTAAATAGGCACAAAAGTATAGCACAGAGAGAAGACTGGGTATGTGACTGTTTAGCTCTTTGTGGAAACTCTGGCAATCTCAAAGGTTCAGTGCATTCAGCTACATAAAGGATGCCTATAAGAGATAGATATTATTCAGTCAAACCAGGGGGCCTCTGGAAATTGTATCTTTTTCAGTCCTCTTGGTTAAAGCCAAAGATAGAGAAGGGATTACTAAAAAAAGATTCCTATGTACAAATGTTTGACTACTAGAACAAAACTCAGTGAAAATACATATATGGTCCACAAATTTATTTGAAAAATTATACATGCAGAAATACTGCCAGCTCTGACTAAATGGGATTTATACATTAGTCCTCTCTTATTTGTGATTTTGCTGTCCATGCTTTCTGTCACCTGAGGTCAACTGCAGGTTGAAATTAAATAGAAAATTCTGGAAGTACATAATTCATTAATTCTAAGTCATATATTGTTTTGAGTAGTGTGAAGAAATCTTTTGATGACCCATTCTGTCCCATCTGCTCTAAGAATCATTCCTTTATTCAGAGTATCCACATTGTATGTGCTACCCTCCTGTTAGTCACTTAGTAGGTATGTCAGTTATTAGATCAGGTGACATGTGATCAGTGCCTGTGTTCAAGTAACCATTATTTATTTATAATGGCCCCCAAACACAAAAATAGTGATGTTTTCAATTCAGGTGTGCCAAACAGAATCAGTAAATGCTTCTTTTATTGAGAAGGTAAAAATAGATATTTTGAGATAAAGTCACAAAGAGTGAGAGACCACATTCACATAACTTTTGTTATAGTATGCTATTACAGTTGTTCTATTTTATTATTTGGTGCTGTGAATCTCCTTCTGAGTCTAATTTATACGTTTGCCTCTATCATAGGTATGCACATATAGGACAACAATAGTGTTTGCAGGGATCTGTTCAGTCTGGGTCTTTAGCCTCCACTAGTGATAAGATTGTATATTGATAAAATCATTCAGCTGCAAACACATATTACTTTTTGCAGAAAATGGAGTATGACTCAGAGGACTGAGTCCCCAGCCCAGAGAATGGAGGCAGAGACCCAGGCCCTGAGACACAGATTTCCAGGCCTTGAGACTTAGTGGATTTTGCTCAGCTGGTTTGTAAAGCTGGTTGGATAGACTACTGTTTTATCTTCCATTCTTGGACCAGACTGTACATAACTGTTATCCTCTCTGCCACTGTAAGTTGAGAGTACTGGAAGCAATACCTCCTGTCCAGGGTCATAGGTCCACAAGTGGGTAGAAATTGTGCCCCAAGAGCATCCTCCTGGATTACACTCAGGAGCTTTGTCCACACTGGGTTTAATGATTAGGCGATGTCATCTAGACTTCTGAACTGATGAGATTTTTGTGACATTTTGGATTTTTAATTACGTCGTCATGTGATGAGACCATTGGAAACCATGAGAGGGAATGGGAAAAGTTTTAGGTGAGAGGAATGTGAATTACAAGGCTAGGCTTGGGTTGTGGTGGGCAGAATTATATGGTGGCTCTCATACTCTCTTCACCAGTGTTGCTCCCATGACTAAGTTGAACAGCAAAGGTATTTTGCTAATATGGGTAAAATTACTAATCAGTTGATGTTCAGATAGGGACATAATCTGGGTGGGCCTTACCCTAACCATGTAAGCCCTTTCAAAGCAAGAGTTAGACAGAGTTCAAATGTGAGACATATTCAAAGGACCATTATAGGCTTTGAAAACAGAGTCACAAAATGAGGAATGCCATTGGCCTGTAGGACCCTAGAGTGTCCCTGGATAATGGATGTCAGGTAGCAGGAAAGAACCGAATTCTGCTATCAACCTGAATAAGTTTAGACACAGCCTCTTCTCAGAGACTTGAGACAGGAGCCAAATTCAGCCAACAGCTTGAGAGTTCCTAAGTACATATTCCAGTTTTATCTCCTGAAATTCTGACCTACAGAACTAGGAGATAATGCAGGATATTTCTTGAAGCCTTTAAGTTTATGCTAATTTTTTTACACAGGACTAGAAAGATAATAAACCCCAAACTCCAATCAACAACACTAACTACCCTTAACAATTATTTGTTGAACATTTACTATATTTAAGACAGCATAAAAAGGATAAAAAGAGATAGAAATAATAATTAGTCAATATTTATGGAACACTTCAATAATGACCCAAGTGTTCTGATGACTGTATGTCAATTATCTCATTTAACTGCCTTTATCTGTGGAGGAAATAGGATTTTTTTCTACTGGTGAGGATATCAGAGGAAGGGAGCTTCATGAGGATGCATAAGTTGCCCAAAATTTGTGCATAAAACACAGCAGATATTAAGCATAACCCCCATGTTTTCCATATTTTCTTGGGCAGTACCAACTTCAAATACTTAGTTGCATTTTCTAGTTGCATTTATAATTGTCAAACCATGAGCATGGGTTATGGTTCAGAAAGCCTGGGCATCTTTGTTATAAGATCAAGACATATGTCATAGGAGTTCAGTTCTCAAGGTAGTGTCTTGTTTTAGGGTAATGGAACAAACATGGCATGTTTCTCTATAAACGCCACAGGTAAGCATTCTGTGCTTCTTTTAGAAAAAGCAAAGCCTAGGAGATTAGTAGGAAGCCTCCTTCATAGGCTCACCTGGCTGGGTCTGGAAGATCCACTCCCAAGTTGGCTCCCTCCTTCTCATATCTGGTGACTTGTGTCTCTTGCTGCTTCTTCTGTAGGGGATCTCCTCTTCCTCCAGGGTCTCTCAGGGGAGTGCGGAAGACTCGCAGCATGATATCTCAGGATAACCAAACTTAATGCAGGGTCCAAGGAAGAAAGAAAGCTTCCAGGTAAGGACAAGGCCCACAAGCAGCACAGTGTCCCTTCAACTTCACTCTGTTACACAGAGCAGCCAGAGGGTCTGACCATCACACTTGGGGTAAACCCAGGGATTGGTACACATAGTTGGAGCTATTCTTGGAAAAGTCAGTCTATTATAGAGGCCAAGTAAGAAAAATTGGTCTGAATGAAATACTTGGATTCTGGGAGTTAGACAGTCCTTGAACTAAACTGCAGAGTAAGAGTTCAGGCACATGATGCGGGCACCAGCATGCTCCTCCCCTGACCCCTACCATGTGAGCACACAGAACACCAGGTCACAGTAGAACATGTGGTCTGTCAGCCACCAGGGCTTTGTACCTCTTCTTCACCACAGCAGCTAGTCTAGTCATCCTCTGCCAGTCAGCTGAGTATCCGGACATCCATGAGGTCTTAGAGCGGCTGATAAAATTCCCATAGACCAGGCAGCTGCATCCCTACACATAGAGCTGGAAGACACACAAGTGGCTGCAATTAGCTTCTCCCTTTATTTTATGAGCCCGTCATTGCCCTGTGCTGGCCACTCCCCACATAGTGCCAATCCACTCTCTGAAAAGGAAGGAGATTCTGTGAAGCCCCTTCACCCCTCATATCATGGTTACTGCATATGTCCCATCCAGTATCTTCATTCTCCTGCATACAAAGATCAATAATTGCATACAATGTTCTAAGAGATGGATGCAGGGAAGCATGAGGGGAAGGGCGTATAAAAAGATGAGCGTAATCACTATGAACTACAAACATGTGCTAATAAAAATAAAAATTAAAAATAAAACAAAGAGCTACTCATTTGTCCTAAGAAAGACTGGCAAATTTCCGTGTTGTGCCAACATGAGCATCAGATTCCTGCAGTCACCTGACAGGGTATGTAATGTACAAGAGATGCCTCCATGGTATCACATGATATTGCAATGGTATCAACTCCTGTGGTTCTAATTCAATCCAGACCCTATTCATTTATTTCCTGCCAGCACATGCGGATTGGTACTATTTGCTAACAGAAGCTTCAGGAGACGTTTCCACAATAATCATCACTATCTTATATACCATATAACACACTATCATAATATATATTCTATAGCAATAAAATATCATGCTAATATATTATTTATAAATTCCCATTATATTATTTATATTATTGTATATTTTTTTAAATTCCCATTTGAAATTATTTTAAAATGTGCATTAAGTAGTTGAAGCTATGATTACTTATCCTCTTTACATTAGCAGGACTTTTTTGGAGCCAGACATCTTGGCCTCTTGGGCCTAAAAAGAAGACCATCTTTTATTATGCATGTCATCTCGTGAGTCTCGTGGCCAAAGGAAGAGCAGGACTGGGCTGTGAGAACATCCCCTGTGAGGTGAGGAAGCCATGGAACTCAGAGGGATGTGCGGATCTCCTCCAGAGACTGTTCCAACCAGGTTCTGCTACATACAAAAATCCAAAAAGATAATCAACAGAGTAGAAAGAAAACATGTTCCAATTCTTTAAGTAAGAATAAGATAATTTCTAGAAAACTGAAAAAAAGAGGAATGCAGATATATCCTGTACAGGTAGAAATTCCCTGTGATGAATGTGATCATTATGCATATCTAAATTGTACTAGTGAACTTAAGTATAAAAAAAGAAATATGCAATAACAAAAAGCAAATAAATAAACAAAAACTCTGTTCCAAAAAAGAAAAGAAAATGAATAAAACAGGAGTGGGTGGGGTGAGGGGTATTTCCTACCCATTCAGACTGAAACTATGTGTCTGGAATCTACCACAAAAAAAGCTGGAAAGGTGGATTATGTGCTGAACCCAAGTGTGTGATGCCTTCCAGATGAGGTTCAGTCCCCAAGTCCACAAGACATGTGACTCCTGTCAAGGGGTCATCCAGGGGTCATCCACCAGAGCAGGGCCATTCTGAGCAGATCTTTTCAGGGAGCTTCACATGAAGAAAAGCCAGTGATGCATCTATGGAAGGCTGGGTGTGCCCCTGGATGTCTCTGCTCTGGACATTTGTCCCCCTAGTTCTCAAAATGGAACCTAACTCCCAAAGTAACATTATGCAGAGCAGTGGCTTTTGGGTGATGATCATGTCAGGAGGACTCTACCTTTGTGCCTGGGATTAGTATCCTTGTGAAAGGAATCTGATTGTCTGTTCTGTCTTTTCCTCCTTTTCTGTCACGTGAGGATGCTGCTGGAAGATGCCATCCATAGAGCAGGTCCTCACCAGACATCAAATCTGCTGCCACCCCCATCGTGGATTCCAAAACTATGAGAAATAGATTTCTATTTTTTTTTTTTTTTTTGGTTTTTTTCTGGTACCGGGAATCGAACTCATGACCTCGCGCTTGCCAGGCCGGTGCTGTGCCGCTGAGCTAAATCCCCAGCCCCTAGATTTCTATTGTTTATAAATTCCCCAGTCCCTGGCATTTTGTTACAGTAACCCCAACAGATTGGAACATAGACCAAATAAATCTGGGCTGTAGGCTGGATCAAGTATGTCTTAGTACAAAAGATCTGGGGCTCTTTGCCTGGCATACAATTAGAGGAAAGTTTAGCTCTCTAGGGGCAGGTAGGGGAAGCACTCACTGTTGGCATGTACAGTGCAGACTACAAGGTCCAGAGAAGACTTGCTTGATCTCAGATGTTCCCGCATCTAGAAGCCCCATGTTCTTGCTGTCCTCTCCCCCTGACACTCTCCTGACTCCCACACCAGTGCTGGGGACTGTCCTTCAGATGAACTGCAAACACTTTTCCCAAGAGGACTAGCCACAGTAATGCTTTCTTTAGCTTTTCCTCATGGGTAGTGGTTTGCCCTTCCTGACTGGTTGTATAAAAATTATCAGAATCCAAATGAAGTTATTGTTTTCAAATCCTAATCAACAAAGAAGAAATGAAGAGGGGAGGGGAAGGGAAAGAGGAAGAGGAGGAGAGGAGAGGAGGAGAGGAAGAAGGAGGGAAACAGCTGAGTGCTGTTGTTCCAGCTCAAGTGTGGATGAGCTCTAGTGCCCAGCAGGAGTATGAGCACCCCTAAGGTCCTGCTGTGTGTTGAAAAGCCATGCAGTGTGGAAGAAGCCAGGATAGACTTTGGGACAAGGCAGTCCTGACTCTGATCCCTACTCTGTTGCCATAAGGTTTGGGACTGTTGTGTGATATCCCTGAGACCCAGATTTCTTATCTAAGAAGTGGGATAGCATATCTCCTCTGCAGGGTCATGGTGGGCATCAGATATGACAGATAGGAGGTGCTCCATGACTGAAAGCCAGTATGACGCTGATGGTGACCACCAAGACCTGATTCACAAATGCTGCAAATAAATTGTGTTTATTAAGATTCAAGAGTCTGAGGAAAGGCCAGTCATTTGTTTTCTTCATTTTCTCTCAACAAAATTTTATCAGACAAGTGAGACAGTCTCGTATATATCTAAACCAGATAGAAAAGTTGGTAGGATAAGATCTACTTTTGGGAAATGGTTATGCAGCCTTCAAGGTATTTTTCTCTGGATTGAGAAGTGTGTGCATGTGCTTATATGTGGATCATTTTTACATGTTTTGAGTCACACCGTGTATAATATTTTATAATCCTCTTTTGAAAATAAAGTCTGGAGATTGTTTTCTATGTTAGCCTACAATATCTTATGTTTTAAGGAGCCAAATAATATTCTGTAGTATGGGAATGTCATATTTTGTTTAACTGTTTTCTTCTTGGTGAATATTTAATGATTTCTGTTTTTTTAATGCCACAATATTTGCATTTTGGTGTTTCTGTAGACACAGAAGTGTTAGTGGGCCAAGAAATGTGCACATTTACAAACAAAATAAAAGGAGTAATTCAAAAACATGGAGTGTGTTTAAATAAGAAATTATTATAATAAAAAATTGCTATTAATCCCCCTCATACTCTCGCTCTACTTGGACACACTTATGCCATCATTCTTGACACTTTCTGAAGAAGTTCTAGAAGTCCTCTTTGTGAGTACATATCTGTATGATATGTGATAAAAAGTTATGGTGAATGCTGCTGCCAAGTGCCACTCAGTGAAAAGGGAGCTCATAAAAACACTGCAGTGTGTCCTCATCCACCTTGTTCATAGGATCGAATGCTGTGTGAGTTCTGGTTCTTCCCAAAGTCAAACTGACCACAAAAGGTAAATGTCTGAAATCCATTCAGGACAGGGCACAGAGGCAGCTATGACACAGCAACTCAAGACACTCACAGAAGAGGATTCCAGAGCTGCTTCAGAAAGTCCCACAGCTGATGGGGAAGTGTGTTCGAAGCAGAGGGGAGGATTTTGAGGGGAACTCATGGCAATATGTTGTTCACTGTAATACATTTTTAAAAGTTTAAATATTCACTGTATTTTTAGAGCACACCTGATACGCAAGAGTGCTTTGAGCTCTTGTTAACAGTCTTTATTTTCAATTAGAAAAACATTTTGTTAAGTGATGACCTTTTACCTGTAATTTATTAGCTATGAGTAAAGTTTAACACTAAAGGAAATATAACTACCATTTATATTTCTTCTTCTTTTTAATTTTTTAAATATTTCTTCTTTCCCATAACACATTAAATTTCACTGATTCAGTTTTCTAGAAATTATCTTATTCTTACTTAAAGAATTGGAACATGTTTTCTTTCTACTCTGTTGATTATCTTTTTGGATTTTTGTTTTTCATTGTGCAGATGGTTTTAAACTTCTGATTTATTTCACTTGATATCATGGTCTCAAAATACATCTATTTTTCTACAAATGAGTCAAGTTTATCTTTCCCTATGGCAGAGTAATGCTCCATGTGTGTAAATACCATATTTTCTTTACCGTTCCTACATTTTGCACTGTTCAGAGAAAATCTTGGCCCAGGTATATCTGATTTGCTCATTTCTGTTTTTAATTTTTTTGTTTCAGATTCATGTTCACTCTGTGGGGCAGACTGTTAAAATGTTCACTTTTATTTAAACACATTGTTCTGTTTCTAGACTTTTAAATTCTGTTTGGCTGATTTGCTTGCCTTTTCTATGCCCACATTTTTAACTATCATAACATGTAAATTTCATTTAACGATGAATTTCATTTAAATGTCAGTCAATATTTGCTTAGAATTTTTAAAGGAAAATTTACATGGATGCACAAACATGAAGGGAACAATTCTTCAGGCCTTAGGTGGCTGCCCCTGCATATAACAGATCAGTGTTAAGCATGAACTGTGGGCGTCACCCCACTTTCTGCTGTGCATCTGTCACCCATCCCCTCTCTCACTGTGAGGTCACTACTTTTCTGAGATTTTTCCATCAGTTAGTTTAGCCTTGACTCAAATTTTGTATAAATGAATCCTATAGGAAGTGCTTTTGTGTATCTGACTTCTTGAATGCAGCATAATTGCGGTGGATTAACTAATGATCATCTGGTGACACCCAGCTGAACTGAATATGTAAGGGTGAAGTATACTGTACCTGAAACTTTAATATGTGCTAAAATGATGAATTGGTGGGTGAGTAAAGAGATGCTAAATAGTGTACAGTAAAAAAATATGTAGAATTTGTTCAACTTTTCTTTATGACTGAATTTTTACAATAAAATATTAGAAGAATATCATGTTGGGATTTAATTGAAAATTAAAGAGCAAAAAATGGGAAAATTAAATTAATCCACTGAATTTACAGATGTAGTTGAAGACGAACTGACATCTAAATGATACTGATTCTTCATTAAGGTGTGTGTTGTGTGTCTCCATGTAATGAAGGACCCTTTTGTGGCTCTAAATCAAACTTTTTTTCTTGTAAATTTTGAACAATCCTTGTTGACATTATAAGACTTTGCACCTACTGTGAGTAAAATTGTCTACCCTATTTTCTAATTGGTTATTACTATGCAAAGAAAGTTTGCCTTTAACTGTGGATTTTTTTAGTATGTGTTTGCAGTAATACAATTATATTCCTTGTGAGGAGTTGGTACATGTATATAACACATCTCAGCTCCTTTTTTAAAAACCCTCTTTTCCTCCCGTCTCCTCCTCTATCTTTTGATCCTCTTTGATCCCCTTTGAGAAAGATCTATCTGTCTACTTCCTATTATCTTCTCTTTATTTTGCTGTTTATTCATAATTTAGGTTTCTCATATAAGAAAAACTATGCAATATTTAAGAGTATTTTTCTGATTTATTTCACTTGATATCATGGTCTCAAAATACATCTATTTTTCTACAAATGAGTCAAGTTAATCTTTGCTTATGGCAGAGTAATACTGCATGTGTGTAAATACCATATTTTCTTTATCCATTCATCTGTTGATGGACATATATGCTAGTTCCAAGATTTAACTATTATGAATTGTGTTACTATAAACATAAGTATGGATCATTGCAATATGATGTCTTATGTTTTGTGGATGTTTTTTCTGGTAAATAAATAAAACTCTTAAAAGGTGTAATGATTTGCCAGGGATTATCCTGGATTTTCTAGATGTGTGATCATTTTGCCCTCAAATAGTGACTATGTTTTTTCCTTCTTTTCCATGTCACCTTCCTATTCTTTTTTCGTTGACATAAAGTGAAGAATCGTGGCTCAGGATTCTGGCTCCTGACCTTAGTGGCTTAGGTACACACCTTAAACATTTTTTTTTCAGCAAGTAGATGGAAGTAGACACATCATTTCAGCGCAGTGCGTCTCACTGTTCCTATCTGTAAAGTAGGGTACACACTCTTTCCCCTCCTGGGATGTGGTAGTTTGAATGGGATGCTACATGTAAGGTATCAACATGAGAGGAAGGTGACCCAGGGGACAGGGAGGCTGTACACTGATCACTTCTACGAGTCTAAAGTGGTCTTGAAATGAAAAGTTTTTGTACAAAAGAGAACCAAACAACCATGGTAGGTCAGCAAAAGACAAAGAACCCTTATTGTCGGCCTCTTTTCTCTCTCCTAGTGTCATTCCGGGCCACCCAAGCATGGGACTAAAATGCCACTAAGTGGAGCTGTCCTTCGGTTGGGAGCTCTGATGTCACATCCAGTGGGTATAGGGGTCAGGTAGGAAAAAAGCCAGGTGAGGGAGGACGGAGGAATGGGGTGGCAGGAAAGAGAATGGCTGAGGTGTCCTGGTGGGGACGTTTGCACTGAGACGTGAACATTAGCATTCACCGTGGGGCCTGCGCATGCGTCTGCAACAGCAAGGCCACTGTGACCAGAGAGAGCAGGCAAGGAGACCTGGACAAATGTGGGCAAATGGGCTGGAGCTGAACACACTGGACCCTGGCCACCTGGTGAGGCCTTCCAGTGGTGGGACGTGAGACACTCGCCAGAGACTTTGTCCCAGGGAGCGCCTTGCCCCTGTCCCCTAGGTGAGGGACTTGGGTGCCTTTGAAATGGGGACTGGGTAGTGTCTTATCTAGGCCATTGGGCTGCTATAGACTGAATAGCTTTAACAATGGGAGTGTATCACTTGCAGTTATGGAGCCTCGAAGTCCAACATCCTTGTCCATATATATTTTTCTCCCAAGATATTAGTGAAATGTCTATTATTGGCTCTGAGCTTGAGAAAGGAATTGTTCTCTTAGGTCAGGGAGCGAGCTGCTTATTGAAGACTGAAGGTGGAGCCCTTATTGACTGGAAAGCTGAACTGGATCCTGACGAGATGTGCAGGTCGTCCTCACGGGGATGCGAGAAGGCCTGCCAGGGTGCGGAAGTCTTGCTTTCTGTCGTGTGGTTGTGGGGAAGCTGGCGGTGGGGACGGCAGTTAGAGACTGTGCAGCCCGGTCCGCCTTGGGCCACACAGGACACAGCAGTCGTGGGTTACCCTATAATTAGGGACCGCAGGTGCTGCAGCCTGGCCTCGCCCACTGCGGGCAGAGCTCTGCTCGCCTCCCTTGGAGGATATTTTAGACCTTAGACCAGGGCTTTTGTTTTTATTTTTGCGTAAGATTCACCTTTGATGGAAAAACCAGACTTGATTGATGGCCTGGCCACACTGCCTTTTTTATCACTTTGCCTGAGGTGCAGGCCCAGGCTGTGGCTTCAGTCAACAGCACAGGACGCCAGCTGAGATGGCTGCGGAATCCCACAGACAGGGCCTGATTTCCGGCAGATGTCCCAGATACGAGGCAGGAGAGGCCACCACAAACACAGTTGCGTAAAAGTGTCTGTGCAGTGTGACCTGCCAGCTGCGTTCCAAGGGAAGATCCAGGCAGGCTGCGG
The DNA here is from genome assembly GCF_000276665.1 of Chinchilla lanigera. Classification (NCBI taxonomy): domain Eukaryota; kingdom Metazoa; phylum Chordata; class Mammalia; order Rodentia; family Chinchillidae; genus Chinchilla; species Chinchilla lanigera. Next base: position 1,279,901 of record NW_004955515.1, read on the forward strand.
CCCTTCCCTAGGGTGTCCCTCTGTCAGGGGCAGCTCCCCCTGGCCAGGCCAGAGTGCCCTTCTCGGAGTCCTGTCGGCCAGGGTCCCTGTGAGGTGGGGCACTGACGTGACAGAGATGAGCTGCCGCTGACTCTCGTGCCGAGTCTGGGGCACATTTGGTGCTGAGAGTGGGTGCTGGGAGAGGGCGCTGAACTCCATGGCCACTAAGTGCACGACGGCAGCCCGGCCTGTGCCCTGTGCTTTGCAGCCACTGCCAGCTCCCCCAGGGCACTCTGTGGAGCAGCTTGGAGGGCCAGGCGGGCTCTGGGATGGCGGCGTCGGCCGAGAGACACGGCAGAGAGGCCTGCTCTTTGGGAAGCCCCTGCTCCATGAGCACAGATGTTAATTAGTTTGCTGCCCAGTGGGTCGGGTGCTCTGCAGAAAAACCAGAGGAAAGTGAGAAGGGCGGTTGCTGGGGGCAAGGCCACATGTGCTCAAAGGCTGAAGAGCTGGCGGTGCTGAGGAGTGAGGCTCTTTCTATCCCTTCATGCAGCCCTAGTCACTGAAGGGTTGAACGCTTACAGATGAGGAAACTGAGGCAGAGGGACACAGGCCCTGCAAATGGGGCTTGAACTCAGGGATCCCCAGTTCTGGAATCTGCTGCAAGTACACAAGAAGCTGAGCACTCAGGAAAGGGGAAACCAGGACTTCAAAACGTGCAGATGAGCGGCTCGGGATTGGAAAGCATGGCCTGGAGACGCAAACAAAGTGCACAAGCTCACTGCAGCCCAGCCCACTGTTCTCCCCGGCCCTCTTCTCTCACCCGGGCTGCATCCATGCTCAACCCCAACCCAGAGTTAGACGCCCCTCCCACGCCCTCCTGTCCCTGTCCCTGGGCCTTACCTGCCTGCTCCCCTACTTTACTCTCAGCTGCTCTTGTCTCCTTTCTCTTCTTCCCAGCCTGGTCAGCCTATTTCATGAGCGGCAAACCCAGAAAAAGGAATACAAATGGGCCAGGCATGGTAGCACACACCTGTAATCCCAGCACTCAGGAGGCTGAGGCAAGAGGATTGCTGTGAGTTAGAGGACAGCCGGGGCTACATAGCAAGACCCTGTCAGAAAAAAAAAAGAGTACAAATGGCTAACATAAAAAATGTTCAATGTTTCTGACCACTAGAGAAATGCAAATTAAAACAGCACTGAGATGTATTTCACACCAGAAAGAATGGCAATCACCAAAAAAAATCAAAGAATACAAATGCTGGCCTGGTGCAGCATAATTCCCTCCTACATCATTGGTGGGAATGTAAATTGCCATAATACAACCATCATGGAAATCAGTATGGAGATTTTTTCAAAGGACTAAAATTAGAAATTCCAGTTGTGCCTTCCCCAAAGAGCTAAAGTTATCACATTACAGCAATACATGCATACCAATGTTTATAGGAGCATAATTCATAATAGCAAAATCTTCCTGTATGCCCATCAACAGACAAATGAATAAAGAAAATGTGGTATCTACACATAATGGAATACTACTCACTGTAAGGAAAGAGAAATTCATGACATTTATCAGAAAATGGGAAATATGAAATGAAAAAAATGATAGAAATCATTAAATGAAAGAAATTTAATTAAAGAAATGAAACAAATCAGACTCACTACATGGTATCTCTCATTTGAGTAAGACAAAGAAAAAACAAAGAGCAAGACAGAGGACCAACAGAAGGGTACAGAGAGGGATCTTCCCCAAATGGGAAGGATCCAGAAGATCAAGACAAGGGGAGCTGGGTGGAGAAGAGGAAGGTAGAAGATTCAAGATGTGTCATGTGCATGTCCCAAGTGCCCACACAGAATGCAAACACGACCTGTCATGAACATGGACCAACTCTAACAGCAATAATAATGAAAACAGCGAGAGGATTTAGAGTTGGAGGGAGGCAAGAGTGGCAGGGAGGGGACGGAGAGTAAAAAGAATTGAGGTGTGTTATATGTGTACTCACTCCCTAAGACCAGCGTAAACTCCACATACTGTAAACATGGACTAATAAAATAAATTAGATAACTAAAAAGAAAAACAAAGCCATTTTTATTCCTGCGATGTGACACAAATAAAAACTTACAGAGACTAGTTGAGGAGGAAACTAGTCTGACTTTTGTGAAACAAATACAGGTACCTGACCATCACCACCTTTTGGATTCACTCAGCAGCCCCAGTTGGAATGTAGCTTATTTACTCCTTTCCTCACGTGGTAATAAATTACCTTTCCTAAAAAGGCTCTTCTGAATGGATAGAGGTGGCCCTGTGTCCCTCACTCCATGTCCTTGGTCCCCACTGCTTCTTCTGCGGGGCGATAGCTGGCCAGGCACAGAATAAGCCGGCCCTGCCAGGAGTTACCATGTTTGTCACCCACGCTCAGAGAGGCTGGCTGAGCGTTAGATGGGCAGAGACCTGAGTCCAGCAGGCCTGCAACATACCCCACCAGGCACAAATGTCCCTCCCACCTCTGTAAGCAGCAGAAACCGGGAACCAGGCACACCCATCTTGAGACCAGGTCTCTAATTCCAAGTGGGATGGTAAATTTCAGTGGTGAAGATGAGGGCAAAGGTGGAGGTGGTAAAGATGGTGATGGTCTGGGACAGGTGGAGGTGATGGGATGGGGCACCGTTACACCTATGATGAAGGAGAGAGGCTCTGGACCGGAGTGGAAACAATCTCAATTGTTCATGTTATTCCCTGATTTTTATCAAATTTAAGTTAAAGCCAAGCGCACCCATTTTGAGTTCACATGATTTTCTGGAGGACTGGTTTCTCCCTTGAGTCCCTGGGCACAGATTCCTAGTCATGACATATAGGGAACCAAGCCAGTCTTCCTTTCCTCTGTAAGCCACCTGGAGAGATAGAGCTAGTGGAGCACAGGCATGCTGCCAGCCGGAAATGTCAATGCCCATCCAACTGGTCTGTGGAAGACGTTGGGGGGGGGGTCTGGCCACTGGTGCTTAGGGATGTTCTCAGGGGATTGGATGGTGCCTGTGTGTGTGTGTGTGTGTGTGCGTGTGCACGTACACACACGTGCATGTGTGTGATCCTCCTGATCTGCTCTGCCGGCTCAGCTCATCCTCATTGGCACTGTGTGCTCCCGGTGTTCCTAGTCCCAGGCAGCAGCCTGTGTCCTTGTGCAGGTTCTCATCACAAGAAACAGACGGCTGAGTGGGACACCACCTATGCCATGTGTCCCAAGCTCAGCTCCTGCTGGGCCCATTCCTGTCAGGTGCCATGTCTGAGCACATGTGCTCCATCCTGTCCTGTCCTGTCAGAAGCTAGTGTGGTGTGTGTCACAGCCACTCTTCCGCATGGCCTCACAGGCGTCCTTCCAGCCCGTAGGGTGCTCACAGCATCACTTCCAGTGGCTGTACCCTGTTGCCAGCTGCTGCCTGGCTGTAGGAAAACTAGTTTTCCTGTTTTCACTGATGCAAGGGAGACCCACGGAGCACTCTGGACAGAGTGCTCTGCGGATCAGATGACTTCCTCAGGGCTGGCCTGCTACTAGTGTCCTGCAGAGGGCAAGGTACTGCTGAGCTCAAGCAGAAGCCCTGTGTCTCAGGACAGGCCCTCAAGGCAGAAGTGAGGCCTATTCCAAGAGCAGGTGCCCCCACCACGGGTGCCTTTGTTTTCTGATTTTTGCTTTAGTTTTCTGTAGCACTGGGATCTTCACACTGAGCTACACATCTCAGCACTGTTTCTTTTCTTCAATTTGAGATCGAATCTCGCTATGTGGCTAAGTTGCCTAGGGTGGCTCAAACTTGCATTCCTCCTGCCTCAGCCTCCCAAAGAGCTGGGATTGCTGATGTGCAATACCACGTCCAGGTTGGGTGCCTCATTTACAAAACAGGTCCACCTCTCTCTGCTGGCTCCCACATGGCTGTGCCTCCTTGGAGAAATTGCAGCCACTTAGTCACAGTGTGCTGGCCTCCACTGCTGTTGAGCCACTCCCAGGAGGACAGGACTCCACTCAACTCAATCTAGGGCCTTTGCCCCTTGGTGCTCAGGGAGGTCCCCAGAGTGAGCCCCTCCTCTTCAAAGCCTTGGTACCCTTTGTTCTGCACTGCTCCACGGCCAGAATCAGCCTCCTTTCCCCTGCGATGCCCTGACCTGTGAGGAGAGATGGTGGGAAACGGAGCCAAACCACAGGATGGAGAGGCGTGTCTGTCTTCACACCCCTGTTTTTATTGTTATTTATTTTTTACTTTTTTTTTTTCTTCCAGTGCCAGGAATTGAACTCATGACCTTGCACTTGCCAGGCAGGTGCTGTTCTGCTGAACTAAATTCCCACCCCCTATTCTTTAATGTAAAAAGCAGCACTTGGTCTTTGCACAGCTCCCCAGGCACTGTGAGGACCTGCTGGACAGTGGCTCGGAGTGCAGTGTGCCTCAGGTCGGCAGGGCGCATCTGGGGGCAAATGCATCTCTGGGGGCAAATGCATCTCTGGGGGCAAATGCATCTCTGGGGGCAAATGTAATGGTTTCCTTCCTTTCTCACCTCTGGGCCCTGTGTGTCCTTGGTGCTTCTGGGACTTGTTTGAGCTGAGCTACACCCACGCTCGGTCAGGTGGCCTCACTGCCCAGGGACCTGGTTGGACGCTGCAGGCCTCAGAGGTCCTGGCCTCCCCAGCTCCCGCTCTGCTGCTGGCTTCTGTGGTTTGGTTCTGCTCTCTGTGGGCCTCAAGCTTCCTGCTGCTCATGGAAATGGGTGAGGTTGGAACATTCTGGTGGCCCTCAGCCTGTCATTTTTGCTGGTGAGACAGTTTCACAGTTGTCCTGGGTGGATGCGGATAAACATTCTTGGTGAGGCTACGTCTGCCTTTTTTCTCAGCGTGTGGCTCCTGTGAGAAGGACCCTTCCTCTTCCCCGAGAGTTGGTGTGGTCAGGACTCATAGCAGACTGTGTCCAACATGGGCTCTGCCCCGCCGCCAGCTGCTGGCAGTGGCCTGGCTTTGCCATGCCTGACCCTTTGGAATGAAAGCTGCCAGGGCTGGGCCGCCCGCCTCAGGTCTGCTGGCAGAATCGGCCTGGGGAGGACTCAGCCCCTTGGAGGCCACTGTACCGTGCCTCTTCTCCACCGTGGCCCTGAGGACAGAGTTCTAGTCCTGCTCCAAGTCAGGTCTACAGCATCAGACTCCAACACCCCAGGCTCGCTGCTGGTCGCAGCCCCTGGCCTGCCTGGGTGTGGGTCAAAACCAATGACATTAGTTACTTTGAAAATGACAGTTTCCACTTTACTAGATTTAACCACATATAAAAACTTGGCTGTTTTCAAACTGTCTGTAAATTAGATGTGTGCGTGTCTGTGCACACTGCGTGTGGTATGGACTGTGAAATTGCCTCGCTTCTCTCCGTGGCCAGCTGCCCACTCCCCTCAGGTAAGGACAGTGGGGCTGTGGCTCGGGCTGTGGCTGGTGACTCCTTGGCCTGACGAAGGACCCAATTTGGCCTTGTGACCCCCCAGCCAGGGGCCCATCCTCCTCCCCATGTGGAAAGGGTGAAAGAAGGGCCCCACTAGTGCTTGTGAGCTCTTGTTTTCTCACTTAAAAATGTATATGTATAAATACTATGTGTCAGTTTAAAAACTAAATTTAAAAGCTACAATATTCTCTGCTGAGTCTGCCAGCTGCCCTTTTGTAAGCTTTATCTTTGATTGGCGTATGGTGACGGCATGTTTTTCAGGGGTACAATGGGTTTTAACATAGACAAAGACTATTTTCTTTGTGGCAGAGTTGGTCAGACTCTTAAGACAGAAGAACAGAGGAAGAGAGAGAGACACACGCACACAGACAGGCAGGAAGACAAAAAAAGAAAGAGAAAGAAAAAAAAGAAAAAAGGAGCAAGAAGAAGGAGCAAGAAGTCTCTCCTCCAGGCAGGAGGAGAGACTACTGTGAGTATAGATTTGTCCGCATCCCTTGGGCCAGTTGTGTGATTCTAGGTGGCCCAGGTCAGAAGCCAGCGACCTCAGGTCACTTCATGGTATCAGGTTCTTGTGGATAAGACCCCAGTGACACTACCACATCGCCAGCCGCACCTTGTCTAATCGTTACCGCTGTTTAGCACAAGCACAAGCACACACACACACACCACCACCTCCACCACTCCACTTCACCTCCACCCTGCTTTAAGAATGGAAGTCATTTTAACAAGTGAGACGTCAGCATCTCCATGGTTGCCTTGGCGCTTTCCACGGTGGCATCCTCGGGGGCCCTCCCTCAGATCCTGCTCCTTGATATGTGGTCAGGGGCCGGGCTGGTGGCCTCCTGTGGTCAGTGTCCTCTCCTGTGCAGTAAGGAAGCAAGTTAGAGAGGAGACACAGAGGTGAGAGGCAGGCAGGTGCCTGTCCCAGGCTGGCTCTCGGGGAGAGGCCAATGGAGACCCAAGCCCCGGCTCACAGGTCTGTGTCATGTAACCTGGCCAGGCTCTGGTGCTTGCTGTGCCCTGGGCATGGTGAACCCAAGGGTCCCCTGCTGAGTTCCTCTTCTCCATCTCTTCCTCAGACAGAAATGCCTGCTTCCAGCAAGTCCTGGGGACAGCAAGCCCTCTGGGGTCCCATCCCTCAAATGTGCCATTTTTCTTCATTCTTTCCCTTCTCACTGGGCACCTGAGAACTGATGAAGGTGATGGGTGCAGAACGACTGTTTCCTTATGGGTATTTGGTGGATACATTTACCTACTCAGGAGACACGAGGTTTGCATGCCGCTAGGCTTCTGTCAGTGTGAGCATTATTATGGGAGAAGCACAGGCAATCCAACAGAGCAGGGGTGATAAAGGCCCTGAGAGGATACAGCAGTGCAGACACCTTTCTGGACACACAATGAAACCCTAATTCCAGGTCACCCTGTCCACTACTAAAGAACTTTCCTTCTGTTCATTTAGATCAGTGTCTTATGTAATTGAACTAACAGTGTATTTTGTAATAATACTGTGAAAGATGGGTGGAAGTACTTCTTCAAAGTCCCCTTGTGCATTGCTGTCCTGGCTTACGGAGAGCATTATGACCATTCTTACCTCTCTCAGGTTTGCTCCTGATGTGAATAAGGGGGAGCACTGTGGAGCGATACTGAGAGGTCAAGTCCTCTTGACAGAGCAGGTGAAATGGGAGAGAAGAGGTGAGAACACCTGTTAGCAGCTCCCAGCCAGACAGGTAGCAGCTGGAGCCCAGGCAGGAGGTTTTAGGGTCAGGAAGTGTGATCTTGGCTTTTATTTGTTATCTCTGAAATAACCGGGGCTCATTCAGCTGCCCCAGGCTTCCATCTTGCCTGTAGAATACAGTGGCCCGTTTTACTCTGTCTCTTCCTGAATAAGGTCAGTACCCAGAGCGTGGAATGAACAGCACGGGGAAGCTGCCTGCCCCATAGCAAGTGCCAATGAGTGGCAGCTAATGTGGCTTTATGTCTGAGTGGCCCCAGGGCCATCCCTCTGCAAAATAAGCCCCCAAGAAAGCATTCAAGTCTAAAGCAATTTTCTGGTGTTGACCCTTTTTGCGATTAACCCTCTTGATGTAGCACGAAGCTTCCTCGGTGACTCCAGAGAAGCGAGTTCTGAACTTTAATCGGGTTGAGACTTGCCAGGACTTTCATGTGTGGAAGAACAATGAGCCCAGATGGAGGGAGGCTGAGCAGGCTGCAGCAAGCCCTTCCTGCTGGGCCTGAACCGTGAGGCCGGGACACACTGCCACCTGTGGACATTGGCAGGCCCTCAGAGCGTCAGGGCACAAGGGACTCACTCTTGAGCAGAGCAAGAGCCATCCGGCTGCTGCCCTTGCAGAAGGGGTAGTGCATACTTTTTACGGAAGCTCAGCCTCAAAGGTCACCTTTCACAAAAAGTAACCTTCATAGAATCTCACCAGGCACTTTAGCCAGCTCTGCAACAACGTGAACAGCTGCAATCACCTCCGCTGTTCTAACGCCCTCTGCCACTTTAGCATCTGTGGTAAGCTGTAAAGTTTGCTGGAGAAAGTTTTGCCTTTGTTTTCTTTCCTTCATGCTTGTGAAGTTCACATACTGCTTTCAGTTTTGCTAGTTTTAGAAAGAAGCAAACAAAAATATTAATTTTTACTCAGAGCCAATTGTTTGCTTTCACTCTAAAATACTCGCTCTTTTCTGGACCGTCTACATATCCAGCATCTCTTTAGGATCTCAGAGCACTTTTGGGTTTCTGATTTTCTTATTAGGGATGCTCACCTGGTAGAGTCTATGCAGAGTCCAAAATCTGAATAAGGCTGAAATCTGAAATATTTCTGGTCCTGGGCATATCAGATAAGGTCTACTCAACCAGAGCATACATTTTTATGGTGTTATTAAGACTTGATTAGTGTTTTGTTGTTCCAAAGGTCCACAGGTTGGGAGGTTTAGCTTCCAGAACCCTGGGCAAATGAAAGCCTTTATGACCAAGCAGGGTGGGGGAGGGAGGGTCTGTCTGGGGCTTGGCCTTGCCTTTTGGTTTCTACCCTTGGCGGGACATACTACAGTCATCACCATCTAAATGGAAATTAAGAAAACAGGCAGCCTGGCCCACGGAAGTCCCTGGTACCAGTTGTCTGTGATGATTGCCTTTGTTTTTTCCTCACATTCTGAGAAAACATATTCTTGTCTTCAATCTGCAGGTGTGGCAGAGGTAGGTGACTCAGCAGTCATTATATTTAAGATTGGCAAGACAGCAAACCCTACAACCTTATGTCGATTCTCCATCCAGCCACCTTTTCCTTTCTCTGCCTCTCTCCTTCTTCTGCCATTCTTCTTTCCTTTTTTTGACATTTGGACGTTACGATGGTCAGTAAAAAGCAAACATCTGTTCCAGTTTAAGTGGTAAAAAACATAAAACCAAACTGTCCTTGAGTTCTGATTAAGTTTTGTCTCTTATGCATTTACAAAATAAAAATGACAAAACTCTTCCTGAGGGTGTTATGGCATCAGGCAGACATTAGAGATGATGCTTAATTCATGCAGATTCACTCCTAGGACCAGAGTGAAAACATTTGCACCTATTTAAAAGGCTGGCATGACGTGTGTCTGTTGAGTTTGCCCTTTGATTTCGGTCCAGGTATGATCAGCTCTTTCATACACATTATCCAATTAGTGAGATGGGCCTCCTTGCTGCCACAGCCTGTTGGCTTGAACTTCAAGCTTTCCCAGGTTATCTGGGGGACCATCACAGCACCTTCCTCAGACTGACTTAGACACCTCCTGAAGATATGAAGCTTGACTGGGGACCTTTGATTCTAAAGAGCCCAAAAGAAGTAGAGACCCCAATTCCAGAATCCTAGGAAGCTGAAATAGCCAAGCAGCATTGTCAGAGCTGAGTGTGCCTCCACAGGGCTCATAAAAAGGTCCTAACCTCCCCTGCTCATGGCTGAACATCTGACTGCACCCAACAGCCAGGTGCTATTTACCAGTTGGAGTCCCGAGATGCTCAGCTGAAGCCAGGAAGGAACAGTCAATGATGTCACAGTTGGTGGGAGATCTGTACCTCTGTGTTATTCAGCTTTTTATCCCTGTAACAAAATTTCTGAGCTATTTAGTTTATAGAGAGGGCTGCTTTACTTTGGCTCTTGGTTTTGGAGGTTGCAGTTCTTGGCTGGTTGGCCTTGTTGCTTTTGGGGCTGTGGTGAGGCAGTATGTCACAGCAGGGAGCAAAGCTATTTAGCTCATTACTGACACATGAAAGAGAAAGGAGAGACAAGGGTCCTACAAGACCTCTGAGGGTGTGCCTTCAGTCACCTAAAACCACCCAGGCCCCACCTTGGAACGGTTCACTACCTCTCAACAGCACACAGACTGGGGACCAAGCCTGGGACACGTGGGCTGGGGGACATTCCAGAGCCAAACTGTAGCCAAACTGTGCGTGGGGCTGCATATATCATGCAGCACCAGCAGAATGAAGGTGTCAGCCTTGCCCAGTCGCCCCAGCCAGGGCCACATGTGAGGCTGGCCTTTGATGCCGACCCACAAATCTGGGGCACTTGAGCAGCTCATTTGCTCAACCTAACATAAGTCCATTTGTTAGACTGGCAAAATGCCTCCTACAGAATATGTCCTTCCTGGTAAATGAATGGCTCAGACTCTCTGATGGCCCACTAGTTCTGTGTGCCAGACACTGTGCTCTACACGTTTTCTTCCATTTGCTCCCAAGGCCAAGACTTTAGTAGCAAGGCATCTGTTGCAGTTTGGGGAGGACCTTCTCTCTGAAGGTCCATGTGTGGAAGGGTGATTCTAGCCTGCACCAAGACTGAGAGATGGCGGATCCCTTAAGCGGTGGGATGCAGGGGAGGAAGCCAGGTTGCTGGGGGTGGCCTCACAGGGGAGTTTGGGATCCCAGCCCCTTCAGCTCTGTCTCTTTGGTTCTCAGCTACCATGAGGTAAGCAGTTTTTGTCCACATGTGCTCCTGGCCATGGTGTTCTGCCTCATCATTGGCTCAGAGTAATGAGACAAACCATTCATGGACATGGAACTCTCTAAAGCCAGGAACCAAAATAAGCTTTTCCTTTGTATAAGTCAGTTAACTCAAATTTTCTACTATTGTAAAAGAAAGCTGACTAACAGAACATCTAATTTTTAGGTAAAGCAGTTGAGGTCCGCAGATAGCTGCTTAGCTGAGATTTGGACCCAGATGCTCCTGGCTGTAAAGATTAACAGAATATCAGAAGGAACCAATGACCAAGTAGGCATCCTGTCCACTGGATTTCTTTCTTACAAACTTGCATGTTTATAAAAGTCAGTTATACAGAGGTGAAGAAGAGAAGAGGACATAGTGGGTTTCAGCAGCTAGCCAACCAGTAAGGTTGTCATGGTAACCTGAACCTGTGGTCAATTGCTTCCTTATGTCTAGTGTCATGACACTTCCCTTAAACTTTGGTTCCTCAGGAAAAATCAGTGGTGATTGGAAGAGTGTAGGGCAGAGACAGCCAGTTGTCCCTAACACCAATCCACTCTTTCTTCCTGAGTTTTAATTAGGTGAGTTAACTTTTATCTAGAGAAGGCATTTCCCAGCCTCCTTTGGTTAGGTGTCATCATGTGACCAAGAGTGGGCCAATGAGATTCGAGAGAAAGTGATATGAGCCTTTAAAAGGAAAGGGGGTGTCTGCTACTTCTTCCCTTGACTTTGCAACCCAGGAAACTGGAGTAGCTGTCTGCAACCCAGGAGTGAAGCCTTGCATTAAGAATAGCAGAACTTACACTGGCCCAGGCAATTTGCCTTTGCCCCCTACATTAGAAGGAAACAAACACATTTCAACCACTGTGTTCTGGGGTCTTTGTTATAGACATTCAACCTGCATTCTGACTCATGTAATCAGGGCCTGCCTGTCCATGCCAAGTTAATTGGGGCCAGCTGGAGTCATGAGGGACAACCTCAAAGGTAGAGGTTCTGGGGTTACAGAAGCAACATGAGGCACAGGCAGGCCACTCAGAGGACAAATGAAGGTTCTTGTTTCGTTTCTCATTTAAAAGATGAAAATCAGTCTTGCTTCATTTTCATCTTAACTGTCACTGGAAGGAATTGCATTCATCTAGGACACCTGCAATAAACAATCTGGCTTTTCTTCATTTGACTTGGAGAACACAGAAGGCAGGGAAACAAAACCATACACAGAGAAAAACAGACATTTTCTCTTTGCTGTGTAAATGGGCAGTGAGTGGGGCAAGATGGAAGCCACCCTGGTTGGAGATCTGGAGGCTCAGACTCCTGCTGCTGGTCAGAACCTCAGCTGGGACAGAGGGGGAAGAGAGCCTGGGCTCAACCTCTTCTTCCTGCCCCATTCTAACACACTGTGAGCTTTCCCCTGTCATGAGAGTGGGGAAGACCAAAATCCTTGGTCCTGGCCTGGCCACTGTGATTGGCTGGCCTGAGGAAATGATTACATAGGGCTCCAATGCCAGGAGCCCATGTGACTTGATCAGGAGGTCCTGGAAATCTCAGCATCTAGAGGATCCCACTGAAAGGGAAAAACTGTATAAGACAAATTATTCTTTTTAAAACTGTTGTTTTGAAACTGCTTAGCACTGTAACTGTTTCATGGCTTTGTAATTATTTTCTTGACTCCTACAACTGTGAGCATGTAATCAAACATGCAGGATGTCTGATTGTACCATTGTACCAAGCTTCATGAACTGATGATCATTAATCTACCCTTGTAACTGATGATCTCACCCTGCTAGCTAATCAGAAGAACTGCCAGGCTGTTCTGTCTCACTCTTGCACCTCCTTTGTACCTCCTGCTTATGCATGATATAATAGCCTGATATTCTGGGAATGATCCCAGTCAGTGCCCAATGATGTAAATAAATCTGCCTCCAAATCCTGGGTGTCATTTCGGTGTTTCTGTCTGCCATTGCACCATCAGGATGGAACCATGAGAAGCTGAAGTCATGGAAGCGGCCATGTGCAGACTCTGATCGACCAGTGCTTACATGAGCGGTAGAGCCATTTGAGTCTTTCTGCTGAGGTCCAGGCATCATGAAGAAGAGGTAACATCCCCACAGCCCCAGCCCCATGCTTCTTCTGACCTATAGGACAGTGCCAGTGAGTTACTTCATTCCACTGAGTTTGGGTACTTTATTATGCCATGGTTAGCACATGTTGAAAAGCAGGCCTTGAGCTATGAGTCATCTGTAAATTTCAAGGATGGGACATAGATATTTGGTGGATGGAAGAAAGGTCTTTGAAGAGTCATATCAAAAGGCTCCTCTGGATAAACACAGAAACTCAGTAGAGAAAATAGAATATCCCTTCTGAGCACGGCTTCCCTGGAGCTGGCCTGAGGCTCAGGCAAGTGCAGGCTCTGAGAGGCAGCAAGTGATGGAGTTTGGGAACTGAATGATTATACACAGATGGAGTCACCCTTATCCAAAACGTTTGGAGCCAGAAGGTTTCTGATTTTAGAGGTTTTTTTTTTTTTTAAAAAAAAATTTGCATGGACTTTACTGGTTGGTCATCCCCAGCTAAAAAATTTGAACTCTAAAATACTCCAAAATTGATACCCATGTGAGTTACCCATGTGATATTTATAATGTTTTGGATTATGGACTATTTCAGATTCAAGATGCTCCACCTGTATCCCTAAATAGCCTTCATGCTCAGCACCACACCCCTGTGTCTCTGCCTCCCCTCTTGAGCAACAGTGGGGTAGGGAGTGGGGCCAAAGCGTGGTCAGAGTACAAGGGAGCACTCTTGTGTGAGGAGCTTCCCAAGGCTGGGCCTGGGGAAGCGAGTGAGAGTGAGAGAAGCATCAGCTCCTCGTCCTTTTGCAGGGCTGGTGTGCAGATCCCCAGCAGCAGGTGCAGGTCCATCTGTGGTGAGGGTTCAGAACCTGCCAGAGCCAGCACTGAGCATTCCTGGCTGGGGCTTGGATCCATGAAAACCTCCCCCTGTGATATTTCATACACTACTGTATTTGTTTCTAGTTCGTTCTGAGTCCCTTAGAATGGATTCAAATCATTGGGTGGACAAATCCTCCAATGGGGAAGGATAGGACTTGGTTGTGCTGAATCCCCTGGACTTGTGTTTTCTTCTTGCTTTTGCTTACACTTTGACTCTTTTTGTTAGTTCACTTTTTTTTTTAAAGTAAGTGTCACATCCTGTGGTTCATAGTTAAAACAGGCTTTGGGTGAACAACTTCCTTCCCATGTCCTATCCCCATCCCATTTCCCTCCCTCTGGCCCAGGTTTCCACTTCCATTAACTTTGTGTGACTCTTTCCCAACTTTCCACAGTGAAAGGCAATGGAGCATCCTTTGATTTGTCTTGTTGCCCAAAGGGTAGACTTTGCTTCTAAAGGGGTATTGGGTCATAAGTTTCAGGTTATCACTGAAGCAGCATCACCACTGCTGTCACTGTTTGTGAGGGTGCAGCATAGCTGTCTCCTTGGCTGGCTGTGATGCCCTTTGCTTGCTCAGGTCAGTCTGGGTGTTGCTGTGAAGGTGCTTTGTAGATGTGCCTGCTGAGCTCTTCTCAGTTGACTTCAAGCAAAGCAGATTAATGGTCTGTAATGGCAGGGATAGGCATCACCTGGTCAGCCAGAGCCCCAGAGTGCAAAGACTGAGAGTTCCTGATGGAGGAAGCACTCGGCCCCTAGACCACAGCACAGAAATCCTGCCTGAGCTTCCCAGGCTGCTGGGCTTCTTTGTGATTTCAGATTCAAGACTGCAAGTCAGCACCTAGCTGCCCCTCTGCCTGCCTGAAGGCTGAGGATTTGCCTGGCTCAACCGTAGGAGGCAGTGTCTTAAAATCACTGTCTGTCTGTCTGTCTGTCTCTGTGTGTGTATGTGTGTATATGTGTGTCTGTCTGTCTCTGTCTCCCTCCCTCCCTCCCTTCCTCTCCCTCCCTCTCTGAGGTTTCAGTTACCAGCAGTAGTTTCAGTCAACCTTAGTTCAAAAATATCAAATGGGAAGTTTCAGAAATAAAACAGCTCATCAGTTCTGCATTGTTTTCCATAGCACGATGGAACCTCATGCCATTCCCCTCATCCCACCTGGGACACGAACTATCTCTGTCCCATGTATTTGTACAGCATGTGTTACCAGGTCCTTGGTTGCTTGGAGGCCACACTGGGCCCCAAATTGACAGTCACAAAATCCCAATGCTTGCGTCCAAGTATACAGATAGCCCTTATGCATTGTCTAACACTGTGTCACCATGGCTACACCTGTCATCACATAGGTACTGTATCATCTCACATTGCCACAGGAGGATGAGCATAGCACTGTATTGTGAGAGGTCACAGAGAGAGACCACATCCATATAACTTTTAAAGTATTTCATCCTAATTACTCTACTTTAATATTAATTATTCCTGGTCATTTCTGCTGTGTCTAATTCATAAGTAAAATCTTATCATGGGGATGTGTGGGGACAAAGCAGAGTGTTTGTGGGGTTTCACACTTAGTTTGGCCTTGGGCCCCTACTGGGGGGGTTGGTTCTTGGAATGTGTCCGTGTGAATTAAAAGGGACTACTATACACATTCTGCTGCTCTCTCCTTATGGAGAGCCCCAATTGGTTACCTCAGAGAAAGACAGGGAGTGAGCCCTGCTATTGAAGCCAGGTGACAAGAGAAAGGTCATCGCTCTACTTTCCAGTCTGTGTAAACACGTTCCTGACAGGAACCGGAAAGAAACACAGTTTCTCTACCTGCATGTCCACAGGGGTCTTGAAGGGGAAGGGGGAAACCTGTCCTGTGACCCCAGAACTGCAGTGAGATAAGCAGGGTAGGGAGGAAGGAGAAGTAGTGTTCTACAAGTATCTCATCTGCAGATGCTCGGTGAGGTACTGAGAGTGTCCACCTCTCCTGGCCTGATACGAGGCCCAGCAGAAGAGGGGCTGGGCTAGGTTTTGGCTTCTCCAGTGACACCAAGGCCCCACAATACTGTGACCTCTCCCTGGTATCAACCAGCACTGGCCAGTCCCTTCCAATCTGTCTCTTCTTTTTCCCCTCCCCAGGGCACCCACCTGACCCCCAGCCTGCAGGAGAGGGTGAGGATGGGGACCAGAGACCCAGGTGTGCCAGGGAAAGGGTAGCACAGCTGGTTGTGTCCCCTGCAATGGGAGCATCCCATTCCCTGTACTTTTGGGACACATCTCATTTCCAGCATTGCACAGATTGACCACTTGTGACTGGAGTAGTAACGTGGTAGGGGGCAGACTGCATGAGAAGCAGAGTGGAGAGGAGGACAGGGAGCCCAGGATGGGGACAGCTTCTTGGAGCGTGTGCATGTGGGCATATAGGTAGCTCAGACTGTTCATATGCAGGCAACAGGGGAAAGCTTACTAACTTCTGAGTTTATAAGCTTCTGTCTACTATGAAGCTCAGCCACAGATGGCATCAACCCTGTCTATGTGTGTTCTTCTACGATGGGCTGATCCTGCCAAGGGGACCCTGTACCACTACTTCTCCCATGCCCTGGGTTCCAAGAGTATTCTGAGTTATGTTTATAAAGGAAACTACCCCTCTCTAGGCAGCTAGCAAATGATATCTGTTCTTTTTAAGGCATAAACATTTGTATTTGAAGAACTGCAACTCAAGGAAAATAAGGATTGAGATTAAGTTCTAAGAAAGAGCGGTATGGCCTTAAGGACATTTGTGGAATCTGGACAGGCATGGCTTGAGTGACACGTAGAACCTTTGTTTTAAGCCAACACTGATTTCTACCTGACAGTAAAAAATGGATTGAAACTGGTCCATGAACTTGCTAGTCAGGCTACGTAGATGTCACAGCTGGTATGACCGATTTTCCTTTTCTGCCATGACTGTGATGAGCAAAGCGCTCATCTCTACATGTGAGTGTGGCTGAAAGGCAATGAAACATCACATTTCCGTCTGCAACTGCTCCGGCCTCAGAGTCTCTTCTGGCCATCTGTTCTGTTTGCCGTTTGACTACTCTGAGCAGATTTCCTTGGAAAAGTCACCTGGTGTCCTTCTCTGTGCACTGTGCTCATTAGGGGGCTATAGTAGGAGGCTCCTAGGGAAGAGGTGAAAGAAACGTGCTGGTATTTATAGAGAAGATTCAAAACCAAATAGCTTTAATCCACTAAAATTGGTGCCATGTTTTCCTAAACACTCTGTGGCCTCTTTAAGAGGATGATTTTTAATGGTGTACTGGGGATGAAGCGTAGGACCTCAGTGTGCTAAGTGGTACTGCCACCAGCTCAAAGTCTTGAAAAGACTAAGACATCCCAGCTCCCCCTACAGAGGGACTGCTAAGGAAGGGCAAGCTCAGACAAGAGGGACCACCAGGTGGCCGCACCACTCTGAACAAAGGGCTGCTTCCCCCCTACCAGGAAAATCCCAGTCCCTCTGAAGATGGCTCTTCCTAGGACCCCTGTTTATGAAAGAAAGTAAATGCTCAATGCCCAAGGATAGAGGATTTTGATCCTGGATTCAACCACAAAGCCACAAAGAGGAGACAAAGCATTAAGAGGGCACTCTTACCCATAGACTCACTGGGGAGGATGGGGGCTGCTGGGCTGGCTGCTCTGAGGAAGTGCGACTGTGGTTGTCCATGGTTGGAATGTCTGTGTCCTACCGACATCCACACACTGAGGTCCTCACCTCTAAGGTGGTGGTGGTGGGAAGCAGGGCCTTTGGAGGACATGGGTCCTGGGACAGTCTCCATGAGTGAGATTCATGTCTTCAGACTTATTAAAAGCGGCCTAAGACTATCCTCTTGCTGTGTCCTCCAAGAGTGGATGTGGTGAGAAGATGCCTCCTATGGCCCATGATGGGGTCCTCTCTAGACACCGGTGAGGGGTCATCTTGGACCAGGGACTTCATCTTGGACCTCCAGCCCCCAGAACCAGAAGAAATATATCCCTGTTGTCCATAAGCTCCTGCTGCATGGTGTGCTCACTGCAGAAAGGGACAGAGACAGGTGGAGATGGAGATGGCCAGTGAGCAGTTGGCTCTTACTGTGGGTCAGATAAGGCTGTGCCCAGGTGCCCCATGGAGGACAGGTGCAGCTGCTGGCATGGAGGCTCCTCTCTGCTTCCTGCTGTTCCCATCCTTCCAGCCTCCCTAGGGCTTCTGTGATGGTGCAGCAGCAGGATGAAGGAGGTGGGGTGGCTGCATCCTGGGGTTGAGAGAGCATGGGGAAGGGCTGAGCGTGGCCTCCTGTCTCTGGGGCCTGCGTGACAGTTACCCTGTGTGACACACATGAGGTAGTTTGGTTCTCATGCCTTTCTTCTCTGGCTTTTTAAATACTTGAGTCAATCGTTACTAGCTTGAATCACATTGTAGAGAAAAATCTGGAAAACAAGATTGCCAAATAAGCAAATTTCCAAGTCTGTAGAACAGTGAGCAAGGACATTGGTTTATGGAATTCGAGGAACAGTAGCAGCCAGAGTGGAGAGTACCGTGCAAGGTGAGGGTCCCGGGGTGTGCTTGCCGAGGGGACAACGCATTCCCACACAGAAGGGGGAAAGAGGGATGTTCTGAGAGTCCTGATCTTTGTGGACACAGCTGTTTACCCAAACATACATCCCGCTCTGTGCCAGAGATGCCAGCCACGACAATCAGGCTCCCACCCAGTTGTGTACCTGAGCCTGGGCCCTGGTGCCAGCTGGGTCCACCTCGTACCATCTCGAGAGCTTGCTGGGTAGGTGTTTCCTCCTCAGA
Organism: Chinchilla lanigera; assembly: GCF_000276665.1. Classification (NCBI taxonomy): domain Eukaryota; kingdom Metazoa; phylum Chordata; class Mammalia; order Rodentia; family Chinchillidae; genus Chinchilla; species Chinchilla lanigera. The sequence goes on from NW_004955515.1 coordinate 1,298,031, forward strand.
CCTCTCAGGCAGCCCAAATCCTCCAGGGACGAAACATGCTCATTTCTCCACATGGATTGTATTAGCAATTGGCTTTTAGAAACTATATAACTTAAGGGGGTCCAGACATGGAGACTATACCTGCCCTGCCTGAGGGGGGCAGAGTGCAGAACTGTTTTTGCTAAAATCAGTTTGGTTCTTGGTCTATGACAATGATCAATAAAGAGATTTTCCTGTGGCTGTGGACAGACCATAAAGGAAAGACTGGAGTCCCTTTCATTAAAACTTCCCAATGAGCCACTAAGGGTGGCAGTGACACAGTATAAATATGTTTGGTGAAGGGAGGAGTCATTCGCAGATGGGTGGTGGGATGGTGTGAGGTTTCATCAGAGTTGCGAATCAGAAATGGTGCACCATTTAAAACCTGAGAATTGTTTATTTCTGGAATTTTCCATTTAATATTTTTTTGACTGTGATTGACCGCGGATAAGTAAACTTGGGGAGCCAAACCACATACAGGGCCACTGAGCCCCTTCTTGGCACACTGGGTGGATCTGGGGGAGTCTTCGTGGTTTCCCCAGGATATGCTAGTAGTAGATGGAGAGAGGGGGCTTATCTCCAGGTAATGGAGGGAGAGAAAGACCCAGCTCAAATGACTGGAGACTGATGGATCGTGGGTGCTGTACTCATCAGTGGATTCACCTGTGGATGAGTTCGTAGCTGAGTGTACTGGTAGGGGGCGGGCCCTGGCTGGAGGTGGGACAGTGGGAGTGCAACCTGGAAGGGTGTGTTCTTATCCTCAGCTTCTCTTCTCTCTGCTTTCTGGCTTCTACGGGTTGAACTGCTATCTTCTGCCATGCTTTTTGTCTTAGTTACATTTTCATTGCTGGGACAAAATACCTGACACCTACAAGTTAAAGAAGAGTTTGTAGAGGTTTCAGTGAACAGTCAGCTGGCTCTGAGGGAGGACAGCATGGCAGAGGGACATCACAGAAAAGAAACAGTCCATGGCAGGGTAGGCAGGAAGCAGCAGCACTGAGCCTCTCTCTCCCTTTTGCTTCATTCAGGTTATAAGCTATTAGTGCCACCCACCCCCAGGGTGGGCCTTCCCACTATCCACACCCAGAACTATGCTAAATTTATCAGTGGACTAATCTAGTTACCATACACCCTTAATGCATAGTCACACACCCTAGATGCTACTTCCCCAAAGCCCCACAATATATAGAGAGAATAATATTGTTACTTCCAAAGATCTTGTTCCTAAAGGTGACAAGTGTTCTGACTTTTCACAGACACTTCCTTGCTTTTTGCTAGCAACTCAGCAACCCACTTGGATTTGATCTTAGTCTCAGTGATGTCAGGGGGTAAGCATGCCAGTGTGTGTGACTTGCTGTTTATCAGGAAATCAGTCCTGCCTGGCACTACCCTTTAGGAATACATGCCTGTTAATGATGTCTATTTAGGTCATTTATAGTGTGGGGCTTCATAAACACTGCTAGAATTAATATTATTGCCTGTTATGGTTTATGTATGGATGTCCCTCCAAAGACTCATGCACTTAAAGTCTGGGCTGCAGAAAGTGATTGGACTATGGAGATACTGGAGCTGACCTGCTGCTAAGAGACAAAGTCTGGTCGGAAGGTCACTGGGGACCTGACCTGGAAGGGTACTGTACATCTCCCTTCCAGCTCCTCTCTTCTCCCTCTGCTTTCTGGCTGCTACGACATAAACAGCTTTCTTCCTCTTGGGCCCTTTCACCATGCTACTGACCATGCAAGACTGAAACATGAGCCGAAATAAACCTCTCCTCCTTTAAGTTGTGAGGGTTAGTTGTGAGGGTTATAGTGTTCCAGGGACAAAGTGACTAAGACATCATATCTGTCCCTTGGTGTACATATCCATGCATTCTTTTGGGGACATTCCTGAGGTGAATTTGCTGTGTCCTACAATATTTATGACTTCACTTTTAATAAATTAATGAAGCTGTCTTCCCCAGTGGTGGAACTTGTCCAGGCCCGCCCTACAGTGTGTGACGATTGTGTCACTGTGCACCTTGCTGGAGGCTTAGGTCTATCAGCCTGTTCCTGGCCATTGCAATGTGCTTACATAAGGCTGACCCATGAAGATTGCTGCTTCATTTTCCTTGACTGGTTACTCAGACTTTCTTTTGTCATTTACAGTCGCCTCCTCAGTTGTCTGTTTGGTTCTCATTTTCTTAATTCATTTGTACAAATCCTTTATACATTAAGCACTACAGACACTGTTATGCATAACTTCATGAAAGAGATGTGTTCTGAGAGGTGCTCACAGGAACGTAGGTGAGGCAGCCTACTGCATACTCCAGCTATGTGGTTCATTCCTCCCGGGGCTAGGCAGAACAAACTGCACAAGATTACAACAAGCAGGAAAAAAAAGACACAAGAAGAGACACGGTGCATGTAAGATGTATGAGGCTGCTGCCAGCATAAATGCAGGAGCTGGGTAGATAGCATAGAAAATGTACAAACCCAGCCATTTACCATCACTGTCAAGTGCCATGGACTGCATATTTTTAGTGTGTAGTGGGTCTGTTTGCACTGCATTTCCATGAACTCATGGCCAGGCATAGTGCTGTGATGCCATGAAGCTCTGAGTTCCCTGAGGGGCAGGAACTCTTCAGCTTCACTATGATCTTGAGGACCACAGTGGCATATGTGACCCATCGCTAGCCAGAAGGCCACTGTGGTGCACCTGATGGATCTTTCTCCCACTTTACGGTTTACTTCTTCCTTTTCATTATAGAGGGTTTTAGCATTATTGTAGAACCAGGGTGTCTTTTCTTTTATGGACTAATCTTGTTTGATTAGCCTCTCTCTAGTCCATGTTCAAGAAATATTCTATATTTCTGTCCCAAAGCTTCCTTTGCTTTCACATGTAGGCCTCAGCTCCCTGTGGATGGCCTGCATCTGAGTTTGGTTTCTCTGGTTTCCGTGTGAATCTGTGGCTGAGTCAGCACCACCTACAAAAGGCTCTTCTTTGTTGCTGGGGTGCCTCAGGCATTGTGAGGGTCAGGTTCTTCCCGGCTCTGCATCCCCTCACACCTTGACTTCAGCTACTGCTGTCCAAGGCTGTGAAATGTGCCAGCTGCCTTCAAGCACCCTACCACACTGCAGAGCCCCCAGGAGCCCCCAGGAGCCCCCAGGAGCACTGTCTCCATCTTCACTTGGCTCCTGGCTCCCCTGATCCTTTATCTTCACTTCTCACAGCCATGGGCCTGATTGTGTTTAGTTTTGATGCAGTTCTCAGCAAGAATTTTGTTTCAAATAGCCTAATTCACCATTGCTAGAAAGTTCAGTGATTCCGTTTGAAGTAAGATTGGCCAGGTCTTAGGGAAAGGTGGGTGGAAGTGGAAGGACTGTGCAGGCTGAGAGGACATTTCAAGATTAAGCAAATGTTTGCATCTTTGAGGGAAGAGTGAAGGGTGGGTTCCACTAAAAGAAACCTCAGTGTCTAGCAGAGAGGAGACCTCAGGGTGCATGGAGTGTCCCAGGACGTGCAGGGGCTTGCTTAAACTTGGGTGTCAGTATTGAATGACAAAAAACATGTATTTCCCCACATAATACAATTTCTGGAGTTGGGGTGATTACAGAGTTAAGTCACTGGCACATGTGCTTTTATGGGATACAGTGTGATGCTTTGATTTAAGTATTGTAGAAAGATTAAATCAAGCTGGTTAACATATCCATCATCTCACGGAGTTATTTTTGGGGGGATGAGATCATTAAAAATCCACCCTTTAGCATCCAATTGAGACTTATTTGCCACCTAAGAGGCCACGTGGTGATTTATAAGAGTGCAGCGCCGCAAGTGACTCAGCCGCTGACGGTTCTTTCTGTTCCTGTTTGTACAGTCTCTGAAGTCTGGACTTTCTGGTTTGTCATCCTGTATCTGTACATCCACCTGGCCTTGCATTTTTCACTGATGCCACCTACACAGTTCTTAATTTAAAAATGTCAATCAAGTGTCAATGAAGCACAGCCAAAAGCTGGCCAGAGCCATGTGTGACGGGGAACTGTGTTCAAGCCAGCAGCATCACACGTGGCATGAAGCATCACACACAGCACAAAGCATCACCATTTAAACCAAAGCTGGGTCTTCATGCTTCGTGGGACACAGCCTTTGTGTTACTGGGAGGCGACCAGAATGGAATGTGTCAGGTGAATGAGGAGTCAGAGTCATCCATAACCTGGGCGAAGAGGCCTAGGGAAAATTCCTAGCAATCAGCAACTAAGGCTAGAGGGGAGCTTCCTGCACCCGCAGAGAAGGGGTGGTAATTCTGGGCATGATGAACTTGCACAAGGCCCCGACTGTTCCCTGAGCCTCTCTTTTCTATAGAATGGAGCATGAGAGACTGTCTGGAAGAGTGGCCCCTACCCCCCTTCCTCGATCCAGGACCACTCCAGTGTGACCCTTCAGAGCCTCCCATTGGAATGTAACCCCCCATCATCATCACCTCCACCTTGAGCTTGGTGGCACGCAGGCCCTGCAGACAGGATGGCTGTCAGGCCTGAGCGTGGCCTTGAGGCTGCACCATGTGCTGGCTCTGACTCCTTCCTTTCTGTCTGAGAACAACACCAGACCTGCCTGTTGGGAGTGGGCATAGGGTGTAGAGGAGAAGGAGGTGTCCATGCCCCCCAGACACACTTCCAAGCCAGCCCCCAGCTTTACAGAGAGGTGACACAGGGCCAGCACAGTGGAAACCGAAAGCCAGCCAGGCTGCTTTCAGCCTAAATCGCCAACCAGCTGACTCAGGAGCTAAAGAGATGTTTGCTTGAAGCTACAGCTTGAGTGCTCTTTACCCACAATGCTCAGGACGGGAAATGTTTTAGACATTCTGTGTTTGGATATATACATACATTCACTGACATACATTTACTCTGGACTGCTGCCTCCAGAGCCATGGGAAATCAGTGTCTGTTGTTTAAACCATTCAGTCCACAGTGTTTTGTTATTGCAGCTCAAGTGAACTAACACAGTTGGTATGGGGAGAAGTGAAGGAAGGGTTAGGTAGCTACTTCATGCCAAATGGTCAGGTAACTGAGGTGAGAAGAAGTGAAGGGAAGAAAGCACAGGAGGATCCACAGGAAGAAGCTTCCAGAAGGAAAGACTGGTGATGTGACATCCTGAACTGTGATGGCCGGGGCATGCTGGGAGATTTCCTCCGAGGATGGAGGGGAGGGGAAGGCAGGCAGCATGGAGGGCCCCTGTCTGCTGTGTGGAGAGTGCTGTGTGGGGAGTGAGGGAGGAAGGCAGCTGTGGGTGGGTGTCCTTGAGAGGCGCCTGGGAGATGAGATGGGTGCAAGCAGGCTGCTTCAGGGTGAGCTTTCGGCAGCTTCTGCAGGTCTGAGTGGCGTGGACCTGGGGATATAGGAGGAAGACAGGACTCGAGGATGGGCTTGGTCCACTTTCAGATGACTGCAGAATCCCTGAGATTGGATAATTTACCACAAACAGAAAGTTACTTGGCTCAGATTCTGCAGGCTGGGGAGTCTGAGAATGTGGCACAGAATCTGGGAAGGGCATTCATGCTGTCACTCCATGGTGGAAGGCACAGGGGGTGCTGAAGAAGGAGGGAGGGGGCCCGACCTGATTTATAGCCCAAGCCCAAGCCCGTGATGATATTACTCCACTGAAGAGGGCCAGCACATGACCTAGCCAGTGCTGCCTCCCAGCACTGCTGCACTGGGAATGATGGTTCCAACACACGAGCCTTGGGGACACATCACACCAAGGCAGGATGACACCTCTGCTCCTGTGTATATTGGGCCAGCAGAACATTCTGGACTCTAGCTTCTAACCCTAACTCCTCAAATCCCATAGGCCCAATATATTATGGGTTTAGAGCCACTGATCTCCTTGGGCTCCTTGGGCTCCTTGGGCTCCTTGGGCTCCCTGGGGAGAGCAAGCAGTGCTGTTTACTTACCACTTACTCCTACCACCCATCAAGAGGCTTAACATCTTGGCACATGAAACTTGGGAAAGGGGGAGAGAGGTGTATGTGTACTAATGACATACTGCTGTGCAGTCACCCCTCATGGTCCTCTGGGCTTGGGGGCACCCTGACTGGGTGGTCCTGGCTCAGATGATCTCGTGGAATTGAGGTCAGGTTTTAGCAAAGGGAGTGGTCCATCTGAAGGCTCAGGGCATGCAGATCCACCTCCGAGATGACTGCTGGCGTGGCTGCACATGGTATGGCTGATAGTGAGGGCCTCAGCTCCTCTCCACAGAGTGTCCCCTTGTCATGGCGGCCAGCCTCCCCAGTGTGAGTGACCCAAAAGACCAGAAGGAATCCCAGTGTCTTTTATGGCCCAGCCTTGGGAGTCATATCACTCTTCTGCCACCATCAGTCACCATGGCCAGACCCGGTCAGGGCGGGAGAGATGAGTGCCAGAAGACCGGGACTTGGAGACTGACTTCAGTACAAGAAAAATGGCACTGCACCTGCTCTCAACAGAAGGTACAGAAGCTACTGCTCTGCGGGGCAGGTTCACCCCCAGGAATCCCCAGCTGAAGAGATGATGATGCTTGGCCTTGGGTATAATTTAGTCACTGGCCTTTGGCACCTAAAGGACAACAACTCATTGACAAGGTAGATTATTCAATTCTAGTTGGTGGCTTCAATTTAGCTTTCCCAAGGCTGAGGGACTACGGGGTCCCACCCAGGTGGAGGAAGGGGCCTGGAGAAAGCCCCCTCTGTTTTCCTTCAGCTGTCTTTTTGGCTCACTTCTCCAGAAGGTAACAATCTGGGGAAGTCTTGCCACCTCCTGCTGAAGGCAAGGGTCCACCCGGGCTGTCTCCAGCACGGCTGAGATCACTCTTGCTATTACTCAAAATCCTCTATCACTCTTTAGCCTTGAGAGAGTTCATGAGGAGGAGAGCCGATCAATACTGTTTCTGTGTGACGTGATGCGAACATATCAACACATACACAAGGTGCACTGTTCTGGTTCTGAGGGCTCCTTGCTGGGGAGCTGGCAGAGTCCTTCAGCCTCACCACTGTCTCATGTCAGCTGGTGGGGTGTGCCCTTCTCCATGGGGCCAGTGCTACGGTACTGAGCCAATCATGACTCTCCTGAGACTTTGAGCCTTGAGGAGTGGACTTCGCTGCTGCTATCTCTTAGTGGGCTGGTTTCCTGGGGTTTCAGGCAGTGTTATTCATGCATGGGGCCTCGGAGGAGCCTCAAGATGATGTGCCCTTACATGGAGCCAAGGAAGCAAAGCACCAGCGCTGAGGCCCTGAAAGCAACAGGTACCCAGGCCTGTTGCCTCTCTTTGTACAACAGAAAGTCCGCACTGCAGGGAGGGACAGCAGGGTGGGACAGCTGCACAGGTGGCTGCCAAGTCACATCAGCCCCACGACTCAGGGGTGAAAGGCTGCAAGGGGCCATCAAGGATGTATCAGCCTCAAGTGGAACTCCTGCTTCCTCTGCCATTGCCTGAGTGCCAGCACCAGAGCGAAGGGGTGACCACGTGACTCTGGGTCCTTCCCCACCAGTGACTCTGTATCCCCGCCCCATGCAGCAAGGCTGCCAGACGCGTGGATGCTACTGGGCACGACTACACACAGAACCAGAGACACGTACTTTATGGCGTCTGCTTTCCCCTTGGCGTAGCTGCTGGCTCAGTCCCTCCCAGGCCTCATAGGAGGATTAGGGCACCAGCCAGAAGTGTCAGGCATGGCATGCAGGGTGTTTGTAGGGGAGTTCAGTGGTCCCAACCTCCTCCCAACTGAGCACAAAACCTTCCACATGCCCTGCTTGGGGGCGAGTGACGGAGTAAAGGCAGTGTCGCCACCCTGCCCAGGGCTGCGAAGAACCCCAGGCTGGTGTCTATGGACCTTGATAGCCCTGTCCTGTCCTACTTCGTACCCCACCCCCAGCCCACATCCAGTTAGCCACAGCTAACAAACTACTGCAAAAACACAGTGGCAGAAACAGCCATGTATTACTGTTATAGATCAATGCTGTGGGTCAGCGACAGATTGAGGCAGAGTACGGGAGGGCAGTGTCATCTCAGCTCCACCTGCGATAATGCAAGCTAGCGTTTGCTTTCTTTCTCTATCTCTTTCCCTGTTTTTTTTTTTTTTTTTCTGTTCTTGCTGCTCAGGCTTCCTTGTGGTATGGTGGTCTCAGTATATCCAACTTATCCATGGCTACTGAGGCTCCAAAGAGTGGATATTCCAAGAGGTCTGAGTGGAAATTAGAAGTCTTCTTAAAATGTAGTTCAAAAGTCCCAGGACTTTGCTCCTACTACATTCTGTGGCCCAAGAACTTCAGGAAGGTGGACAACTAGATTTACCTGTCAAGAATAAGCAGCAGAGAATATAGGGTCCTGTTTAATCAACCACAGCTCACCCCAAGGAGAGCAGCTCCTTGTATACTGATGACGTTCCATCCTGCTCTGCCATTTCTTAAGGGCTCTTGCCAGTATCTCAGGGCTTGGGGATTGCAGGGCAACCTTAAGTGCCAGAGTTTATTTTTTCAAAGGCTACTTCAGCCAATAAGTGCTGGGAGGGAGATGATGACCACTGAACTGCATCCTGTGGTAGGATAGTTCAGGGTTCCCCTCTTCAAGCTTAGGGTGAGGGTGAGGGTGAGGGTTATGGCTAGGGCTAGGGCAAGGGCTAGGGCTAGGGCTAAAGTTAGAGTTAGAGTCAGGGTTATGATTAGGGTTGGGCTGGGTTCACAGGAGAGGATCATACTGCAAACCACTAGTCCTGGAAAAGATCAAAGTTCAAGCATACTTTCTCCTAAGTGTGTACCTTCGTATGCCATCATGAAGTCAGGAAGTTTTAAGTGAAAACATGCTAAGTAAATGATCATCTATGAGAAGTACATTTTATATACTGATATTTTTTCCCTTGCTAGGTGGGAGTTGTCCCCATGTTCATTAAAACCCTCTCAGCACATAGCTTCATTGGAAACACAGATCCTGGGCCAGGCCCGTAGGGACAGTGCTGCCCGTGTTCCTTCTGGGATGATCTATCATGCTGGGATCCCTGCTTGGGAATCTCCAGCCTCAGCCTACCGCTCGGGAACCCTGCTGTCCCCTCTGCTGGGTACCATGGTGGGGCCTCTACTGCTCCGTGCCCTCAGTGCCCCCATTCCCTGACCTGCCTCAGCCAGTGGCCAGCCCCAAGGTCAGGCCCTGCCCTCCACGGCTAGTACAGGAAGAGCACAAAGCCCGGGCTTAGTGCCTCCTTGGAGGACAAGCTGGATGTGGCCTGAGTGGAGGCCTTCCTCACTGCCACTCCTGTGGCTGCAGACTGAGTCCGGCTGCTCGGAGTCACCTCCCCACTCATCACTTTCAAACAGGTGCAAGTTCACCCACCGTGAGTGAGACAGCTCCTGGTCCTGTGCTGCGGCACTTTCTCCCCAGCAGCTCTGCAACCTTGAGAGTACGGTGCTGCCCAAGTCACACTTCAGCTTGGGTGTGGCCACCACCAGCTTCTTGGAGCATTTCACTAGAGGGCACTTGGAGGCAGGACAAGTTGAGGTCTCTGAAGCTCTGAGCACAAGTCTTGGCTTGCGGAGTAGCAGAGCTGAGCCGGGCCGACCACACCTTTACCAGTTACGTCCCCTCCCTGCTGGCCTTCGGCTGCTTGGCGCTGGTGGACCCCACACTGCTGGTCCCATGCCCGGTGAACCTGCACCTGTACAGGCACCCTGAGGTGGCGCTGCAGGACGGCCTGTGCAAGCTGCAGCTACTGGTGGCCATAAACAGTACCTCCCTGGCTCACATTCTGCCCCTCCGGATCTTGTCCCCAAGCTTGAAATAAAACACACCTTTGGCAGTGAGTCTTTGGTTGACCAGTATTGCATGTCTATATCTGTTTTCATGAGAAACCACTTTGAAGATATCAATATGTAATACAACCACCATTGTTAATTCCCTACCACTTTGTTTGTAACTCTGTATTGTCTGTATTGTGCTTGTGATATGTTGTAAAATGTTGTATGTCTATTAATGTTTCCCTCCTTTTATCTTTAAAATAAAAAAAAAAAAAACACCTGTGGGCTCCTTTTCTCTGATCCAGAATGATGGACCTCCCGGTTACTTCAAAAGCTTATAATATTTGTCCAATTTGTTCAGGACTCTTCTTGCCATCCTGTAGGTAATAAATAGCATACATAGCATACCGAAGCAGAATCTTGTAGTTTATTTTGTTCCAGAACAACAGGAGTTGTCTTTCCTTAATAAATAGGCTCTTGTTTGTCTGGAAAAAAACAAACAAACAAACTCTTGTGTCCCTAGAGGGCAGCCAGGTGGGGCCCAGGCCTCTCTGATGCGAGGCGCCGCTGTGTCCAGGGTTCCCCGCCCTGGGGCCCAAGCAGGATCTTGGTCCAGAGGTCATCACAATTTCTGAGCACTCCGATCCAGGGATCATTATGATTTCCAAGGACTCCTCCTGAGCCTATGGATCTTCCCAGGATCTGCACTGCCCGCCACTCTGAGGCCTCCAGGATCCCGTCCAGATTCACAGTGCCTGGCATAGTAAACTCAATAGAACTGTGCTCAGTGGAAGAAAACAATAATAGCCACTCTATGGCCTGGGGAGTCTTGGCAGTTTTAAAGTCCACATGTTTATAGATCCATTTCTTCTTGGAGACTTTTAAGTTCTTTTAGCTTGACTCTGTGGAGGCAATGCTGTAATGAACAAAGTGCTTGTAGGTATGTTCTTGTGATTTTAACTGCTTGTCACCTACTATATTATCAAAAGTTGAATTACTGGATTGAAGGTACTACATATACTTTTATAATAGCTCCTGTGTTTTGTACTCCAAGATTTTCTAATTCCCACATATAAGCAAGAGCAGGTATTATAAATATTTTATTTTTAAATTTACTTTTTTAAAATTTTATGTTGGGTAACAAGTAAGAGGTCATTTGATGTGAGCAGGGCAGAAGCCATCTTGTGCTTCTATCTGGTTCTAAACCTACTTTCAGGCTCTAAACTTTTGGGGTCTACACTGTGACAATGGTACCACTGTGTGCCAGTGAGATAACTTGTGTGGTGACCTTACAGGGTGGTAAGCATAAGGCCTACGGGCCAAAAAAACTCACCTTCTGAGCCCTGTCAAGAAACTTATAAAAATACATTTTCTGAAAATATATACTTTTATCTAAAGAAAAATATATTTTTACCACCATAGGGTTATACTTATTAACTGTGCACCATATAAGATCAGCTCATGTCATTTGTATAAGACTTCCCACAGCATAAAGACGAAGCCTCCAGCTTGGAGGTGGACTCTGCCCCATGCTGCTCCCTGCAGCACTGTCACTCTTACTCTGTGACTGTCTGTGCCCTGCTGGGTTCCCTGGCTGTACAGGGACACTGTCCGTGCTGCCTCCAGCTTCCAGCTTATGTTGTGGGGGAGCTCCCCTCTTCTTTGTGGGGGTGGGTACTGGGAATCAAACTCAGGACCTCACACTTGCCAGGAAGGTGCTACGCCACTGAGCTGAACCCCTAGCTCCTCCCCTCTGTCTTGCTGTAAATACTCAATAAACTTTTAGGGGGGAAAAGTCCAAATTTACCTGCAGCCCTAACTACTTCCTCCCTGCAGCACTGATGCCACAAGCACTCTCCAGTCTGCTGCTTCTACCTCAGAGTCTGCTCCTAGGAACTCTGTTCACCGTGCTACTCACTCCCCACACTGACAGCCTGCACTGGCCTGATCGCTGGCCTGTGCCTTTCTCTCCCGGTGCACGTGCAGGTCCCATCCAGCTGTGGGGACAACTGGTTCTTTGTTTCAAAACTTAGTGTCACTCCATGCTTCAGGCTCACAAAAGGCCCTTGGGGCTGAGCACTGGACACGAGCAACACACATCCATTCCAGGGGACTCACTGATCTGCATTGGGAGACCCTCCAAGCCCTTGCCCCTCTGCACTGATGTGGGTCTAGGAGCCACTGCAATAGGCAGACCCCCAGCCAGCTACTCCTCTCTGGGAGGAGCAGGTGTCAGGGGCAAAGTCAGCCTCTGTGGATTTGACTGTTACATCCAGAAGTGTAGCCTTGATCATCTGACTGATTCATTTCCTTTGGCTAGAGCTTTCTTGCATTTCCAGCCACCAGAATCCAGCAGGGTTGTCATATTCAGATCTGCTCTTTTGAAGTTTCTCTCCCACCTTAGTTCTCCTTTATTCCTCCTGGTCTTAGTCCTAGTAGAGAGGCGACACCTGCACGAAGAACCGGGTGATTGGGACTGGAGTGAGGTGCTGGGGTAGAAAGATCAGGGGACATGCTCAGTGTCAGAAGATGCCAACCAGAGGGGTGATCCTAACACGGGTGTGAATGTCACATGTCACTTTACCTGTGTTGGCCACAGAGCAGACTCTCTGGACTCTCACCCACCAGCCAAACAGCTGACAGTCCTGGCTGATAAACTGGCTGGGTTGGAGCATAGCTGTGGTTCTCTCACCTTAAGTTTAATATTAATATCCAATGTTCACTCCCGCCCCTTCTGCAGGATCAGTATTAAAGTAAGTGTCTCAGGGTCCCAAATACTGCTGATCTGCAACTGAAAATACTGCTGAACACCCTCAATGTCAGCCCTGATGAATTTCCTGTGCAACACCAGGACGGTCATGTGCTTTTAGCATCTCCAGCTGTGTGTAGAGAGGGGTAGCCATGCTCTGCTCTGCAGAGGTTGAAGCAGGGAGGCTGAGTCCTATGGGGTGGGGTGCTCAGGAGGAGCTACGTCACTCTAATAGCCACACCCCTGCTCCCGCTGATACTTATCTCACCCTCTGACGTGTTTGACTTTCTCTAAAATATTTTGAGAAGGACCCCAAGGGATTCTCATCTTGCTCTGCTTCAGAATGATTTCTACTGAATTAATTCAGGTCATTTATTTACCTTTCATTGTTTCCATAAGGATGACTTGCCCTAAAATTATTATATACACTTCCTTCAGCCTCAGTATTTAAAAAAAAAATCATTCAAGCTTTGGCTGTCTGGCAGGAAAATGAGATGAAGCACTGAAGCAAACCTGTGCTGGTTGGCAGGGCTGCCTTCCCTGCAATGGTGAGCACGGGGCTGCTGCTCTGTATCAGCGAGGTTGGGGCACAGGCACACTTCTCTCCTCACAGAACCCACCACACAGCTACCACTGCTGGGTATAGAAATCAGGAAAGCCCTCCTAGGCTGAAGGGAGACAGGTACCATCTCACAAAGTGACAAACATGCATGTGATCAGAGATGGTCCACAACCTACCGCCAACAATTTTGGTCTTGTGTTGGAAATCAATGCATCTGCACTCTGAGCAGTGTCAGATTTTAGCAGACCCGAACTATGCATGCTTTCTAGTCTCCTGGCAGTGTGCAGAGGCTGGGAAGCTGAAAATGATGTCCTCCAAGCAAACTCCCTTGCAACTTGGTTCTGGGCATAACATCCTTGCAGTTTGTTTAACAGCATGTGCTCGCTGGTTTACAGGGCAGAAGCATGGGTTCTTCACTTTGCTGTGCCTGCTGCTGAGCTGGAGGGCTGGGAGGAGGCCTTGCCTTCTGATGCAGCCTCAGGAGATGTCCCAGCCCTAGGCAGTGGCTGCATAAGAGCAAAAGTGGGATGTCCAGCAAGCGTTTTGCTGATGAACTTGGTGCAGGAAGGCTCTCGCAGTGCTGAGTCCCTTCTACTCCCTGTCACTCAGCTAAGGTAATCCGTGCACCACAGGACATATTTTGTGAGCATGTCCAGGGCCCTAGGTGGAGGACTCCTTTTAGAGGGATGTGTATCTCCTGAGTTACAATCTGTCTATGTCCAAGGGACATAGTAAATGGCACGGGCCAGTGCTCACAGCAGCCTTCACTGTTGGCAATGGGCAGTTTCCGCACTGACTTCAAGAAAGACATTGAGCAGATGGGCACAGGGGCATCGGGATTTGCTGTCCCATCCCTGAGATGGAGTCTTCTCCTCGCCCTCCCTACTGCAACAGAAGGCAGGCTTAGGCTTGGTTTCTTGGAACCCTCTTCTCTTGCAGAAAGCACATACTGTGATGCTGAACAGTGTGTCATTCTGCAGACCTGATTTGAATGAGTTTTCTGTCCTCCTCACATAACTGAAACAATCATATTGTTTTTTGTTGCTGTTGTTTTAAAGGTTGACATAAACTCCCTTCTCCACAGGCCATGCTCCCCACTTCCCAAGGATATTAGAAAATTTTCTTTTTTTAACTTTAAATTTTTTTTTAAAATTACACATAATAATTAGACATATTTAGGGAGTATAATGTGATACTTCAATACATGTACTTAATGTGTAATGATCAATCAGAATAACTGACATTTTAATTACCTCAAATATTCACCATTTCTTTGGGAACATTAAAAATCCCCCCATAAGCTATCTTTAGAGAGATAACGTTATTATTAGCCACAGATACTCTATTGCGCTGTGGAACGCTAGAACTCGTTGTGCCTGTCTAGCTGTATTTTGTTCCTCTCTGTCTCTTCTCCACCTTCCTGGCCTCTGCGTCTAATAGTCTGTTCCCTGTTTTGTGGCACCTGCTTTTCAGCTCCTACACTCAGGTCGGAACAAGTGCAATTTGTTTTTCTGTGCTTGGCTTATTTTACTCGACACGGCGTCCTCCTGGCTCGTCCACTGAGTCCCAAATGACAAGATTTCATTCTTTTTTTTTAGGCCTGACCCAACCAATATTTCATTGCATGTGTATCCTGCATTTTCCTTTTCCATTCATCCCTTGGTGGATGTGCAGTTGCTTCTGTATCTCAGCTGCATTGTGAACGGAGCAGCTTTGAACGCTGGGTGCTGGCAGCTCCTGGACAGACTGATCAGGAACGATTCTCACATCTACAATTATACACAGACACAGTCTATGGTTTCTTTTAATTTTTGCACAAATGAGATGTTAGAGAACATATTGCTCTGTAGTGTGTCTTAAGCACTTTCCACACCTTGGCTAGCTAAGGGTGCAATGAGAAAGTGTGAGGGTGGACACGTGCACTGAGTACTTCCCGTGTCCTATGTGTTGAGCTGAACCTTTCAGGGGACTGACACATTCATCTTGTGTATAGGAGTATAGGAGGGAGGCTCTCCTGGAATCAGCACTGATTTTGGAGAAGGGGAAGCACGTGAGCCTGTGTGATGTCCCTGTAGGTGAGCCCTGACCAAGTCCCACCCTTCCTCCTTTTGTGGGGATTGAACCTAGCAGCTCAGCCAGCACACATGGTCACTGTCACTCCTGGTCATTTCTCAATGACGAGGTATTTCTTTCTTTGTTGTCTAATTCCTTTTGATTAGCAGATGGCTGTAATGGATGATACTCTAGAAAATCATCCCTTTCTAGAACACAAGGCTCTTTCTGGAAGGTACCAGAGAGTAAGTATTTTGGGTTTATGGGACATCTTGGATCATATAAGATTTTTACAAAATAGTCCAAAAGTATGAATCCATTCTTAGCTCATGGGACATATAGCAGGCCGTGGACTGAACTGGCTGGCTTCTTACTTTGTAATCAGTATCTGTACCTGCTAAATTCTATCTTGATTGTGTGCCTGTTCAGACTTTCCCTAGCTCTGTTTACAAGGATGTGGTTCTAAATTTTATTGGGATTTTGTTTAAGATTTAGGGCATATAGGAAGTGTTGTCAACTTTGCAAAATTATGCTTTGCACTGAGCAAAAAGATAAAGACTTTTATATATTCAAATCTTTCATAGCCACATTGTGGGTGTAACATTGTCTACTTATCATATTTTCATCTTTCTTGTTAAATTTATTCCCAGAAATTTATCTCTTTAGTGTTAATTGCAGCAACATTGCTTTCATTTTATTTTAGCATTTTATTTTATTTCATTTTATTTTAGTTCTCAGGTACCTTGGTTAGTTTCCATAGAGGGTTTTACAGAAAGGCAAGCTCCTCCCCTTTCTCAGTTTTCTGTCTCACTATGAGCTCTTTCTCTGTCACACACTCTTCTACCATTGCTGCTGCCATGCGGTAACTTGGCTGGGGTAGGGGAATCTTTGCAAGAACTAGCGCCATGCTTGTTGAACTTTCAGCTTTCATAACTGAGCTAAATAAACTCCTTTTCTTTGTAAAGTTCTTGGTCTTCAATATATTTCTTATAGCAACAGGAAATGGACTAATAGAATAGGTTTAGGAAAAAGAGGGTTTTTGTCTTTCTGTAGTACCACTGCCTTTCCTTGGATGTCTGCATTGGCTTGCTGAAGATTTACTAAGGCCTCAAGCATGCTAAGCTGTTCTTTGAAACTGACCTCTACTCCTGTCCTTTCTTTTCTTACAGGGGTAAAAATATACCTCAGCCATACTTTTCTAATGCAAATATGTACTTTAGCATAATGGTAGACAGCTGTACATCTCAGTAGATGCACTGGGGGAATACAGGAAGCAATCTTTGTGTTTACTCACTTGGTATGGCAAACAGCAAGGTGTGTACACATGGTCAACCAGGGAGTTTTATCCACATTATATGCTGTGTTATATATATGTGTATTTATAATTTGCCTTATTAAATGTTTTCTTTTGACTTTTCTTGTAGAATTAGCCATCAGTACAATGTCACATGAAAATCCATTTTTATAACTTTGGGAGGAAGTTGACAGTGACTCATCAGGTCATTCAGCTACTGATAATGACTTGGATCATGTAAGCCAAAGAAGTTAACAATAAATGACAAACAGATACGGAAGTACCAAATGAAGACCCCTGATTCAGATGAGGAAGAAAATAGTAATGTAAATTAATATTTGACTTGTCAAAGTGCTACAAAATGGCCATGTATACCTTATCAATGCTAGAACTAGGTCAGAAAATGTTACTAGGTTCTTGCTAGGGGTTAAAACCTATTGGACAGAATGCCAACACTGCCATTCAGTGTTGGAAATTGTTTGTAATGGACAATATGCTACAAGATATTTTGAAGTACGCTAAAAATGAGAGATATGTAAAACATTCCATATGCGTTAATAGTAATACTCAAAAATATATTTGCCATGTTATCTCACTATCTGAACTAAAAGCCTTCACAGCAGGACTTTATCATTCTAATCCTGAGAATCTAAAGGATTTACGGAGAAGTGACAGAGGTGGCACTGAGATTTTTAGAACAATAGTGTCTCTCAAGAGATTTGGTTTCCTTCAAAATTGCCTGTTTTGATGACAAAAAGACCCATTAACAAAGAAAAAAATCTGATAATTTGGCTGCCGTTTGCTCATTTTTTGGGAGCTTTGTTTCAAACTATCAAGCAATTCATACATCATCGCAGTTGAACAACTTGTATCCTTCCGTGGTTGCTGAAGCTTTTGGCAATATCCACCAAATAAACCTTCCAAATGTGGTATAAAAATATGTGCCCTGGTAGATGCAAAGACATTTCACACTTTGAATTTAGAAATTTACCCTGGAACTCAGATACCAGGTCTTTATTTGTGTCGTAATAAAACGTATAACACTGTGAACAGACTTGTTGCACCTATTTCAAAAAGCAACCCAAATGTCACATTCAATAGTTGGTTCACTTGTTACCCACTGATGTTACATTTGCTAAAAGAACACCAGTGGACCAGCCCAGGAACTGTTCTCAAAAGAGGTTCCTAAAAATATGTATTGAAACTGTGAACATTACACCACGATAAGATTGACAGTGAAGCTGAGTGTGGTGGTGCACAACTATAATCCCAGCACTTGGGAGGCTGAGGCAGGAGGATCCCGTGAGTTCTGGGCCTGCCTGAACTACATAGTGAGACCTTGTTTAAAAAAAAGATTGACTGTGAATCCTGAACACAAATGAAACTATAAATGATCACATTTTACAGGCCACAGGGCTCATGAAGGCAATGTTCAGGGCAACATTGTCGGTTGCTCTCCATCCAGTCCATGCACCTTCCTGGGCCTTGGACTCCGCCAGGTGCTGCGGTGGCCTGAGCTGGGACCTGCGGGTCTCCCTGTTGCGGTGTGGTGGCTGCGGGGGTGCCAGCATAGGAAAAGTAGAGCTGCCTTTGTGGTTGGCTGCCGGCAGCTTGCGGCTTCAGAGCATCAGGATGGTGGTGGTGGCTCTTGGTGGAAGACTCAGGGAGTCTTCTACAGAGCACAGAGAGAGCAGAACACAGAGAAGGAGCAACTGGCGGCCCTTCCTCCAGGGTTAGAGGCAAAGGACAGAACTTCACAGAGCCAGGGGAATGGACAGGCTCCCAGCTTGCAAAACGTTGTGAGTCTCGGGCTTTTAAGTTATTATTAATTTAATTCATGCAAAATGGACTTACACAAAGGAAGGAATTCAACCGGCCTTGAAGAAACCAACAGTGCCCTTCTGGACAGAATGCAGACCAATTGAAAACTCACGCTTCCTCATTCTATGTTGAATCTCAAGCACACTTAAGGAAACACACTCAGTCACTGAGACACACAGACCTATTTTTAATACAACAGGTATTTTCCCATTGGGGCTTTGCCTATTTCTGGATCAGAAACTGGACCCATGTCCTCAAAGCCATCTCCCCACCTGGTGCTTGTTGGGCACCGTGGTTGGGAAGACACAGCCTTGAGGTCTAACAGAAAGTGCAGCTTTCCTCTTCCTAACGATTGAAAGAATACCACTCCTTCACAGCATCCACTTCTACACAGCACACAGAGGCCAAGGTTGGAGCGCGACCCAATCTTTTCTGCAGTTGGCTCCACTTAAATGAATGATATGTAATTCTGCATCCCCTAGGGCTCCTACTCGAGGCTTCCTTCTCAGGACTCTGTCTGGAAGCTGTTAACGACCGCTATGCTCCCACTGCTAAGTGAGATCGTGAATGAGTCACTCGGAGTTCCTGTCCACAGAGCTCCTTCCACTTCTGGAGACAGGCCAAAGTAAAGACTGTGGATGAGTGATTTCACGGTGTGAATCTGGGCGTGATATAGTACAAGAAGCTTCCGAGACCTGTGCAGACCACCTGGCTTTGAGGAGCCAGGCTTTGAGGCAGGGTGGGAGGATTCTGGGTCTCCCAGGCGCAACTGCAGGAGACACCCCACTGTGCGGCAGAGCTGCAAGAGCAAGCACCAGAGGCCGAGCTGCAACTCCAGGGCACAGCTCTTGTCCACCTCAGCTATTACTGCTCTGGTTTTGCTCCTGCTGCGCTCCCACACGTGCATTTTCATGTGACAGTGCTCACTGGCACTCCAGGGTGTTGGGCACCACCGATCTACGTGAATCTCTTTCTTTACAGACGAGAAAAGTGGGGCAGAGAGAAACACAGATCAGGGATTGCCAGACAGAGAGGGAACCACAGCTCAGCCAAAGATGCGGAACATGGGAGCAAGATAAGCACAAGGAAAGAGGCATCCAAGCCCAGCAAGCCAAGTTCTTTCCGCTCCAGAAAACAGCTGACAGAGGTGATATGAGAAATAGTCAAGAAAATGAATGACTATAAGCTCGCCATAAAATACAAAGAGGGCATGACGACAAAAGAACTACAGGACTCCGAAATTTAAAAGATGATTGTTAAAACCTCAGTAAATAAGCTGACCAAAAACAAACAGGATTGAAGAAAGAACTAGGGAACTAAAAGATGATGAGGTTCTTGTAATATATCCTTCACAGGGGTAAGAGGTCAAAGGGAGAAAGTCAACATGTAGAAGTTCCTGTGCATCGCTAGCCCTCCAGGAGCGGGGAATAGAGAGAGGCAAAGGAGGGAAAGAAACACAGGCAACAAAAGAAAATAAACCAGCATTTTTTTCACATCAAAAACAGGCTGGCCGCTGGGCACGTGACCCGTACCACATACAAGCCCTAAGGTTGCCGGCTCAGTGCTGGCAGGTCAGACATCATCGCCATCTTGGAATTCTTATCCTTGTACTCAGAATGACATAAAATAAACAGAACCACCACAGCAGGTCAAGAAAGAGAATGTGGAAGAAAAGAAAAAGCTTTATATCGAGTATACATATCTCAGTTTTAGACTGGGTTCTATAAATCAGACAGCAGGCCCTTTTTAAAGGGCCTACCAAATTTATAGCAGAATATAATTTTTAAAGATTTACTTTGGACTTCAGAGGGAAGGAGAAGTGTTTGAAGTTTCCCAGGAAGGAAAGCAGAGTCCATTTACTAGAAACGTAGCAAGTAGGTGGTGACAGTGGACCCAGGCCAGGGTCGTGTGCCATGCTGGGCACAAGGACCACTGCCCCAGCTCCGGTTCAGGCTGTGGGGCACCAGCAGGGCACTGTCCACATCAGGTCTGGACAGCGAGGACAATGGACACTCAGGGCTGTGCTGGAGGTTCTGGGCTCTCCCCGTGGAGCTTGCCTTCACACAGCACAGGGCCAGCCTGGAGCAAGGCCAGGGGCCTGGACCCAGCCTGGAGGGGCTGTCATGGTGGGGCTGTGGCTGGGACATGGCGCAGGGCCTGGGCCAGGAGGTGGGAGGCGGTAGTGAGGCCAGAGCCAAAGGATGCTCAGTGCTGCAGGGAGACTCAAGTGTCCCGTGACAGTGGGTGGTCAGGACACCTGTGTGCACTCAACACACCAGACGCTGTGTGCACAACACAAACATGCAAAGACACACAGTCTTGGAGATGCACAGATAACTACACACACATACAGAGAGACACGCAGACATGCACACATGGACAGATGGGCACATGTACAAACATGCACAGACACAACAGACACGTGGCTATGGAAATGTTCCCTTACACTCTTCAAATACAGAGAACTTACCCAAGCAATCAGCTCAGGCAAGCAAACGCACAGCAGTGCCAGCAGCCTATGGTCCACTGGGAGGGGCGTTTAGTCAGCCCTTCCTTTGGCTTCGCGCTCTGGGCAGCACTGTTGAGCTCCGCCAGGTCGTCCAGGCAGAGGGAGGGAAACACAGGGCCTGGGACAAGCAGGCAGTGGCACCTGGCCTCCCTCGTGCCAGCACTCGCACAGGTGCCAAGGTGGGCAGAAGGAGCAGCTACTGCTGTCCGGGAACAGTGGCCTCTGTGGAGAGCAGCATCTCACAGCAGCCGGCCAGGGCAAGCAGGGCTCCACATCCGAGACACAGGGGAGCGGCGTGCGGTGCAGACCCTGTGCCCCGGGAGTGCCATGCCCGCTGCATGCACTCTGGGCTTCACCTATGGGGCGTGAGCTGCAGGGTCCTTCGGCATTCAGCCCTGGAACACTTTCTTTCCCACTGAGCAGAAAATACTGACTAAGGACCATGGCCTAGGGCTGTAATGGTCAGCGGGGTGACAGACCACAGCCAGGAGCCAGGATGGTGGTGTCCTGACCCTCACACGCAGCTCAGATCCATCTTTTCGAGGTCAGCAGTGAGCTGGACCAGCTGCAAAGGGCCAGATCCTCCACAGGGCTTCCCGGTCACAAGTGCATGGCTGGTGTGTGTCACCATGGGTATCTGTGGGGCCACAGCAGGTCCTAGCTGGGAGAAGGCCGGTGAGCCATCACCCCAGTCTCAGTCGTGCTTGAGGAGCCCAGGGGTCCTCACCAGGGTGTTCATCAGCTTCCTGCCACTGTAACAAGGATGTAAGCAACTCAGAAAAGGTCTGTTTAGTTCACAGTTCTAGATGGTCCAGTCCGCAACTCAGTGGACCATTACTTTAGGACCCTGATGGGGGTGTCAGATGGCAGTGGCAAGGAGTGCATGGCAGAGCAAAGTCCCAGGAAGCAAAGGAGAAAGAGGATGAGACAGGGCCCTCAGTTCCTCTGGGGTGTGGCCCAGGGACACAGAGACCTTCTCCACCACCTCCCAAAGGCTCAGGGACACATCAGCTTCAAATGGTAGTGACATTCTCTGGGGACACCACTTTAAGCAGATACCATGGCTGAACCAAAACAGACCTGCACCCCTCCACCCCTGCCTAGGAGGGGGCTCAGGGGCCTCTCCATCCACAGGGACCTTGAGGCCTGGAGTGCAGGGAACCCTGGGCTGGGCTGTGGGACTGGTCTCCCCTGAGCTGGAATCCAGGGCCATACTTGGCCAGGCACTCAGATGAGCTGCCAGGTAAATCCCTGTCTTAGGTACCTGCTGTGGACACCAGCAGGCTCGCACAGCACCTATGAAGATGGTGCTCGGCGAGCACTGCTGTCCTTGAAGGAATGGACCTGAAGGTCTCACTGCAGTGCTGTCCTTCTGATAATAAGAATTGTTAGATAAATCTGTTCCCTCCTTCTGCTAGGTGTGGATCTGGAGCAACTCCGAGGGCTGTGTGTTAGAGACTTTGTCAGCACCACTATGCTGTCAGGAGGCGGGGCTCCTTTAAGGGGTGGGCCCTCCAGGACGAAGTCGGGGGGACACTAGGCTCTTCTGTTTCCTGGTCATGAGGCTCCTCCACCTGCTCCATCCCTGAGGAGCTGTCTCAGGTTCGAAGTGCTCTGGCCAACAGATGACGGGACAGAACTGTGAGCCAGCCTAGCTATGCTGTCCCCCACAGGGGTCATCTCATGCCACAGTCATGGGAGCTGACATGTGCCCTCGCCCTATTATACTTCAGTCGGCCTTGTCATTGTCTTCTCCCAAGGCAAGTCCCTTTCCTTGACAAGCACCAGGTAGCCTAGGGCCAACAGTATTTCATGGTGGCCACTGCTTCCTGGGTGGAAGAGGAAGGCTCACCTCAGAGGCTCACTGAGGGCTGAGATAGCCTCACCAAGGGCTAGGTGAGGCCTACTGGTATGTAGTGGCTTGTTGAGCATGGGCAAGGTCTGGGTTTGCTCTCCAGCCTACTACAGAAGGAAGGAAAGTCCTCTGATGGACATCGTTGCCTTTTCACAGGGCATTTCCCTTCAGAAGTTCTACTGGCTAGGAAGGGGAGATATACCAGATGGAATGGACACCCTGTGCCTACAACTCCCTGGGCTTCCAGATGAACCAAGACGAGTATTCAAAGTGGGGTTGAGGGACTCACTTCCACACCAGCGTCAGCTCCGGCAGCCCTTGCAGAGGCCAGCATCCAGTGAGATGCCAACTGGTCCCTGCCTCCTTAGTGAGCTACATGTGCAGTGGGGATCCACACCTAGCAGAAGGAGGGAACAGATTTATCTAACAATTCTCACTGAGAGCAGAGAGCCCACCCTGTGGCTTTTCCATAGGCAAGGGGTGCAGGGCATCTGGCCACCAGCTCCCATTCTGGTATATCTGGGATACTTTGGTTCTTTTTATTTTTATTTTTTTTTTGTTTTTTGTTTTTTTTCCGGTACCGGGAATTGAACTCATGACCTCACGCTTGTCAGGCTCTGTGCCACTGAGCTAAATCCCCAGCCCCTGGGATCCTTTGATTCTACAATGCCGATGTCCTAAAAAATGTACATAGGATTCTATCTAGCAAGACTCTATACCTGAGCATTGTGGGGTTTGTACTTACAAAGTCAGCTGTCATCATCATTATCATCTGTGCAAAGGAGGAAACCAAGGCTCAGGGAAGTTGAGCAACTTGCTGAAGGTCACACATTTTGAAAAGCATTTAAAAAGTCCTCAGGTTGAGGCATTCTGGAATCCAAACATGACCCATATTCCTATGGAGTCTGAAAAGCTGCTTTGTATGAAATAAACAGGATAGGTTGGGAGTGTATTTCAGTGGCAGAGCGTAGACCTGCATGTATGAAGCTCTGGATTTAACCTCCAGGAGAGAGAGTAAGGGAGAGAGAGAGGGGAGGAAGGAGAAGGAGAAGAAGGAGGAGAAGGAGAAGGAGAAGGAGGAGGAGAAGGAGGAGAAGGAGGAAGAGAAGGAGGAGAAGGAGGAGAAGAAGGAGAAGAAGAAGAAAAAGAAGGAGGAGAAGAAGGAGGAGGAGGAGGAGGAGGAGGAGGAGGAGGAGGAGAAGAAGAAGAAGAAGAAGAAGAAGAAGAAGAAGAAGAAGGAGAAGAAGAAGGAGGAGGAGGAGGAGGAGGAGGAGGAGGAGGAGGAGGAAGAGGAGGAGGAGGAGGAGGAGGAGGAGGAGGAGGAAAAAGGAGGAAGAGGAAGAAGGGAGGGAGAGAGGGAAAGAGGGAAAAGAAGAAAAAAAAGGAAGGAAGACACAGTGAAGGTCTGATACATCTCCCTCCCCACCCACCTTACTCTCCCAGCCCAGGCTCCAGGCCTCTGGTGACATCTACTGCACGAGAAACTCAAAGTTAAGATGAAGGTGTTAATAGTCAGTGCTGGTTTACCTGCAAAATGGTAGGTAAGTTTTTGTGTCACTGAGTTTATGTGATGATCCAGTTGCTCTGAGAAACCTAGGACTCACAGAAGGTGCACAGATGTGGAAGGGTGTGTGTCACTTTTTTCTACAGCAAACCTACAAAGGTGAGGTTCAGGGTTCTCCGAGGAGACACAGCTATCAGCATTCTTTGGACAGAGAAGAAGATGCCTATGACCAACGCTGACTGATGGAGCAGTAAAGTTTGTGAGCTGGAGGCCTATGAAAGCCAGCGATGTCACCAGTCTTAGTCCAGAGGCCTGGAACCAAGCAGCCATGGTGTGTATCCCTGTTTGAGTCCAAAGGCTCCCAGACCAGTGTGTGAGGGCAGGAGAAGATGGAGTCCCAATACAAGCACACAGCAAATTCGGCTTTCCCTATTTATCTGTTCTATTCAGGCCTCCACCGATTGGATGGTGAACTTCCAGGGAAGCAGGGCCACTGCTGTGTCCCCGGCAGACTGCGCAGCCTGTGCCCTGTGCTGAGCCTCCCAGGGCATGGTGGGAAGTTCCCAGAGGAGCTAAGGTGCTTGTTTGAAATGCTGAGGGAACGATGCATCTGTCTCCAGGTTGATGTGCTCAAGTAGGTCCCTGTACCACGTGGCACCATCTCACTGTCGGTCAGCAGAAGGAGACGAGAATAAATGTGTAGAACACAGCGCCCCCCACTGCCCAGTGTCACTCTTCTCCTTGTGGCACAGATGTTTCTTGGATGTGTCAGGAAGGTGGCTTATCCTTGGCTTTGACTCTATCTGGAAGTCAGGAGGAGTCAGGAGGTGACCCTGTAGTGTGGTTTCTAGAAGAGCCACAGGCGAGAAGGTGCTTGAAGCCAGGTGGGGTTCAGCAGAGTGTGGATCCACGGTCTCAGCCCAACCCACATTAGTCCACCGCAGGTTTCTGGATACAGTCTCCTTACCTAGAAAGCACACAGTGGCACAGACCCAGGAGGGATGCTGCATCACCTCTCAGGCCCTCCGTTCTGCAAGGTCAAATCCTCCAAGCCACACAGTGTGAGTCATGCATGAGTTCGCAACTTTGTCTTCACAATTTCCCTCAGCCAAATCCTGGGGTGTTCAAGCTGCAGTGAACAGGCCTCCTGCTGTCTGGAAGAACTTCTCCAGGTAAGTGCGATGTGTCCTTCTGTTCCCGAAGGTCAAAGGACTACAGGCTTCCCGCTCAGACGTTCACAGTCAGCATGGTGGCCAAAGACCTCAGTGGGACCACATTTTGATGACAGCTCAGAGAGATGAAAAAGTGCCACGTGGGTCTTCAGAGGAGGAGAGGAGGGCATGTACTTAAACTCTCCTGGGAGATGCTTCGATGTCTGTGACTAGATTGCGTCCCTGAGCAGGGTGGTCACTTGGCAGCCTCTTGCTTTGAACACAACTCACCGAATCTGTAACTTCTACACCGGTTGAATGGGATTTCCAGGAGTGCGCCCGGCTGGTGTCTCTTCTGTGAAAATGCATGCAAATAAGCAATCCGTGGCTCCATTTCCCACCTGTGGATGGATGCCTAAGTGTCTGTTGCCACCTACTGGGCACTTCAAGGGTGGCATCGACTTTCTGAGCCATCAACTGAATCAGACTTGCTCTTGCCTTGGAGAAGTGCCAGTGGTCAGCCCACCACCTTTTGTGCTAGGGACCTGGTGTCCTGGCCGCCCTCCCTCTGCCCTCCTTTCCCTTGCATTTTATTCCTGTCCACCTCCTGGTGTTTGCTTTTGAAAGTTTTGGGTGTGGTGACACATCTGTAATCCCAGCACTCCCAGAAGCTGAGGCAGGAGGATCTCAAGTTCAAGCTCAGCCTGAGTAATTTAGTGATATGGCAAGATGCTGTTTCAAAATACATATTTTTAAAGGGCTGGAGATGTAGTTCAGGGTAAAGGCCCTGGGTTTGATCCTTAGTGGAGGAAAACAAGGGGGTGGTACAGGCCCAAATCCCACACCCATGCCAAGTCCCGCACTCTCGAGTCCCAGACCCTTGAGTCCCTCATGCCCAAGTCCTGTGCGCCCCAAGTCCCACGTGGCCCAAGTCCCACATAAAGGAGCCAGGGCACCCAGGTGCTCAGGTCTGCTCCAGCGATGTTGGTGAACAGCCCGCTCTGTTCTGGCTGCGGAAAGCAGGGCCCAGCACATGAGACTGGGAAGACTCCCAGGCCGTCCACCAGGGGGCGCCCCCTCAGCGGGGTAGGGCCAGCAGGGCTGCTACACTGCGCGTGCGCCTGCCAGGCTATGCCCCACCTGGTCCTGCCTATCCTGCACACCTCTGGAGACAGGCACACCTGTAGACACGCATAGCACACATACACCACATATTTAGACACATGCAGCACACATACATGCACCACACGTGTAGATGCATATCACATACATGCACATACCACATAGACACAAACCACAGACATATGCACACCACACACAGACACACACCACAGATATATACGCACACCACACACAGACCCATACAGACACCACAGATATGTATGTATACCACACACAGACACACACATCCATAGACACACACCACAGACATATACACACCACACACAGACATAAACACCACATGGAGATATATACACACCACAAACAGAAACACAGACTCACACCACACACACATACACACATAGACACACACCCTGCACATACACACATACACACACCACAGATATATACACACACAGACACACATCAGACATATATACACCACACACAGACATAAACACCACACAGATATATATGCATGACACACACATACACAGATACACACACCACACACATACACGCATCATACATCACACATATACATAGGCCACACACATACACAGAGACATATATATCACACAGATGCACACACAGATACACACCACACACATACACACACACCACACAAATACACACACATAGATACAAATACCACACATATATATATACACTGCACAATATACATACACTACCCACATATAAGTATATGTATAAACACACCTCACACATACGTAGGCACACACTGCACACATAGATATATACATATACACACATCACATACACACACATCACAGCCACACATATAGACACATACCACACAATACAGAATACATACACACAAACATACAGACACACATACACACCACAGACACATAGATACATTGCACACACATACAGATGCACACACATACATACCACACACATATATACACACACCACACATAATCCACGATATAAACACCCAACACTCAGGCGCACACACATAGACACACACAGATGCACACACCACACACTCGGACACACACAAACTCCCTGAAGACAGCACAGAGAGCCAGGGTCCCTGTGGCCTGCTCAGACCCTGCGCTCGGGGCCCTGAGCAGTGAAGAGCAGGTTCCTGGCGATGCGTGTGCTGCCCGGACTGCGCCCCGGAAGTCCTGTTCGTGAGCTATACTGAAGTGCTGGGAGAACAGGAGCATGATGTTGCGGGGAGACAGTAAGGCCCGGTACCCCATCATGTGCAGGAAAGAATGTTGTGAGCAGACACGGAAGGTAGGTACAAAAGACGGAAGCTCAGGCAGCCCGCGGTTTAGGGCACTGCGTGAGGTCCCCTGACAGAAGCAGAGGAGACGAGGGCCAGACCCTGGCTCTTTGTTTCTTCCCAATGGGGGAGTTGTTTATGCACAGGCTGCGTTCTTCACTCACTGTTCCACAGCGTGAAGACGGTCGTGGTAAACTGAGTCACCTAAAGGCCTCCCAAGCCGAAGCCTTAGGTCCTCAGGGCTATGGCTTTGCTGCAATAATGCTCAACTCAGAACCTCGCTCGAGCTCGGCCCCTCCTCACAGTGGCAGATTGGACCCATTGGGGGGTGGCCGGAGGGACAGGCCTAGGGACGACGACGACGACGACGAGGGTGTGGCTGAGTCACCACAGGTGTGCCCCTGGGCTTTGTAGTGGTGACTCTGAAAGAACACGCTTCCTTACAGGTTAATTTTGCAAAACCATGAAATAGTAAATGGCCTCAGACAGATGTCTGGAAATGAAACATCGAAGTACACACGATCTGCGAAGGACAGATCATGTGTTGTGTGTATGCGTACCTGTGTGTGTACGTGAAAGAGCACGTCCTGTGCCACAGACTGGACCTTGAATATCCCCCGAAGCACACATGCTGAAGGTTTGGCCCCACCTAGGGTGCTGGGCTGTCTGGCACCTTGAGGTGTGGGCCCCACTGCAGGAAGTCAGGAGCTGGGGGCATGCCCTCAGGGACCCTGGGACTCCCCCCCTTCCTGCCTCTCGGCCTCCTGCCCGTCACTGGGATGCGCTGCTTTCCTCCAGGCCCCAAGCACTGGGCCAGGAGAGCATGGACCGCAGCCTTTGAAACCAAGAGCTGCAATGAGCCTTTCCTCCTCTAATCGATTTTCTGAGGCCTCGTCACAGGGGCAGAAGCTGGCAGCACCAAGCGCAGAGCACTGCCCTGAGGGCGGGCAGGACAGGGCTGCTTTTCAGTGAGCAAGGAGGGCTAACTGCATCCTGTGCACAAATCTGGGTGGGTGTCCCGCCCTCAAGAGCCCCTCTCAAGCCCCAGAGCTCCCGCTTGCAGGGTGTAGAGGAACTCGCTTTGCACCGTGTCCTGTGCCCAGAGACTGGAAACATGCAGAGCTGCACACGGACGCAGAAAGAGCTCACTGGGGCACCGCTTGGGGCACTGCTTGGAGCATTGCATAGGCTGATGGGTGTTGTGATCGATGCTGCTGTGGGAATGGACTGCATTGCATTTGCAGAGTTCCTTAATCCAGGAAACTGCTACATGGTCTCTCTCTGCCTTCCACACCCAGCTCACCAGAAAACACTTCAGAGCATGCTGTCAGCCTGCTCTGCGATGCTGCCAGCCATAGGTGATGGTGCAGGGAAGGCAGGGCAGGGAGGCCCCATGGCTGCAACCCCAGACGGCACTGACGCAGAAGACTTGTTTTGTCTGGGCTGGGTGTGGTGCCTGCTGTCATTTCAGCAACTCGGAAAGCTGAGGCGGGAGGATCTGAAGTTCCAGGACAGCCTGGGCAACTTAGACTCTTGTCTCAAAATGTGAAAAATTGAGAAAATCACTACTTTGTATTCACTGGAGCAGATACATTTCCACAAGCTGGTGCCCAAGGAAGAAAGGGAATGCTGCAGTGTTTATCCCAAACTAAGAGATAATCCAAAAGCTCACAATTTCCTCTTTGGTCCCTCAAATAACTTCTTCCTGCCCAGAAGGAGAACATGTTTGTCAGTACTGAAGTCCGCCCTTGTATGTAAAAGATAAGCCCGTGTCTTACAAGCTCTCCCTGCTTGAGCCACGGGGAGAGACCACTCCATCTCTTGCTGTCATGGTGACTCCAGCGTCACAGGGTGCCCCTTCCTGGCAGTGCAAGTGTGGAAGCCCAAATTCAGCACCATCTCCTGAGCCATCCCAGAGCACCGCTGCAGTTCACAGAGTCTCTCCCAGGGCAGCCCACAGTGCGGGCGCGCAGACCCAGGCGTCCACTGACACGCATGGTGCCTACACGTGCCAGCTTGGCATCCTCCCCGGCACAGCAGGTTCCAAGGCTCGGCTTTCATCACCTGTCTGAGGTGATCGTGGAGACCCGTCCTCCCTGTTGTCCGCTGTCACCCTCCATCCCAGGACTGTGGCAGTCTGACATTCCCGACCCTCCTTTCGCTCCCCAACCACTGGCTTGAATGACAGGAGCAGAGGAGCCTGTGGCCCAGGAACGGAGCTTGGGGTTGAGCGAGTGTCCCTGAAGGCCTGGCCTGGAGAGGGCAGGAAAGAAGCAGAACACAGACAGGAGGTGTCTCTGGGCAGAGGATTGACCCACACTGACTGTTAGGTGGTAACTGAGAGTAGATTCAGTGGTGTGTGTGTGTTGATGTGATACACACATACTGCCTGCTGTGTATGTTTGTGCAGTGTGTATGGTGTGTGTGTGCAGCACATTTAGTGTATAATGGGTATATTTGTATGTATGTATCATGTGTATTTGTGGATATGTATATGTGTGCATGTGTCTCTGTATGCATGTATGAGATTGTGTATAGGTGCATGCATATATACATGCATGCATGCTTGTGCAGTGTATTCACGTGTATGTGTTTGCATGCAAGTATACTATGCATGTGCACAAGGCAGTGTGTGTGCATGTGTATACATGTGTACATCCATGTATGTGTGTGCTTGTGTGTGAGAGAGATCTCTTTAGAACAGGAAATGGGGGCTCTGCAAGCCTCTCCGTCTGCCTTGATGCTCTTGAGATTCTCCGGAGAGAAGGCAGAGCTGGAACCCCATGCCACTCAGTACCATCAGGGCTTTCCTTAGTCCTCTCTGGTAGGGTAAGGTGTGGGCTTGGAGGTCTTCAATGCCAGAGCCACAGACCAAGGACAGGTCACGGGCCTTCTCAGTGGCAGGGTGGGACTTGCCATGTGGCCTCCTTCTTCCTTGTGGCTGGAGCTCAGCTGCTTCTATCTGCCTTTTACAGCAGGCAGGGGGCGCAGCCTTTCTCAGAGCATGTTCACAGGACACATTTGACAACTGCTTAACCCCACTGACAGTGTAACCCATCCAACCCTAACAGCTTCTGTGACAGTAACCACAAAGGTAGTTTAAAGTTTTTATTAAAAATCAGTCTGAAAAAATCTCCAGTGACAAAATATAGCTCTGAAATAAATGCAAAACATGCTGCATTGCTAATGGTGGCAGGGAAGAGGGACAACTTGGTGACTACCCCTGCAAGGGGGAGTCCCAGAGGACACATCAGGGAGCCATGGTGACATTCGTGTGAAGTCGCTGTCCAGCAGACCAAAGCGGGGCTGGGCACTGGTGAGTGGGGCAAGGCATGCTCAGATGCCAACGCACCACGATTCTAACCATGCACGGATGCCGTTTTGCCACAGACACATTCGGTACTGCGTGGGAGGAGGTGTCTTGGCATCTGCAGACAGCGGGACACTGCAGGCAGCTGGACAGTCCCCCACACCCTGCTCCTGAGGAGCCAGGGGAGGCACTCAGACAAAGCAGAGCCAGGCAGACAGAGGTGAGCACATCCTGGAGCTGTGTGGAAACCCCGCCCAGGACAAACACTGTAGGGGGACTCGGTCCTTCTCACAGTCTGAGCGTTCTCAGTGGGGCTGCCTTCCCTCAGTGCAACCCCAGGGATAGGAGAGTGGGTCCCCAGGGAGGCCCCTCACGCTGGCTACCTTGGGACTTCTGCACCCCGGAGCCTGCCTATCCTGGGGAAGAGGACAGAAGGGCCCAAGGCCCAGCTGGATAGCTTTCTCAAAGGAGGTGAGGCCCCAGCAGTGTTCTGGACTCTGAGGAAGGCTGCTGCCGAAGAGGCTGGAAAATCACACTGGAAAGAAGACGTGCAGGGCTCCACCACTCCACACCCCGCCCCTGTTCCTGGGGTCCATGGGCTCTAGTGCAAGCATGCTCCAGGGGCAGGCCTGCCAGCTGGGCCTTGGGTCCTCCTCAGGACCTGTGTGCCACTTTCCCCAGGCAGCACAGCCAACCCTTCCTCTCAGGACAGCTTCACAGCTGAGATTTTGCCACTAATCTTGGTTACTGCAGGACGTTAAAGGTGTTTCTAGGATCTGCTCAGTGAGCTCAACACACAGGGACCCGCTCTTTAACAGAACAGTTAAACCACCAGTGCAATTCAAAAGTGTGAATGGTTAATAAAACTCCCTTGACCCAAGTTCTATGAATGACTCACATCTTCTGGCTCAGCAAAGGTCCTGACTACCCCCTTTCTCCTGTCTTGTCTCGATGTTAGGGGTCTTATGCAAGCTAAAGTGCCGCAGGTGTGAAGATGGGATGCGCCCAAGCTTGATGAGTCTACCAAGAGAAGAATGATGGCTGATTCACTTTTTAACTTTCCAGAGCCCCAACAAAACTCCTATTAAGGGGCAACGTTTTGCATAAAGAAACACTAAGTCAAGGATTAGCTAACAGTCAGAGACCAGAAGAGAACTTCCAGGTCTTGCACAAGTCACACTTGGCAAGGCCGATGTGTGGCAAGGGCCAGTGTAGTCTCGCCCTGAACGGGTGCGCTCTTTGGAAGCCCCCTCCAGATGGCTAGGAAGAGGGGAGCTGGCACACTCACTGTGCCCCTGTGATGACCTGGCCATGTTATGACATGGGAGGACTGCCCGAGGCGCCAGATCTTGATGCGAACTCCCCAGCATTCAGAAGTGTGTGAGAGTTTTTCTTTATAAATTACCCAGGCTCAGGTGTCAGTGATAGTAACAGAAGATAGAGGAAGTGGCCTGCATTGGGGATTGCCAGTAAAGTGAGAGCACTGGTCACACAGGAGGGGCAGCTGGCCTCCCCAGCGGTGGTGCGGGACCTGGGTCACTGGTCCCTGCAAGGGCACAGGGTACATGAGGGCAGTCCTCAAGGCGGTCGGCAGGAGGCAGATTCCGGGATGCCACCACGCTAGGCCACACACAAGCAGGGCTCAATGCACCCGATGTTTCTGGGCTCCTGCTGCAGAGCATGCACACTATCCAGGCTCCCTATCATTCCTGTTTCATTAACTGGCAGCTTGTTTAGTTAGAAACTGCACTGTTCAAGCTTGATCTAAGCTGGCGGCACTTCCCCCACCCAGCAGCCTCTCTCTGGCCAGGGACCCTGATCTGCCCCTGCCAACCCCAGGTCCTGCCATGGATGCTGAAAGGTGGAGTCTGGAACGCTCCGAACCACCTAGCCCCGGGCGCGGGTCAGCAGAACTATTGGAGACTGATCCTAAAAATAATCTGTTAGGAATACTGTACAGACACGACAACCAGGGAACCCCAGGTCTCAGTCCCACTCCCATGTGCCAGGCTGGGCTGGTTCTGGGAGGCCGAGGCGGGCAGCTTTCACTGAGGCACCAGCGTGGTCCGGGGATCCAAGCAGGGCTGGCCTTTGCCTCGGGCGGAGGAAGAACGAAACCCTGAAAATCTGTGCATCGGAGTGCATCTGACCCAAGGCAGCTGCAGACAGGCCAGGAGCAGCTAGTTAACCACATCATAGTAGTAGTTGCGCAGGCGAAGTTCCACTGCCGCAAAGCCAGGCCGCTTCTCCACCCTGCAAAGCAAACAGCGGTCAGCCCCTTGCGCAGAACACCAGCTAGGGAAGGGGCCAGCACAGGCCCGCTCCACCCGTTGGTGCACTAAGTGTTCCCTGGGAGTACCCCCAAGTCTACACCACCCAAATCTGCGTTTCAACCAGAGCTCCAGGACACTCCTGCCACCTCGAAGGTGCTGAAGCTTGCACTAGAGCTCAGGCGCCCATCCCCACCCCCACGAGGGTCAGAGGCGGCTTCCCTGGACACTAGCACGTGGAATGTGTCTGGGCATTGCACACAGCTAATGTGAGACTTAGAATGTCCCTAGAGCAAAAACATGGCATAACTCAGCTCTCCTCCCTACACTCCAGTTGAAGTCTCAAGAAAATGGGCCACGGATACAGGTTCTTACTAAAGCTCAAAGCCTAGCATAGACAAGGCAAAGACCCAGACTTAATCACAGCATAGCAAGGGTTACTGTTGGTGAGGGAGGTGCTGATATAAGGGAACTGCGGGCTAAAGGTTTTTACAGTCTGTGATCTCTAAACACATGGGCAGGCTCCCTTGTTTTCTCTACTAGGAGCATACTTCTCAGGCTATGGGGGATTGGCCCCAGGACCCTTGCAGAGTCAAAAGCCATGTGTGCTCAATTCCCTTCTATAAAATAAGAAGGTGTTTGCTTCCATCACTAGATTACTCATAATACCTAATATGGTGTAAATGTTATGGAAATAGTTTTTAGACTGCATTATAGAGTGGATTGCATATGTTTGGTACAGTTGTACTTCTTTCTAAATATTTTTAATCCATAGCTGGTTGAACTGTAAATGCAGAACCTGCAGGTACTGACTATCTTTGCTGAGAAATCATTTTTGTTATTTCACATTTTTGTTATTTTGACTGTAATGCAAGCAAGTAAAGTCACCAAACAGCCCTTGCTTTTACTGGAGCAGAGTTATTTCTGTAGAACCAAAATGGGCAGTTTTATCAAATGGCATCAAAATATCTGGTTTCTCCTACAGATTTCTAAGGTATGGCAGCTGATGCTGCCTAGCATGTCAGAGGTGGGAGACATTCCAAATGCTTTTGATGCCACCTGGGATTCTGTGATGCCCTCCCCATCTGGTGGTTCCATAAGATTGTATCACCCAGTGACACTGCCACCTTAGCCTGTAAGTGTACCACACAATGCGATCACAAAGACAAATTGCCTAACAAAGCATTTTTAGGACGTGTCCCTGTCCTTAAGTGACATGACTGTATGTTAAAGCAGTCAATCTCTGTCCCTGCCATGCTTTATTTAGGAGAGGGAACTCTCCTGACACACAGGAAGATAGAATTTATGCTTCTCTGCCATGCCCAGGCATGCCACCGACCTCCAGAGCCTTCCTAGCGATCTCAGGAAGTGCTAAGTACTCACTCGTATGTCCAGCACAGGTTCATCAGCTCATACATCTCTCGTGGACACCCAGAAGGGCAGCCCATCCGCTCCCCCTTCTCCAGCATGGCAGTAACTTCACTTCCTTTCATCCCCTAAGACATGCAAAATGCCCAGGAGCCTTTAAAACATCACATCAGCCAACAGAGTAACAAGCTCACCCCAAGACAAAAGAAGCACACACTGCAACTTCAGTTGTGCAAGTTCCCAAAGTAGGCTCCAGTCATCTGCAGTGCTGGGGTTCCGGGGGCTACCCACTGGGAAAGGGCCAAATGGGCAGGGGAAGGGACTTTTGAGCTCCATCCTGTCTCCTCACCTGGGGGACAGTTTCCTGCTATGCTTACCCAGCAGTACCCCTGATCTGTGCACTTCTGGCATACTTTTTTAATTAAAAAAAATCTTAAAAATGTAACTGGGCTGTAAATTGGATGCTGTCAACAGTCATCATTTTGGTCTTAGCTCTAAAGAAGGATGGTCTCGGTATATATTTTATGCACATCTGTATGAGTAATATACAATGGAAAAACACTGTACAGTTAGTAATTTTTTTCTGTTCAGTGTAAACTGAGGTCAGCCTAATTGCCTCATGTCAAAAGACTCAGAGAAGGTGCTCAGATTCCATGATTTTCAGGTTCTTGTGAAAATAACCTGGTGCTTATCCTAAAGACCAAAGAGCGAAGAAAGTACCATGCTGTTAAGGATGGCTTACTCAGCTGGTGTGGGGGCCTCTGCATGTAATCCCACCACTCTAGGAGGCAGAGGCAAGAGGATCACAAGTTCAAGCCCAGCATGGGCAACTCAGTGATTTAGCAGGACTCTTGTCTCAAAATGAAAAAAAAGGGCTATAGATGTAGCTCAGTGTGAGGGCCCTGGGATCAGTCTGCAGCACTGCAAGAAGAGGAGGGGGAGGGCCAGGGGAAGGGGGAGAAGAGGAGGAAGGAGGGGGAAGAGAAAGGAGGAGGGAGAGGGGAAGAAAGGGGAAGGGGAGAGGGAGAGGCATCTCACTCGATAGGGCTTCTGGCCATAGGAGAAGGCTTCCCACATCAGCACACCAAAGCTCCAGACGTCGCTCTTGCTGGAGAAGCGGTAGTAGTTGATGCACTCCGGGGCATACCACTTCACCGGCCACTTCCCGTGGGTCTGGGCCTGCACGCAAAGCAGACGGCGATGTGGGTGAAGAATGAGGCCTGCACACCCCCACTCACTAGCAGCTTCACCCCCAGTAGCCGAGACACAGGCACAACCCAAGCGGCGGTGGGCAGGTGAGCAGACCAACAAAGGGTCGTCCACATGGATGGTGGAAGGAGCAGAGGCCAGTGGTGTACGCTCCAACAGGGAGGAGACTTGTGGGCTTGTGCTCATGAGGTAAGCTGGCCACCAAGGGCCAGTGCCGCGCAGTCGCACGCAGAGGAGCTGCCTAGAGCAGTTGTGTTCCTGAGCAGCAGCCGGGAGCAGAGAGTGGCGAGTGGAAGCCAGGTTCAGACTAAGCCAGCTGCAGCGTCCCAAGATGCAAAGGGTCCTGCAGGGGCTGGGGGACCACCTGAGTGTACTCAACAGTGCTAACCTGTGTGGGAAGATGACTGTGACGGTGCTTTTATGTTATGTTTTTGTTACCACAATTTTTAAAAAGAATAAGATCATGACCCAGAAAATGCTGTGTGGATGTGCATGCATGTGTGTGTGTGTGTGTGTGTGTGTGTGTGTGTGTGTGTATTTGGAATGAATTTTAAAACTATTAATTTTCAAGTCTTAGACACTAATTTTACTATTTAAATGTACATTTTTAAGATTCAGGACAAACTGATTGAGGTCTCGGGCTATCTCCTCTGCCGCTACTCTGGCTGCTTAGGGCTTCACAGAGCCGAAGAGGGTATGGAAGAGTCGGCCCTGGCTCTGTCCTGGTTATGTACCAGGAAACCCTGGCTGTTCGCAGGCTATTATTAAATATTTGTCTACCGTTTTGAGCCAATGCTAATTATTTCTGCAAAGACTTTTCCTGTGTCATTTAAAAATTAATATTAGATGTACTTAAGTTTTCTAAATTCCTAATTTAAGAAATCCAAGGATAATAAAAAGATCAAAACTGAACATAGCAAACCCCTTCCTTTGGAGTGAGGGTCAGGGTGTTCCCTGCTCAGCCTTAACATGGCACTTGCTGATGTCACCCTTCAGCCTGGGCCACGTCCTCCCAGGCCCAATTTCAGTGAAAATTGGTCCCACTTCACTGGGTCAGAAGCAGCAGCCCAGGGACATCGCTCTGGAGACAGGAGGCGCCCTTATATGGTTTCTCAAAATGATACAAATGACTACTTCTGTCTCAGCTACGTGATGCATTATCTTTACATTTTTATTTCAAAACTTGGGAACGATATAGTCACGTATGCTGTTTCAAGTTTATTTTCAGTTCTGAATGGATAAGAAAGTAAATATTTTAATACACTGTAAATATGCCAAAAAGTGAGTCTCTCTCCATTGGCAACTCCAGCCCTTCCTCTACAGAAAAAGCTTAGTAAGAGTGTGTGTGTGTGTGTGTGTGTGTGTGTGTGTGTGTGTGTGTGTGTGTTACTAGTAACTGCTTCTTATCCTACCATAATAAAATAAGAGAACATTTATCTTTTTTTAAGTTTTTACAACCTGCTGCTCTGAGCCTTAGCTGACTTGTTCCTACCTTGTAGTAGTTTTCATCAGCACCAAGAGCTTTGGAAAGCCCAAAATCACTGATCTTGGCATAATGTTGTGTGACCAGCAATACGTTCCTTGCAGCCAGATCTCTGTGCACAAAATTGCACTCCTCCAGATATTTCATTCCCATGGAAACCTGATGAACCAGCTCTATGATGTTCTTATCCTTGACATGCCTGAAAGCCATAAGGGTGTCATCAGTCCAAGTAGACAGTGGTCCATTCCAGAATGCACAGCTGCGCACTTCATGCACCCGGGGTCAGCTCATTCCCTGATCTTAAACAGCTAGAGTTGTGAGTGGTGACAACCTGTTAATCTACAGCTGGTCCAGACTAAACACCACCCTCCTGGTGTTCAACAGGTTTGTTTGCAATGCATGCCCCGCAGTAAGCCCCACAGGAGAATAAAGATAATATTACTGGGTTGGAGATTTTTTTCTAAGCAACAAGAGCTGCTATGCTCCTCTCCTTCCTCTCTTCCGGTCCCTGAGTGTGGACAGAAGTGGCCAAGAATGAAAGGTTACATAGAGATCAGGCTGATGCGTGGTTGTACAGGGACCCTGGCCCTCACAGCACAGCTTCCGTGTCCTCTGGGCACTCCATGTACCTGTTCTGCTGTAAATACTTGTTGAGCGAGCCAAGCTCGGCCATCTCCATAACCAGCATCCAGGACTCGGCTTCACAAATCCCGATCATGCGCACAATATAGGGATTGTCTAGCTGCTGCATGACGTTCGCCTCTGCTAGTAACTCGGCCTTCAGAGCTGGGTCATTGGCCTCATTCTTCAGTATTTTTACAGCCACTGTTTTCACGCCTCTGCAAAAGAAAAAGGCTAAGCCCTAGAAAAATATTTTCTAAATATAATTGCCATGCAGAAATGTTGTTATGGAAATATCTGCCACAGAACGGACGTGGAGATGCATCTGAGGAGGCCATGGAATAAATGACCAACAAGTCTCCAACCACCCTCCCTTCTAAGAAAATTAATACATCCACTACTTATAAATAATGGTAGGACGAGTGCTAAAGAATGCCCCACACCAAACTAAACCCTTACACTGCCAAAATACACAGATTCCTGTGACTTTTTGTGATTTGCCATCTACATTATGTGTAAGCATATAAATGTAGCATTCTTTTAATATGAATTAAAAATGAGTTTCTAGGTGTGGAATTTAAAGTGTACCTTGTTAAAGCTCACAGTTGTTTTTAAAAAGCACCTTTTTCTCTGCTAAGCTCTGTTAACTTTAAGCAAATCTCAGAAAATTTGCAAAAATTTAGATTTTTCATCTTTTCATATAAATATCACCTTGAAAATATTCTGATAAAGCGAGGTTTAAGTGAAAGAACAGAACTTAACTAAGCATAATCTGAAAAACTGCACCTCTCTACCATACAGTTTCCAAAAGCATAGAATGCACCTCTGTTGTTGAACTCTCAAACTGGAGGATGAAAACGAACAAGTGAAATCAAAGAATAACAGAAGGCTGATGCACATACAGAAAGCACACACAACTTCAGTGGGTATTACTACAGGAGTACAGCCTGTGGCCTTTTATACAGACAGATCAGAACATTCCCAGCCTTGCACCCTCCCCAAGGACATGGCAATATTCCTTTAATGCCACTGCTGGACACCTAGTTGTTCTGCCCTTCACATATGGTTCTACTATCCATCTGAATCTGATACTGTGTATGGTATGGAGCAGGGATCAAAAATGCTTGATTTTTCCAGCTATTTTAGGAAGAAATGACACCACAAACACATAGAAAAATAGAAGAGGAAATAAATTTCCCAACTCATTTTACAAAGCCAGCATTATTCTAAATGCTAAAGTCAGATAAAGAAATTGCAAGAGAACAACTGCTACCCTGCATGAACACAGGTATAACATTTTAAGAGAAACACTTAGCAAATTAAGATTAGTGATTTATGAAAAAAGAAAAAAAAAAGGATAAAATGAATGAACGATGGACAAGGGAAGTTTACTCCAGGAATGGAAGGTATGTTTAACATTTGAAAGCCAGTCAGTGTAATCCACCACATAAGCACAATGCATGAGAAAAACCACAGGGTGATCTCCATGGAACACAGTATTCAGTACAATTCAGCATATATTCATGATTTTAAAAGCCACTTAGAAATGTAGGCCCCAAAACAGCTACACATCTATGGCTAACATCATAGCCAGTGGTGAAATACTGGATTTTTTCCCCTTGCTATCAGACATAAGGCTACTAACAATTACTTCAAACATGGCTCTACATGTGCAACAGTAAGACAAGGAAGAGCACACACAAGTACGGGGATTGGAAAGATGAAAAAAAACTGTCATTGCTCACAAGCGACCCGTTACAGAGAATACCTAACTGATAATAAATAGCAAATTCAATACTATTGCTGTCCATCAGATCCATGTTTAAAATCAGTCACAATTCCATATGTAAGTGATGTCACAGATTAAGAAGTAAAAATTTTAAAATGACACCCTATATAACATCAAAAGTGCTAAATACCAAGAATGTATCTAACAAGATTTTAAAGACCTATACACAGAAAATTAAACAAGTCGGCAGAGAAGCTGGGAGACAGTAAAGAAGATGGAAGTATATGGAAAGTGGGTGTGTTTATGGGCTTGGTGACCTAATAGGGTAAAGACATTATTTTGACCCAAATTGACATAGATAGCCTCTCCTATAGGTAAACTCTGTAGCTAAAATTGTGTATCTGTACTTATATATATTTTAACTCACATATTTAAGCAAGGAATTTGAATGCAATCAACAAATTGAGATAATAATGCCTAAATATGTAAAAATTAATAGTTTTAAAATGTGATAGTTGTACATATATTAAATATGAGCACTATACCAGTGTAGTGTGTGTATGTATATACATATGTGTGTACACACACACATATGGGAGGGCCAGCCTTTGATGCAAGAGTTGTTGTGTATACTTTGGCCCACATATTTTTCTTTTTTTTCCCTTGTAGTTCTGAGGGTTGAACCTAGGGCTTTGTGTACACTAGGCAGTGCTTATTACCCATGGGCCTCATCAATACTTTTGACCCCTGAATCATGGAAGTTAGCTCTCCAAGTAAAACATTTTTAACAAAAATTCTCTCAATTTCAAATAGCATGAACAATTAACCTAAACATATTCATATTAGTATCATGCTTATTCAAAGAGAGGGTTGTCACAAAGGAATTTAGAAACCAGCCTTTTGACTGAACATTCTACATGGATGTTTTTTAAAGACCAGGTGAAATATGAAGACAGTTTAGTAATATAATAATTTTAACTATTGTATAATGACATTATTATTAAAATTGTGCCATAAAGCAAAAAAAAAAATGGTTTGAAATTAAGAACTTTCTGGGTAAGAAAGATAAAACACAGTAATCAAAGAAAATAAATAGAAACATCATACTGTTATTGAATGATTTCATTTTGGTGAGATAGTGAATGTGTGCATATAAGTGCCTTACAAAGAAACAAAAAATACACTAAGATTAGTTAAGAGTAGCTGTATTTGGGTAGTGTGAATATGCTGTTCTTATTACATATTTGTTTCTATTTCCTAATTTTCTGTAAGGCACAAAAATTAAAATATTTCTCTGTTGTTAGTATACATAGCAGATGATGTCATTGTAAGTGTACCAGGAATGAACAAAAATTATGTTAATAAAACATGATTTTGTCATATTAGGTTAAATGTATTTGGGATTAAATGAACATTACAGATGTGTTCTTAGACATTTCTAGAACATAGCTCACATGGGGACAACAGCAGCATAAAGGAGCACCCATTTACATCTTAGAAGTTTCTGGAACATAGCTGACATGAAAAATGACAGTAGCATGAGGGAGCACCCCACTTACTCCTTAGAAGTTTCTAGAACACAGCTCACTTGAGGTTTAGAGCACCATGAGAGAGCATCTCACTTACTTCTTCATTTGGTAGTGGCCCTTCTTCACGGTCCCAAAGTTCCCAGAGCCCAGTTCATTTTCCTCCAGGGTCAGCAGGTTTCGGTCCAGGTAGACCTCTTTGGGCCTGATCTCTTCTGGGTCTGCATAGGGGCTCTCATACACTTCAGTGTCCATAGGCAGGGGCTCTCTCTGGGTGCCTGAAACACAGCCAGGAGACAACACTGGGGCTGGGTCTTTTGTGAAGACTCAGGGATCTCCCCCTCCACCCCTCCTGTGGTCACACAATTGCTTGGTCACATGGAACAGTTAGGGCCCAGCTGGGAACTGGAGGCAGGATTGGGAGGCATCAAGGAAAGGTCATCTAGAAGTGGCAACAGGACACAGGGCCCTTCCATGGGCTGAAGTGACTTTAAATAGGTCTGAAAACGTTTTGACACCCCTCCTATTGAGCAGTGGGGTCTCTGTCACCTTCCCTGGGTGGGTTTTATAACTGTGCAAACCAACAGAGTATATCCAAAGCCACACATGTACATTACTTCTAGAGTGAAGCTACGGACAGCTGCGCAACGTCTTGTCTCCTTGAAAACTGTTCCTGGCATCTTGGGGAGCCCTGGGTACCATTCACTGCCCTGAGGCTGCCATGTTGGGAGAATCTCAGACCAGCCCACTCAGAGAGAACAACCAGACAGCCCTGGTACCAACTGGAGGCAGAGAGGCCCCGCCAGCCTCACCACCACCTCTGCCACTTGGGCTCCTACTGTATTCTTTTTTCTTTTTGGTACCGGAAATCAAACTCATGACCTCATGCTTGCCAGGCAGATTCTTGCTGTGCCACTGAGCTATCTCCCCAGCCCTTGGGCTCCAAATGTAATCTGACAACTGGCCCCAAACTGAGTCCAAATCCCTGACACACAGGAGTCAATTAAATGAGAAATACCTGATTACCACTATTTGCGGGGGGTGCTTTGTAGCAATAAACACATTCCAAATTCATGAATAAAAATGAACTTGGGAAGCGCGGGGTGATGAGTTCAATTCTTGGTACAAAAAAAAAAAAACTTATAAAAATGAACCTGGGGACACCTCAAAAACCCACAGCAGACCCCCAAAGGCCCCATTTCTGGGACCAAGTCAGCATGGGTGCACTTCACAGAGTCAGTTCAGTTCTGTAAATGCATTGAGAATTCTAGCAGCTCAGCCATTCCTTCTGTTACAACTGTGTCTCTGCTGATGAGTGGACACCAGCAGCTTTCTGAGAACATGGACTTCACAGAAATTCAACCGAGGGTAGACAGGACGTTGCTAGAGACACAGAATTCTGAAGAAGCAACATGAACATTGCCAACCTTGCCAGTTTGTCAGAAAGGTCCTTTATTGTAAAAGGGCATTTCATTCAACAGAACTGCCCCATTCATGGACACATGGTGCCTGCTGCCTACCACTGGACAGTGACATCCCCACAGTGGTCTGTTACAGACTGGGTATGCCTGAGTGCCAACTCGACAGACTTAGAGGTGACCATGAGCTTTGCTCTGAGAATGCGCAGTGAGTGGAAGTGTGTTCTCACCTCTCTCCGGAGCCCAGGGCCCTCCTCGTTCTGGCTCATAGGGATTGAAAGACACCGTACTCTCTGGCCGGCTCCCTGGGGATGGGTGAGTCTGAAGTACATGAACGACGGCATGTCATTTTCCTCACTCGTGCAGTACAGAGTGCATCTGAGTAACTGTAATTTATGCTCAAATATCACAGTTTAACTTAGGCAGGGAAGACAAAGGCAAGAATTAGAAAGGAAGAGAAGAATAAATAATGGGTTATCTCATTCTTGGATCAGCTGTTTGGGTCCTCGGGGAGCCCACCGGGGCCTCAAACCTGCCGTGAGTGAACCTGCTCTCCCTGTCAGGCAGTTCCTGGCCCATGTAGGCATCAGTTTGTGTCCTATCAGCCTGCCCCAGACATGCAGGGCTTTCATGTTCCTCTTGGATTCACTTTCTTCTCTTAAGTCTATCTCTCTTATTTTACGTGGAAGTTACTTAAAAAGGGAAATTAAATTTCCATCAGCTGCTTCTATTTCCTGCTCAACCCAAAGCATGTGTGAGACTCCCATACTAGCCCAGGGTTTCCACCCTTGTCTTTATCTTCAGGAGAGATCTAACAAGATGTGGGCAGAGGACAGTCCTGACCAGTCCTAACAAAGTCTGGCTGCCCCAGCCTTCCCCAGCCTGCCACAGTGCTGCTGCCACTGCTATTCTTAGTGGTCATGGCACCCGGGGGCCTCTGTGATGGGGAATGCTTTGGTTACCAGAGGGAAATGATCCTCCTGGCCATAGCAGGTAAGAGAAGCACATCTAAAGCACAGCTTTGCTGGCCATTA
Source organism: Chinchilla lanigera (assembly GCF_000276665.1). Taxonomy (NCBI): domain Eukaryota; kingdom Metazoa; phylum Chordata; class Mammalia; order Rodentia; family Chinchillidae; genus Chinchilla; species Chinchilla lanigera. Next base: position 1,341,667 of record NW_004955515.1, read on the forward strand.
CTCTATTATGTATTGAATTGACATCGATTTTCATCATGAAATAACTGGGAAAATCTGCCCCTTATACTCTTAAGGACTCCCCTTTTGAGCATCCTGAGTTGTGTTTTCCTGACCCACCTTCACTTCCACATTGAATCCAGTGATTGCTACTTGGTTTACAGGAAGACCAAACCACAATTCAAACCCTCTTTTTTGTTTGTTTGCTTGCTTGTTTGGTTTTGATTCTGGTGTGAGTTGGGTAGGAACTTTATACATCCATTTACCTTATCATTGCCCAAACACTGACTACCAAAAATGAGATAACACCAGATTTTGAAGACATTTAAAGAAACAGAAACATTAAGCTTTACATTACACAGTCATTTAGGTAACAGAACACGCTAAATCCTCAGAGGCAGCAGCCTTATTGATATAAGGGGCTCACAAAGTACAGCGATGGAGTCATAATGGGCTGTCATGCCACTGCCGCTTGGCTGGGAGTCTCCAGACACCCTGCCTTTCCTCTCACACGCAGAGGGTGGCACTGCCTGTGGCCATGAATGCCCTCTTGGTGAGGGTAAAGGGTACGTGATGTGCTCTTACACATCAAAGGGATACTGTTAGATGCACTTTCTCATGGACTATCTCAGCAATCTTACTGAACTATTTAAAGGAAGTTACCATGATATACATCAAGAATGACAACAAAAGTTCCAGGGTACACAGACCTTAATTCACTGTATGCCATGCCCACTATGGGTGCCTAATAAAAATGTGTTACACAAGCACATGGATGGATGGATAAAAGCAAGTCCCTTCTCATAATGGGAGATATGAAGTATAAACTAATATGATTTAAAAATGAGTTACCTCTCAACCCTTAACATTAACAGACAGAAACAGCTACTGACAATTTCAAATGGTAATCTACCTCTTGTAAACCTTTGTATATTTTAAGACTACTGGACATGCTTTGATTTTACTTCAAATTTATAATTTTACTTCGAATTTATACTAGCCCTGTCTTGGGAGACCTCTCCTAGCAGAAACAGGGGGATCCCAAGGTATTCAGCCTTGCCATTGCCTCAGTTCCCTCCTGCAATTGTACTCTTGGCTGTCAGTAGCTTTTTAAAGGAGTCTTTTAAGGTTAACGCAATATCACCTCAACTCCTGATTTTCCTGTAGGCAGGAAGATTCTGAGATCTCAGGACAAAACCTGACAGACTGAAAGTTAAAAAGTGCCCCAGGATGAGCTGCCACCAGAGACAAGAAGAGGGGACCCCTGCCTTCTAGCCACTCAGGGTAGCACATGGGGTCTACAGCCTTCCAGAATATTCTCTAGGGTAAGAGAACTTCAAAAGGCATGTTGCAGTTGAACAAGAGTGCAACTACCTAACCTGGGAATCTTGTTGGGAAAAATTTTTAAAATAAATGAGGTTAGTTTTAAAAATGCCAAAGAAAATACCAGTGTATCAAAAATAAGAAATAGTAATGATGGACCCAGAGAATCTAAACTCTTGGACAGAAGTAATTCATATTCTCATTGGCAGCGCATTCACTCCTGAACAGACTGGGGATCTTCGGAGATTTGGGCTCCATATTTTCAGTGGCGCTGGCTCAGGGCTTTATTCTCGTGCCAGTGCCAGCCAACAGAGAGCACTGTGTCACAAGGAGGAGCCTTCGTAGTACATCCACAGAGAGCTGCTGTGTCCCTGGATGAACAAATCCAGATGCCTCAGCTTCCAGCCCCTTTCCTTTCTGGAGACAGATGGGATCAAAGCAAAAGATGACACTTCCTGTGGGAGAATGCGTGCTCTGTAGCAAAGAGCAGCAGTGACTTCTGAGAAGATACAATATGCAAATTTCATCTGCCCGAAGATTTTGATGAACAGGCTGTTTAGCAGAACCACAACCATCAACACCTCCGGAAGCAGTGCTCAGTTGCAAAACAGAATTTGAAAACTTTGCAAAGAATGAGTACAAGGGCATAATGATAACCTATGAAAGTATGGATTATTATTTAAAGTTTAATGTATTAATTTTAATGAAAAATGTATTACTGGTTACAATACACATTACTATTACTAGTCATTATTCTTTTTGCTTAGTATTTGATGATCTGATTCTGCCCCCGTGGACAGTATCATCTTTTCCATACAGAGAACAAGAGGTAAATAAAAAGTCAACTGTTCTGTTTCTGCATTTACAACTGCTGGGCACCACTAGATGGCACCAGCTTCCTAGCTTCCTACTTTCCGGAGAGCAAAATTCAAGTAATGACAGGCCAATCCATAATAATAATGTAAAAATCACATTTGATTATAAATTATGATCCCTCACCCTTCATTATTTAGACTAAACTGAACATATAAAATGTATTTGACCAGTATTTTTAAGTGCCTACTTTTATAAGAACTGGGATTTGGAAGTGTGCACAGAGAAAAGTTACTGCTTGTATGGAACAGGTGGGCACACTCAGAGTTCCTTGGTTCCAGAGTATTGCCAAGGGATATTTTGGGTCACTTTTCTAGACCTTCATTTTTGCTCCCAGTTCTCTGAACGACATTTTCAAATTAGACAGCAGAGGTTCTGCAGGTGACCACATACTCATCTGACTGCAGAGAGAGCAAGTTGGCTTCAGGAATTCTGGCCACAAAACAGCAGACCTGGAAGCAGTCTCTGGTGCAGGAATGACTGGGTCAACAGCGCAGGAGCACCCTGCAGGCAGATCCCTGCCGGAGTTCGGGGATATACTGGGCTTGCTGTAGTACTGGGAAATAGCCAGTGACCTACGCAATTAGTCTTCTCTCATCTCACAGTGAAGATCAAAACCTGGCCCTTTATAACTATATGGAAACACGCTTCTCAGTAGTGTTGTCCACTGTTTAAGCATTACCAAGCAAAGAGAGGGGACTGGAGAATTCTTTTTATCTCTCTCCTCACTGAACCGTAGTAAACTGTGTATTTACATGTAAGTTTTTAAATATCCCAATTATCAATAAATGTGCTAAATAAAATATAAAAAATGGGTTTTAATGAGAAATTCTAGAACACATTTCAGTCTGACCACCTTAGGGGATTTCTAAAGAAAATGCATCTGCCCTTCAGTTTTTGTTATGAAATTTTAAAACTATCTAATAATTTTTAAAGCAAAGTATAATTATCCTTAACTGTTTGGATGCTAGAGTTGTCAAGTTTTTAACATGTATTTTGTACCTGAATTATTAAAAACAGCTATTGATGTTGACCAAATAAATAAGTTAGAGAAAACTGTTTACTCCTTAGCATAATAGATGGAACATTTGAGATAATTCTCACAATTCTTTTCTCATGTCTTTTAAATAATGGAAAAATTCCCCAACCGTAAGTGGAAACATAAATATTAGTTCTCCTAAAATCATTCTGATAAGAAATTAAAATGTTTTGAATCTATAGTTTAAATCATGGAGCTCTGCTGTCTTAGCAATTATCTACTGATATTTTTGACATCTATAAAAATTTAAGGCCTAGTTTCAAGTTGTTATAAATTTAAATAGATAACCATCTTCTTGCAAAAAAGCATTTTCACATTATGAATTAGATTAATTTGTAATATTCAACTGTTTTAAAAAACAAAATATTTTAGTAGGTACACATTTCAAAAGGCACTACAGGGTTTGCAGTGAAAAGTAGGTTTCTTTATATCCTGGTTTGCAGAGGCAGTGGGCATTACTAGTATTTTCTATATTTTTCCAGCATATTCCATACCATATCAATGCTACCTATATATCTACCCATTACTTTGTCATTAACAGTTTTAACAGTTTAATCTGGAGACAATTCTAGATCTCAGCTTTCTCATAGCAGCAATTTTACTGTAACTGATTTAATTTATTTCCCAGTGGCAGGCACCAGCATTATTACCAGATGATCAATTATACAGTGTTGGAATAAACACCTTTATATATACATGATTGCAGAAAATGCAAGAGATCTAATGATGAAAATCCAAAAGTGGAATTATAGCACTGAGTTTTATAAACTTTTAATTGTGATAGATGTTGCAAAATGCAATCCCCTTCTGAAAGACTGTATTATTTCACACTGCTCCAGTAAAGTGCAGAACTGCTCATCTGCCTTACCCTTGCGATATGATATGTGCGGCTGTTTACATCTGGATTAGTTTTGCAGATGGAGAAAGTTGAGCACCGTAGCTGTATTTCTCTTGTTACGAAGTTTAACAACTTTTCATATGTTTAAGAACTATTTATATTTGGTTTACTCTAAGTTATATACTGACATTTTTTGGCCTTTAGATGATACTTTCTTATTGATTTATAGTCTCTTTATACATTAAGCCAATTATTCATACACACACATGCACATATTTGTGTTTTCCATTACTAATATTTACTCTCAGCTTATTTTTCTTTTGATGATGTATTTTTACTGTTTGTATTTCTTTCTGTAGTCTACTTGCTGATTCTTTAACTTCCTTTCATTGTCCTATTGTCTAAAAACACAATGACTCTGATCGTTTAGGTGTTTCCTTAATTACTGTGAGTGACCTGAAGCTGCTTCAGTCGGCTTAGAAAATAACAAAAAGCAGGGCAGGTGTTCACCTCCTCAGACTGTTTTACTGGTTTTTGGTGGTGATATTTTCTTTTAATTTGCCAATTTGGTTAACCTGAGCTCTCATTATTGAATCAATCAGCAATGTAGTATTGCTGTGAAGAAATTCTGCAGTCATCTCTCTTCTTATGTTAAGGTTCTACATTAAAAATTTAACTATTTTGAAGGAACTGAATGAATGGTAGATAATGAATTAATATGCATTATAATTCTAATTCATTATTTAACATTATTTAATTCTAATAAGCTAGGATAATGAATTCTAATTCTCTGCATCTCAGGGCAGTAATGAAAGGCTGTAGCTCTCAATATCTATAAAATCAAAGTCTGAAAGTTCTCGTTGGGCAGTGAATAGTATCTCACAAATCCTTGGGCTCTCCTCCCTCACGATGTAGCTTCCATAACCCATTACCATAATGCTGTGACACGTGATTCTGGCAAATCAAAATGTAACTTTGCAGCTGGGCATGGTGACATATATCTGTAATACCAGCACTCAGGAGGCTGAAGCAGGAGAATCGTAAGTTTGAGCCCAGCCCAGGCAACTTAATGACATAGCAACAAAATGAAAAATAAAAAGGGCTGGGGATGCAGCTGAGTGCAAAGGTTCTTGGTTCAATCTCCAGTACAAAACACAAGCAAACAAACAAAAAAAATAAATTGGTTGTCTTTGAAAAGATTGTCTAACCTAAGCCTTTGCTGCCACCGATCTTGCTCACTGAAATGACTTTAAAGCTGCACTTTAGCAGACGGAGCAGACAGAAATTGCTGGACTGAGCAGCGAGTGACTGAGGACCCACAGGAAAGCATGAATGTACCTGGGCAAACAGCACCCAGAGCAACAGGTGCAAACCAGGGCTGCACACGGCAAAGAGAGGCAGGCACAGAGCGCAGGATGCAGGGCAGCGAGGCGAGCAAGTGCAGGGTGCATGCGGATCAGTCCTACCACTCAGTCAGGGACAGCAAGCAGGGGATGCTTTAGCACCTTTCTGTGGCCAGGCTTTGGGAAGGAGTATGATTTGAGTCTGGAGATTATTCCACCCGCTGACCAAGTCTAGAAACCATAATGGCAAAGAGGAACAGTCAATTCAGTTTCAGGAAACAAACCCAGGACAACTTATGTGATGTGCTGTTGAGCTCTTCTGTAATCACTCTGCTGCCCCTCCTGGCCCCACCATTAAGATTTCCTATGTGCAACTCTCAGTCATCTGAAACCCTTCCAGAAGAGCCTGCCATCCCATCAGAAGGATCTAGAAAAATATTTGGGAAGAATTTTCCAAAACTGAAGGCTAGAAATCAGAGCTGACATCAGTATTAAAGGACACAGAAAATCTACAATGAAATCTCCCAAAAGGATGAGGAAACTAATTCCTGCCTTGACTATAAATGCATGTGTTGCTTCCCATGGGGAGTTATTATGTCATGAGCTTCAAACAGACCACCAGGAAAAAACTGCAGCAGGTCTGCTGCTGAGTGGCATCATTTTCACAGGGTGGGTACTGGGTCTCTTGGGTTGATGGAGGGTCACTGAGCTGCACACTTGGGGAATCTGCATCTTTTTCTGTATGCATCTTATCAGCCAATAAAAAGTTATCCCAAAATATCTAACTTAAAAGCTATTGGGTGATATAGCTAAATGTAGGGTTTCTTGTCTTCTAAGAGTTCTCAGCCCTAACTCCTTATCCATCTAAAGGGAAATAGATCTCTCTCATGGAGGATGTGTCAAAGAAAAGGCTCTGGCTCATGAGTGGTACAAAGCATCAAAGCAATTGAGGACTCTGGAAAGGAAGTAGGATTTATGATTCCAAAGTTCCCTCATGTTTTTGTTTTGTTTTGTTTTGTTTTGTTTGGCTACGTCAAGGTCTCTCAATCTGATAACAAAAGCATTGGTCTTGAGAGCTTTCAACATGAGCTCAAGGTCAGTCCTCTCTACTGCAGGTAGAATGTGGACATAGTTTTTCAGGGATTAGCAGGTATAGTGGGCTCACTCTCCAGATGGTATTAAAAGACGTGGAATGTCTACAGTGAAGTCTCCCAAAAGGGTGAGGAAACCAATTCCTGCCTTGAATATTAATCTATGTGTTGCCTCCTACTAGGCTAGAGGGAGAAGGGAGGCTTTCCTGTCATCCACAGAGAGAAGTGTGTGGGCACAGTCTCACTGCCTCCTAATGCAGCGGGATGTGGGCTTTGGCCACGCCTCCACACTCCATCCTTCTTCAGGGCTTCCTCGCATCTAGGGTCTCTCCAAGTGTCCTAAGTTCTAGTTAACCCAGTTTATCCAGAAAGGTCAAGTTCCTTGGCAATGATGTGTCAGTTGTTAAGCCAGGAGTTGGTCAGACAACCTCAGGCAGACATCTTATCTACCTGGCTTGTGATGCACTGCAAGGGGTGGGGGGCGCTAGTGCCCAAGTATTACCACACACAGTCCAAGGCTGAATGGGAGGAAATGCTCTCATTTTCCAGATCTGGTGGGAGGCCTGTTCCTGATTTAGCATTGGATTCACTCCTCATTTTTAACACTTTTAGAAAATGAGGGGAATTTAATGTAGCCAAGAAATTAAGAATACTTGGCTAGCTTAGTGCCCACAACAGGCTGAGTGTACCTAATCTCACTAGAATTCCCAGTTGATCAAGGGGGATATTCTCAAGTGCCATCAAAACAGCACTGCTACCCTGTTAGCTTAGTCTGCTTTGAATTTGTGAGAATTCATAACTGCTTCAGCACCAGTGGTATTTGTGATGATACTTACCGCAATACTGGAACTTTGTGGATGAGCTGCAAAAGTAATATTTCCTGGTTAGAAAGGGTCTGAACAATTACTGTCTTAGCAAGCACCACTTACTTAGCCCCTTTTCTACTGCAGAACAATGGGTATGATTGTAACACTGCTGCCTGAGAAGAGTACACACTTTCTGTACCCCTTTCTTTTCAACCTCTTTCAGTAGCTTTTTCAGCCATGAATTAGTTTCTCAGAAGTGATTGACTGGTTTTTGATTTGTGATACCTAAAATTCGAATGCTCTGACAACCCATTTAGTCTTTTTGTAAGAACAAGGTCTCATTTAACCTGAATTTGGAATGCACCAAATCTGGAACAAGGCTGACTGTGACTAGTATCTAAAAAACAGACATTCAGATGCCTTCATCACTCACCGGCCTGTGTGCCAATTTTTTGACATGGAACTGTAAGAACTCTTAACAAACCATCCGGCTTGTACGAGTAATGCTCCACCAGCTGAAAGAGAAGAAATATGGTAAGTAATGAGGCAAGAGATGGGAAAATAGCGTTGGGCTTTCAAGTGACCCAAGGAAACTTAAATCTGATGCTTCCATGCAGTCCACCGCCCAGGGAAGCTGGGGAGACTGGAGCACAGCCACAGATGTCCTTGGCAAGGGGCCAGCAAACAGTTTCATAAATGTCCACAAGGGATATTTTAGGCTTTTGGAGACCATATACCAGCTCTGCCACTTCGTTGTTTGTTCATTCATTCATTCATTCGTTCATTCAAAACATAGGTTTAAAAGCATTTGAACCACTCTCTTCAAAGACTGCACAAGGATATGCCCCAAGCCAGATTTGGCCTAAGGATTTTCAGATTCCTGAGTAAAGTAAAGAATAAAACCAGAGTGCAGTGATTAGTAGCTCTCAGAAAAATTGTACTGGAGCTCTGAAATTGGATTAGGGCTTAAAGATACCCTACTGTGTTGTCCAGAAAAACCAATGTGATCATGCATATAAAAAATGGAAGGTCTTCTAAGGGTCAATGGACCAGGCAGCTCCACGGGCCTCTGCTGTGCCTGAGAGGTGGAGAGGTAGAGAACATGTACCTGCCAAAGTGTGTCGAACTTCTTTCCCTCAGGGATGGACAGCTTCCCCGTCTTGTCTTTGTCGATGCGATAGTGCAGCACCTTACCTTCATGCAACAGGCAAAGGGCATAGGAGCCATTGTTGTCTCTGGCCCTGATCCTAGAAGAGAGGACACAGCGACATCACCCTGCATGGGCCAGTCCTGAACAGGGGTCTAGCAGGAGGCCTTGCCTGAGGTTGGCAGATGCCTGGGGACCCTTTGGTGGGGGAGGCAGTCTACAGGCTGCACCCACCGTGTGGTCTCAGGTAGGGTCAAAACCAGCAAGCTCCCATTGGGAAGTGCTGATAGGTTGGGATGGACCATGGCTAAACCCCAGCAGGCCTGAAGGGGAACAGGGGCCGAGGGCTCAGTGGGCAGCAGGGTGGCGCAGGGCAAGGGGCACTGTGGAGCCCCGGGGCCTCATCATCTGGGTCTAGGTCACACCTGCCAGCTGTGTCCCTGGAGGCCAGTTGGTGGTATCTGGGTCTCAGGTTAGTCAGGGTCCTCTGGTGTGCCGAGGGAGGGATGTGTCAGCTCTCCTCCCCAGGGCCCTCTTCACTGCTTTCCCCTGTGTCCACCACAGGAGCAGGGTCAAGATTTAACATGCCCATGACACCGTCAGGCAAAGTCCCCAAGAAGAAAACGTCATCACTGTGGGGTGAGGAGACAGCACTGGGGCCCAGAGGCTCCACTGCCATGATCATTCCTGGTGACCTTCAGTGCCACCCCTGCCCTACATCCTGGTGAACTGAAGAGTTGGTGGCAGCAGAGGAACACACCTACTGTGCCTCTGTAAGGGCCACTCCTGACTGTGGGAGCATGAGGGCTGCCAGGAAGATCTGCAGGGTCTGGGGAGGACGCAGTCCCGCTGGGGCTGAAAGGGCTCAAGGTGGCATAATCTCCATCATCACCTGCCTTTCTGGTCAGAGGCTGGAGCAAGGGTGAGTGACAAGGAAGCCTCTCTATCCCTGGTCTTTGCAGAAATGAGGAAGCTGAGGTCCCTGAGCATTAAGCAATCCTTCCTCCTTGCTTGGAAAGAGCTCAACTGTGACCCCACTTATGTGTACTGGGGGATTTCTGCTACTTCTGCTGGGTCCCCAGGGGTCACAGCTATGGGTACACAAAAGTGAGATAGGCTTTGGTACCGGACGTGGCCACACTTCCCTTTCCCTGCTCACCACCGTGTAGACTCATCTCAGAAAGCTTGCCCAAGATTTAAAAGCTGAACTGTGGCGTAGGAGGCTGGAACTTTAAAAATGAGTTTCTTTTCAACTGGTGCTTGGCCAGGCACAGTGGCCGGCTTCCCTGCACACAGCTGCTCAGGGCAGCTGGCTAAGGTGGAAGATACATACCCAGACCCTTGTGGGCCCAGCAAGTGGCTACTGTGAAACTTCCCCACTATGAAAACAGCACATCCTCCCAACCACCCAAGGCACCATCACCCTGAAGTGTGAACTCCACTGTCATGGTCACATGGCCAGTGACAGCCAGAGCTGGTTACCAGTAAACCAGAAAAAACCCAGACCACATAATAAAACATATTTTTATGTAAATAGAGAACTGAATCTATTTTATGGGGAAGCTATTTTATAATATGGGGTTATCTATGCTTACTTTATCTTATAAATACCAGTGACCCACAGAATAGTTTTGGTGTATAAAGAACTATATAAATAACAAACTGTTAAGAATTTATGCATGTGCCTATAAATTTGGAGCAGGATGACCAGAGGCCACACAAAAATGTTGTTTTCCATTATGTAGAGCCCTTCATGTCTGAGACTTGAAGGTCATAGAGATAATAAGTGGGGTATGAACTCTGCTCTCTTAAGTCCATGTCCGTTATGCACCAATCCACCTTACCATAAAGGAGACTGATTTTTTTCTTGTTAACACTGACGTGGAATCTGTGCCTGACAGTGCATACATGTAGTCCCAGGTAAGTGGGAGGCTGAGGCAGGATCACTTGAGCCTAGCAGATCAAGGCTATCCTGGGCAACATACTAAGGCCTTGGTTCTTAAATAAATGAGTAAATAAATGTCAACAACAAGCAAAAACTAACATGGAGAATCACAGATTACCCATGAAGGTGGTGCAGTCCACCTCAGAGATGTGGCAGTGACAGTAATGTGTGTTCACACTGGCAGAGATCTAAAGACTGAGAACTCTAAGTGCTGCTGAGAATGGTGACCAACAGGAGCCCTCACATTGCTGCTGACAGATCAGCTGATGCGATCACATTGGAGGGCAGTTTGGGATGACTTCTTGCATCAATAACCCCACCTGCAGGTATTAAAAACTGTGTGCACTGTATGCCCCAGAACACATGCTGGGATTTTTTAGTGGTTTTATCTGTGCTTATCAAAAACTGCATGCAACCTAAATATTCACTGACTATAGAGTGAGTAAATAAATCATACCATAAATCTACTCATTAAACAGAATATGCTAAAGCAACAAAATGAAAGCAATGACAGTTACACAAAGTTTCGCTGACAGAAAATATATTCCATGGTCCCACATACACGAAGTCCCCAAATGGGCAAATGATTGAGTTCAGAGATGCACAACTAGGTGGTAAAGTTAAAGCGAAACACAAAAATACAAAACAAAAGCCAAAACATGCCAGGGCACAACGACCACATGAGTCTAAAGTGGCCTCTTCCAGAAGGACGGATGTGGGGTGGGAAGCATCTTCAGCCCCTTGGGTTACTCAATATTTTGCTTCTTGACTTGGTGGCACTCACTAGAGTAATCACTCAGCTGCAACTAGACAATGCTGCACCTTACAGGCTTTACAGTTCACAGCAAGCACCGCACAAAGGGCACCAAGACAGGAGGAGATGGAGACCATCTCTTGATCTTGGAAGACAATTCCCGCAAAGGCTCAACATCACTGAGACTCTCCTATGGAACACGTGCTGCCCGCAATTCCCTCTGGCCACCTAGCTGTGCATACACGCTCTTCAGGTCAGGTAACTGGCAGATGTGGCTGGTGCCATGGACATGCAGCCTGAGCAGTGCCCAGGAAGCTGGCAGGAAGTGAGGACAGACAAGGGAAACCCACAGGCCTGGCATCTGTAGGTGGCACCAGCCACAGTAATGACCAGAGACAGGGAGACAGGGAGGTATCTGCCAGTTGCAGGCAGAGCCTGGGCTGGGCCATTTTTAATTTAACATTTGTGTAAAGTTGGTATGGAAGCTGCCTCCTGGCTGCTCTTCCCAGCCCTCTGCTGTTACAGAGAAAGCTGGTCTTGGTGGATGCTGTGGACACACACATGCATGCACACACACACACATGCACGCGCACACCAGGTCTACGGAGAAAGCCAAGGCAAGTCTTTGTGTTTTCTGTGGGGTTCAGCTTGCCTGGGGTGGTCACTGAAACCTTCGACTATTTTTGAATACTTTTGTCCCCAGTGATTTCCATGGAAGACGTGAACTGATAGATTTGCACTCTGCAGTTACAAAGCCTGGGATTTCTGGGGCTTGACCTCAAGATTATGTTGAGAAGTTGTACCAACTGGCCTAAAGACAGGCCTATTGCAGTGTGGACCCCCCCTTGGTGTGCAGCCTCAGGGACCCAGGCCCTTGCAGAGGTGAGGCAGGAGGCAGGGTGGACTCCTTCTCTACCCCCTCGTGCCCTCAGGGGTGAGGGATGTGTGGTGGTGATGCTGGGCACAGATGGTGACATGAAGGCCAGGAGGAGGTGGGGTGCTTGCCCAGCAGGCTCCTGAAGGCTCCTGGGACATTGCCCGGTCTGCTGTCAACAGCACAGAGGAGGGAAGCACATCCCAGCCCAATAGACATTCTCATTTTCCCTCTTCTCGGGCGGAGTGGGGAGTTACTAGGCAGGGCATCACATCAGGGGGCGCCTGGGATTGGCTATGTGCACGCGGAGAATTTCACCGTGGCTGTACAGAGACACAGACAGCTGCACTGTGTGGGTGTGGCATCCTCTCTGAGAGCCATCAGGCCCACGTGGCTTCTCCAGGTGAGCTAAGGAGACAGGGAGGGGCCTGGGGGCAAGTGACATCCTAGACAGTGTGCATGACCACAGAAGGCCCTGTTAAGAGCCTCATCTTAGGAGGGATGCCAGTGTTATTGATGCCTGAAAGATGAAAACATGTCGGGTACTTTTGTCTCCAAACACAGCAACAAGCAGCTTATGGTGGCGCATACCTGTAATGCCTACACTTGGGAGGCTGAGGCAGGAGGATCACTGCAAGCTCAAGGCAAGCCTGGGCTAAATAGTGAGTTCAACGCTAGCCTGCACTACACAGTGTGACCCTATCTCAAAATAAAATAAAACAAAAAAACCAAACAGCAACATTTAAGTCCACTGATGTACACTCCATACAAACACTGAAAGCAAGACAAGGGGAGAAAACCGTACGTATCTGGGGCCATGCCATTCCGTTTGCAACACATCTCCCTTTCTAAGCATTTTACCCTAATGCCTGTCTGCCCCTTTCTCTCCCTTCGCTCTTTCCTCTCCAGTCTACTCTAGTTCATCAAGGTGGACCAGGTCATGCTGCCTCTCCCAGCTTTGCAGAGACTTTGATCAGCACTACTGGAACTGGTATTGCCATCCACCCACAACTGTCTGTGAACTTTACACTCGGACAGGTTGTGATGCTTTGTGCTGACCTATGATTGCCAAACCCATCCATCAAGTAAAATAGCCTCTTGATCAGTCATGACAGCACACGAGAGGGCCAACTGGACTAAGCTTTTATTGTAGCAAAGGAGGCTTATGGCAGCCAGTTTCATTTATTGATAAGTAAGGCTTTTTCTTCTGACAGCCACAATTCATTTTTTGAAATGTAAGGATAGAATAAAAGATGAGTTAAAAACTACAACAGAAAAAAAGAGTGGCAAATAAGTGTAAAAAATAGGTCTGTTCGAAGAGCACACACAAGCATCACCACTGCAGTAGGCAGGATGACCTCTTGGGCTAGCAGCAAGGGTACACTTGGACATGAGAGTCTCATGCAAAGAGCCCAAAAACCTATTTGATTTGGAGTTATGCAGAAAGGATTCCAGGCACAAGACACTCATAACTTCCACAGATACATATCAGTCAAACATGAGGTCAAAAAGGTCCCATAAAAGGAAGAGAACATGAGTTGTGAGAAAAAGGCATGGAGAGAAAAGAGGAAGAGCTGGAGATTAATAGTGCTAGGACTTTTAGTATGAGAAGAGAGGTGGAATAGAAACTCTGTGAAATGCTTAAAGAAATAAAAGATGGAATTGTAAAAGTTACCAACTGATAAAATACTCTCAAAAATGCCTAGATATGTTTCAAAAATGGATGTGTTAGAAATTGACAAAAGTTTAACTGATAAGAAATCAATGAATGAATAGAACAGAAAATTAGACAGATAAGAGAAAGCAAAAGTTAGTGACAGATGCAGGCCCAGTGGTATTATGCATAGGACAGCACATAGACAAAGGTGATGAACTGAATATACGGGACAAATTAGGAAGGTCTAACACACATCTAACTGGCAACTCTGAGGGAAAAAATGGTAAGAGTCAGGGAGGACAACATGTGAAGACAGAAAACATAGCAAAGTTTTCTCAAAACTGCTGAAAAAAGAGTTATGGCCACAAGAAGCGCAGACACTGAGAAGGACCAGGTCAGCCTTATACATGCTACCTTTGTAATCTCCTTAATGACTCAAAGTAAAACAATGACAGCAGTCTCCCACTATCTGCAGGGAATACTGTCTTCCAAGCCCCCTGTGGACACCTGAAACTATGGATAGCACCGAGCTCCACAACACTACTGGGCTCTGTAGATGCTAAGCACTATACTTTATGTACTTAGCACTTTATGACTTCTCTTTAGCACAGTCAGACTCCCAAGATCACTACTCTTACTCTTGAGCCATTACAAAGTAAAATAAGGGTTACTTAAGCACAAGCCCTGAGACAGCACAGCAGTGAATCTGATAACTGGGATGGCTAAAGTGTGGCTAGTAGTTGGGTAGAATGTACAACATACAGATATAAGACGAAGATTGGACTCACATTCCCAGTGGAATGAGGCAGGATATCACAAGACTACATCACACTACTAGGAACACCTATAATTGAAAATCTCTGAACTGTTAAAATTCCTGGAACTTTCCATTTAATATTTTCAGACCATAATTCACTACACATAACTGAAATCATGGGAAGTGAAACCATGGATAAGAGTGACTGCTGCAGTTTATGTACATTATTATCAAGTAAAATAAGATTGGGAGAGCAACATTAGCAGTTCTGTTTAAATCCCAGAGCTCTTATGCAGCGAATTTGTGTCACATGTAACTTGAGTTTCCTTAGTACCTCCCTGAACTATCTCTAAATAGAAGCAGCTTCAAGGTTAACTCTGTCTCACCATCCAAATGCTGCAGTATTTAGGATGTACTGCAGGAACAGCCACACCTGCAAGTATTGTCACAGATCCTCTAATGGATTGTGGAAATCTCAAATGATCACTGCTCTTCGTTCAGCTGACACAGGTATCAGGTATCTCTACACTTGATCTTAGCCAAAAGGCTGAGAAGCAATGCAGGTACCTCAAACAGACTTAAATGCCCCCACAGCACCAGCATGCTTTCAGAACTCACTGGAAAGGGGACACACACACACAGAGAAACACACACAAACACACAGATCAGAACTGCTGGCAGGTATCATCCCTTCAGGACCTTGTGCACACTGGATGGAGCCCAACTTAAGGTACTGCATCTATTTTCCTTCCTCTATCCTAATTTAGGCTTGCTCCTTAGTCACAGGGAATGCAGAAGAGTGTGCTCCATTGGCAAGGCAGCATATGTCTGTAAAGCCAACACTGTGGGAAGCTGAGGCAGGAGGGTCCCAAGTTTGACCTTAGCCTGAGCAGTTTAGCAAGACTTTGTGTCAAATTTTTAAAAACAGGCTGGGATATGCAAAGGCTGTCAGTACAATTCCAGTGACACCAAAAAATAAGAAATATGTATTCCTATAAGCCACCTCAATTTCTCTGAGAACTGTGCCCTGTAGTGAAGAAAACTGTTCATGTGTATCTTATCTCATGTCATGCTTGTACTGAGAAGCATCCATGAGACTATTTCTGAAGTGAGGACCTATCTGCCATCCAGGCTACAGAGTCAAAGTCTTCCTCAAGGCAGCAGTTCAGCCACCTTCTGGCCCACCTGTCCAATCAACCAGCATCCAGGGACAGTCTCAAGTCCACATGGATGTTCCTGTTCTCCTGAATCTCCTTTACTGCTTTTCACTTCCTAATCCCATGGCAATGCCAGCCTGGAATTTGCCAGGGAATTTCCAAAATAACACATCCACTTACACACCATGTGGCCACAACCTCTTGTCTTCCTCCTGTATTCCCGAGCAGGGGCTCTGAGGGTGCTCGCTCCGTGAGCTACATGACCCTGCTGCAGCACCCAGGCCGCTGTTTACCATCCTCCTGCCACCTCCGCGGGGCCCTGGTTCCACTGCTCTCCTCTTGCTTCCACCTGGTGAGACTTCAACCAACGCACGTCTACCTGGCAACTCCCTCCACACCACAGCTCACCACACATCCCACCCTCAGTGTGTCCACAGGATGCCTGCAGGTCTCACAGTCTGCCTGGCCCCCTTTCCCTCCTCTCATAGAGCCAGCACCTCCAGTTCACGCTCATGGTGCCCCCATTTGGATGACAAATCACAGGGTCAACTCCTTCAGATAAACTTTCTATTTGGTCTGACTTCCTAGCCACATATGGCAGCTCCAGCCACACATGGGTCCCTGAGTCAGCATGGATGTCTCCTCTGTCAGAATATTCTCCTCCTCCTCAGCTAACACTCTCCCTCTCCTCTTTCAGAGCCTCCTTTGCCTAGAAAGATTCCTGGCCCTGAGGCCTTGTTCTGTGGCTGGGCTCTGCTGGTGAAGAGGATGGGGCAGTCCTTCTTCCTGAGGTATCCAGACAATAAACAAGTAAATAAAGTGAAGATAACCTCAGCCACAAACTCCACCAGATGACCATGGCAGGGATGATACTCGTCACATCATGTTGGTGCTGCAGCATGCAGACCCATGCTTGACATCTTCTCCACGTGGAAAGTGGGACAGGGTGCTTATTTTTGGTATCCTTTTTGTTTTTCCACAACATACATCACAAATCAGAAAGTAGAAACTGCAGTTCAAATGGCATTAATGACTAATGAGTTTGATGACTCCTCCTCTTATTTGTGACATTAACTCAGCTCTTATGTGTTTTAAAGATCACCTTGGATTTGCTCTTGGCTCCAAGATTTGCAAAGACTCTTGCAAAAAACTGCCAAAAACAATAAAATACTAAACACAAAGAAAGTAACAATCCCATGTTTCAAATCTAGCATGCTGTGGAGTTGTAGAGCATTTTCACTCTAAGATACTTTATACAACAAAATGAAAGACACATCACATCCCATTTCATCATGTGTGCCACACTGGAAAACCAGCCCTGCACACCGGTTTCACTGCCCGTGGGAGCTGCGTGACTTCTCTGCGCATGAGACTCTCAAAAGCACGTGGACTCCAGGGTCCTCCTCAGAGCCTCATCCAGTAGGAGGGCACGGTAGGGTGACCACATGACCTCAGGCTCGCGTGTGACTTGTATGAGATCTTTCAGTCACAGCCACAAAGCTTCCCCTTTCCTCTACTTCACCATCTCAAAGTTGACAAGGACCCTAAAAATATACATGCCATTACTAATAATGAATTGTGATCCTAGAGGGAGGATTGATTTTTTTTCTACATATAGAAGCAACATTACTAGATAATTTTTGAATAAAGAGGTAATCAAACACCGTGCAGTGTAAAACTTACAAAAACTAAAGGGTATTGCGTTGTGTCAGGAGCTGCTTAAAATCTTACTTGTCTAAATGATAGTGTTTAGCAGCTTTAAAAACAATGGTGATTTTTTTCTCACTTAAAAAATATATTCTTCTTTGTACCTAATTTGTAATTTTAAAAAAAAAACAAGTCTCCAAAGAGAGTATTCTTTGGACCCCATCCAGTCTGGCTTCTACTTTTGGGTGAGGGGATAGATAATTTTTGGAAAATAAGCTTTATTCCCCTTTTCTGACAAATTCACTCTGTAGCCACACCCGATCAGTGACCATCAAACTGGAGGCCCACCAGGTGCACCCACACCATGCTGCACACCTTGGTCCCCACTTCAACAGAGGCAGAGATCTGACCCTGGCCAGACACAGGCTAGAGACTTGCTGTCTATTGCCCAAACTGGCCAGCTGAACCCCAGACATGGGAATAACCTGCTATGCCATGGCCAGGTGTGAATTCACATCCAGAAATGCTGTGGACCGCTGAGAGAGGCATGCTGGATCCACCCCACCCATCTCCAGAAATGGTACAGTCTTCATTCTTCAAGCACATGTACAGTCCCTGACAACTGCCCTCTCAAAGCCATTCCCGAATGGTCTGGCCGAGCCATATGGACAGGACACAGCATGGGAAAACCTGGTCAAAGCCTCTGGAGCCATACTGCACAGGTCACGGTGGAGCCTCCTTAGATGGTGGATATGGTCTCCTCTCAGTTCCAAACAATGGCAAACATCTGGACTTTGTCTTTCAGTCCTGAATAAGCTCTTCTACACCTAAGCTTTCATTTGAAAAGCAAGGGACTTAGACCCAGGAAGTGGTAAGGCCCCTTTCAGGTCAAGTATGCTGTCACTGGAAATGAATTCACATAGCTCATGAGCAGCAAAATCTAGAAGCAGAGTTGGACAGCATCCTCCAGACATTACCCACCTTGGTGGGCAGTGGTTTGTGACAGCCAGCTTCTAAATCCTGAGCTGAATAATCCAGATTGATCACAAAGCTAAGCTCAGACTTTCTGAATGTGCTATCTTCCCTCACAATTTTCACAGGGTTAGACCCAAGGCATTTCTACACGGCCATGGTGTGCGTGTGCTATCACTACAGTGTTCTCAGGCTGGAGCATGGGCCTCCAATGCAGAAGTCTATCTGTACCACTGAGGAAGGCATGCAGGGTAATTTTTGCAATTGGGTTTGCTCATCTTATTCCACTAAGTTGTTAAAACTTAGTGATTGGTTTATGACTTGTGATGAAAAATAAACTTCCAACTTTCTTTTGGAAGTGGTAATACTTCGTTTAACTCTATCACTTTATAAAAGAAAAAGCCATGTGTGGATCCTTTTATGGGCATGTAGGGACTCCTGCTGTATGCCTTCCCAGCCACGTGGTGCAAATAATCAGAACTGCAGCACACTAAAGAGCAGATTGAAGGGCAGGCCTGGCAATACCACCTGCAGAGGCCACCGTGTGCCTGGGACATGGAGATGGGAGGATTCGTTGCCATGTGCATGTGCATGACCTTCATCAAGTGTACATCACTGGTATCGCCAGATGTACTTTGGATGCCTTAGGGGAAGGCAGGGAGTTGCTGACATTCTGGGCTACACACCACATGGAATGCCTCCTGTTTACTGTAGAGTGTAACACTTAGTGACTCTCCTGAGGCAGGGCTGACATTACGCCCAGTTTGCAGAGAAGGAAATTAAAGAAATGAAACCACTGAGTAACTACTCAAAGTCATGCAGCTGCTTACAAGGCAAGACGTGACATTGGCAGCTAGGCAACCTGAATGCCGCGCTGCTAATGGGCTGTGCTGCCTCCTACCCAGTTAGCTCTTTTTACCTTTCTACATTTCTGTGTCTGTTGATGTATCCCTGAGACTTTCACGAGTTAGGATTTAGGAGGAGATCCAGAGAGATGTAAGAATCACATTTCAGAGACTCATGGAGTCTTGCCCCCACAGTGTTACACCATTTCAGGAAGTGGAAAGCAGAAACGAGCTGGCGAGATAGGCAACCTACAGTAACTCACTGACCTGGGCGACAAGCACGCACGGCTGGCCCACAGGTCTGTACAGGACATAATCTGTGCACATGACTGGCTTGGCGGGGGGCGGGGGGGGGCGGGTCACAGCACAAAGTGACTTCCAATGCTCAACCAATGCAAAAATGCAGAGTTTCCAAAGCATTCAGAATCACAGAAATTCCTTGGGAAGATGTGGAGGAGAAGCAGAGTGAGTAGAAATTGAGCCTGGAGCATAGAGAGGAATCAGGACCCTCCTCTGGCATGCTGTCCACAGAAGCACACAGGGAAGGGGGAGGTGGGGCTCTACTAGTCAGGGTCCCCTGATGGTGACTCATCCCATTTACATGGCCAAGAAGAGGTAATGCAATGAGCACTCTGACTCAGATCCTTCATGATGGCTTCCCACTCACCACGCTGTTTGCAGTGGCCTCTGGGTGCTCAGGGCCTGTCCCTTCCCTATCAGATGAGCAGGGAAGAGGGGTCTGGCTGGTGGTTCTGCATAGCCCTCCCTGGCCCAGCATCCCAGGACTACAGAAACATCCCAGATCCAATCACTTGCTGTGACCAACACAGCGGGAGCATGCCGGAAGCTCAGGAGAGACAAGCCAAGGACATGTGGCTGGTCAGCACCCTCCCCTGCCTCCTGAGCTTCCTGAGATTAAATGCAGTAAGAAGTGTGGCAAGAAACTGCCTCCTCCAGCCTATAGAGTGTGTACTTGAGTAACAGAAGATGCAGAGGAAGGAGAGATCGGGCTATGCATCTTGCTGTGGGCCTGGCTGTGAGAGGTGACAGAGTGCTACCTTTACTGTGGGCTGTAAGAGCACAAGTGTCCTGCAACTGGGGGCTTGTGACACTGAACTGCAGAGCAAACCAGAGCCGGGTAAACTCTGTTTTCACCTCTGACCACCCACACATTGCTAGATGGGAACTTCCAGAAGGCCACTCCATAGCACCCTGCTGGTGTTCCTGAGACATCCCTGCCTCTGCTCATGGATGAGTCTCGTTCAGACCTTGCTTATGAAACGTCTACAGAGTGTCTGATTTTATGCCTAGCACACACACATCCACTTATTTTAAACCAAGTTAATGACCCTCAGCATTAAGAATCACAAAAAATATGTTCTATTTCTAGATCAGAGAGCCCCGAGGTTCTTCCTTACAGGAGGCGGGGGGAGGGCAGGTTGGGGGCTTGGACAGGGTCCTCCCAGATGCAAACTCCCCTCAGGGCGGCTGAAGTGCTGTGGAGATGGGGCTGTAAGAAGCGGCCATGAGGCTGGAGCCACACTGAGAGCAGAAGAGCTGAGCATGGACCCACACAGGAGCTCAGGGGGTCAAGAAGAGCAGGCACCTCAGCTCTGCAGGAATCGAGCAGAGAGACAGATGGACAAGGCAGAGGGCTGCCGGCAGCTTTTGTTCTCTAGTTATGTCTACTTGCAACTCGGCTCAGGGAAACCATTCCCCAATTTGGGTTTGGAGCCATTTCTGTAGTTCCATTAAACACAGAGTGCACTCATTGTACAGTGTGTGGGCAATCCTCAGCACCCACAAGGGCCTGTCCCTAGGCCCCTAGGATCCCCAAATCCTTGACACTCAAGTCTCCTATAAACTGGTAAAATACTTATGTAGAACCTATGTACATGTTCTTCAACACTTTAACACTTGTCTAGATTGCTTATAATCTAATACAGTACAAATGCTAGGTAAATAGGTGCCATATGGTGTTACTTAGGGGATAATGACCAAAAAAGTCTGTACACACTCAGTGCCGATGCAAGTTTTTAAAGATGTTTTTGATCACAGATGAATGTGGAACCCATGGACACAGAGACAGCTGTGTTTCCTTATCTACCTCCAGCAACCATTCACTCTGTGGGTGCAGTCTAGTCACCTTCGCCTTCCAGCATCTGGAACGTAAGAGCTGCTCCAAGCACTGCTGGTCCTCTGATGGATCAACTATACCCAGGGAATCAGTGGACCTCCCAGGTACAAGAGGAGAAGCAAACCAAGAGACGGTCACTCCCACAGAACCGGGGTGAGGCACATCGCTCTGTGCAGCAGCCCACTTCGAGTCCAGTAACTTGCCCTCCATCTTGTTGCTGTGTGCCCCGAAACAACAAAGGACAGAGCTGCGTCGTGTTTCCGACAGCAACTTGCCAGAAGAAAAGGGTGTGTGCAGAAATGACATAGAGCCCTGTCACCACTGCACCAGGGGCCAGGGCTGGAGGAGACGGGATCTGCCCAGGGGCTGATGCAGGGGTATGGAGCAGGGCCACCCCAGAGAAACCAGGACATCTGCCCTTTGTCCTGGGGCCTCTGCAGTGCAAGCCGGGCCATCTTCTAACAAACTTCTATCAAATGTAGTGCCTGAGCTTGGGAACAGGAAAGCAAAGGCCTGAAATGCCTCCAAAATGAACCACACCCTGTGGTTCCACTGTAGTGAACAGGCACAGTATGGCCGTTTGCCGTGCGTATCCAAGCCTTCCCATGTGGAGCCCACTTGTGCAAAGTGGAGTCCTCCAAGTGCCTGCTCTGTCTCACCCAGCCCAGCTGTGACAGCCTCCTATGTGGCGGGGCCCTGGGCACACATCTCAGGGCTCTGGGGTGCTGCTCCCTGTTGTGCCATCTCTGCTCCAATCTTCCTGCTCGGGAAGAACCTTCCTCCGCACCCGCCCAGAACAGAATCCTGTTCTGGCCCAGGCCCTGATTTACAAGCCTTCCATGCACTCAGTCCTTCATTACCAGGAGTTCTGCATCCAACCACAAGTGAAATGGTTGGGAAAATATCCACGTCTGTACCGAACATGAACAGAATTTTCTCTATCATTATTCCCTAGACAATACAGTACAGAAACTACTTGCACAGCACTTAGACTGTACAGGTACTATAAATATTCCAGAGAAGATTAAAGCATGCAAGAGGGTGTGTGTGGGCTCCATGCAAATGCCATGTCATTTAACACAAGGAATTTGGGCAGCTATTGATTTTGTTATCGGTGGGGGTCCTGGAGCCTATTTCCCAAGGGTGTGGAGCAAGACTGAACTATGCAGTGTTTTTATTTACTTTTTAAAATTTATTTTTCTGGTCCTGGGGATTGAAACTGGGGTGCTCTGCCTCTGAGCCCCAACTCCACCCCCTCAAATTTGTCTTTTTCTTTTGCTATAGAGTCTAAGTTGCCCCAGCAGGCCTCAGACTTGCAGTCCTCCTACTCAGCCACCTTCTAGCTAGCCAGGGATGTGGTCCACGTGGTTCTAAATGCTGAGTTCTCCTTTCCTCACTAAGATGCCAGCTCCTTGAGGGCAGACAGTCATGGTCTAATGTCTCCAGTCCCAGCACCTACAATGGTGCCCAGCTTTTAACACCTTGGGTAACTACAGACTCTAGCTATGTCGGTCCACAATGGGATAAGCTGGTAGAGTTGTAAGGAAGGACACAGAAGACACCCTATTTAGGGGAGTCTGAATGAGGGTGTGAGCCCAACAAGGAAGAAAGTAACAGTTGCCTGAGACACACCTGCCCAGGGTGAATGGCCCTTGGCCGTCCCCCTCTTTTATAAGTGAGTACACCCGGCAGCCATGGGAACCCATGTTGGAGTCAGCTCTGACTTTAAAACGACCCATGTCATGGTATTCGGTGGAAGTTAGGAGCATCTTATGAAATGACCTATAAGCAGGCCAGATCAGGATTATTCAAAACCAAGTTTAGGGTTTCCTGCAATCTTGGCTCATCCCCACCATGGATGTGGTGGTGCCTGCTAGGGATGAGGGACAGACTCACTCACTCCAGATGCACAGCACCAGACCCTTCCAGCTAGGCGTCCTGTGCGGGAAGTGCTCATGAACATTAGAAACTATGCAGGAGATTTTTGGTGACAAGAATTTCTTGGTGGCAATGATGGAGAAAGAAGACAAAGTAGCAGAGACAGGAAAGCTCAGACTGGCACTGAAGCGCACACACCATGATGCAAGCCTGGTGAGCATTTCTACCCAATCCTCAAGAGCAGTAGGAGGGAGTATCACCCACAACAGATCAGAGAACCAAATCTCTGGAAGGTTGTTTCTTGAAGCTGAAGTTATATGGGTTCTCTCTCTCTCTCTCGCTCTCTCTCTCTCTCTGTGTGTGTGTGTGTGCGTGCGTGTGCGCATGCACGCACACTTGCACTTGTACTAGGGACTGAACCCAGGACCTTTGCACTGAGCTACACCTGCAATTCTTTTTTTATTTTTTATTTTGAGATAGAGCCTTGCTGAATCACTAAATTGCCCAGGGTAGACTGGAACTTTTGATCCTCCTGCCTTAGCCTCCCAGAACAATGGGATTACAGGCCTGTGTCTCCACACCTGGCTGGAACACAGACTGTGAAGCAAGGTCTCCACAGCCCCATGTCGGGCTCCTGCCTCTTGCTAGTATCCCAGGTGAGGCTATAGCTGAGCTGCAGTACCATCCATCCGTCCATCCCTGGACAAGCCATATAGGTTTGGCAGAAGCTGGAAAGATGTGGCTGAGGTGTGGGCACTATCAGGAGAAAGCCAAGCACACGAGTGCACAAGAGGTTGGCATCCATGTGGCGCCCTTAGGCAGTTGCAATGTAAGGTGGGACAAGAGCACAGTCAGAGGGGATCAACTCGGGAGACTTGGAGAAAAGGCACATGCCCAGGCCATGAGCCCTGGGTTGGGGCTGGGTGTGCCCTGAGGGTGCCTGAGGTGACACACAGGATGGCATGTCTCTCCCCCTGGAAGGGTCAAACACATCCCTGTGAGAGGATAGAGAGAGCAGAGGGTGCAACTGCTGTTTTCAGACACAGCAACTCAGAAAGAATCACTTCCCACCCACAGCTGCTCCCCAGGCGCCTGAGAGGTGCTGGCTGAAGGGAGAAGTCAGCAGACTGCTCCCTGAATTAGGTCACTCATTCCTGACTTGTCGAGATGCTGTGTCTGCAGTCCCATGACACTTGGGTTGGAAATTATTGCTGAGAAGATGGAAAAGGCCAGGCCTCGGAGGAAATGAGCTGCTGCTAGGCGTCCACACTGAGGGGCAGCACCCTTCTCCCGCCCAGCATTGCAGCAGAGATGGAGCTGCGTCACTGCATGACAAGCGGAGCCATTTCTTTGGTTTTTCTTTTAGGATTGTGTTTAAGAGCGCTTTTATTTTTATTTATTTATCTTTATTTTATAGCAGCACAATTTGTAATCGCTAAATCTCAGAAACAACCCAAATGCCCATCAACTGAGGACTGGAAAAAAAGATGTGGTATTTTTATACAATGGAGTATTACTCAGCTATAATATAAGATAAACCCAAGGCTTTTATAGGAAAATGGATGCAACTTGAGATCATACTCAAAAGTGAAATTAAGAGTTAAAATCAGAACAATGCGGAAAATTCATTCAGTACATAGCTATGCAGAGCAAACATTCTTGCTAGGAAAAGCCCCCAGAGTCAGCTGGGTGTTAACCTGTGTGCCTGGGCACAGGCTGCACCACTGTTTCCAGTGAAGTTCCAAGGCAGGGATGGGTAAGTGGTCTTTGGTGCCCCAGGAAGCATCTCTGTAGAGGACACCACTTGGGGACAAAAATGGGTAAGTGTCTCCTCTTCTGGCAGCTGCCCACTGAGTCATCTTGGCCTTGCCCCTGGAGAGGGGAGTCCCGCCCACAGCAGACAGTTCCTGCATCTCTGGACACTGACCCTGGCTGAACTGGCCCACACCTCTGGGGCCTTCTAAAATTTAGGCTCACATCAGTTTCCAAAGGATGAAGGACAGAACCTGGAACTCATCCTAACTTCTGAGTTCAAAAGGCTGAAGACCACAACCTGCTTCTGATCAAACAGCTTAACTCGCCATTTGTGTAAGCTATGCCTAGGACTTTTTTTCTTTTTAACTCTCTGAACAAGGAAAAACAGAAATCATGTCTGAGACTGGAGGGACACTGGAGTGAACAAGCTGTGGTTTATATATTTGTTAGCGCACCGGCAACATTGGTGCGCATCCTGTGATTGTCCTGAAAACAAGGTTGAGGCCGAGCATCCCCAACCTGAACTCTGAAAGGCTCCAAAACCTGGGACTTAGAGCATCAGCACTGATATCACCAGTGGGAGGTTCCCCACCTGATTTTTGTGATGGTCACAACATCAGGCCACAGGCGGACTAAAGTCATGGCTGAAACTACTCTGAGCTATGTACAAGGTGCATATACAGATGAATCCAGTCTAGACTTCTGAGCCCCAAGGGGAAACATTTCATTAACTATATGTAAGTATTTTAAAACTGGAAAAAAAAGTCTCCAATGCAAAGCACTTCTGGTTCTAAGCAGTGTGGATAAGGAATACTTATCTGTGCTAAATACCATTTTCTTTAAATATGATGTCCTTCAGGACTCAACAAGAATATTCACTTTAGGATCAAACTGAGCAAAACAGACTGGGTTACATGTGCCCTCTCCATTTCAAAGCATCCCGAGGAAAGGCCAGCATGCGTGTGTCACAGAGTAACACGTGACCCCTGCATGGGAGCAGATGGCATCTACTGACAAGAATGCCGCATTATCCTGAGTAGTGCCTGGCGGCGGGAGACAAGGAGAAGAGACAGGATACTCACAGGAACTTGCCATCCGTCTTTGATCCTATGAGGACAATCTGCTCAGACTCGCCCCGAGAGATATTTCCGTGGAACCAGGGCATTTTCTCGTGGGCTGTGGTGGCAATCAGCTTTTCCAGCTGTGGCTTCTGACTGATGATGGCCTGCTCCAAAGCCTGGCCCTGCCGTGAGTAGGAGAGATGGCTTGTCAGGCCAGGAAGAAACAGAAAGTCGAAGAAATAAGTCACGTCCAGGGTACTGTGCGGCCTACTGTGGAAGCAGAGTAGGACTTCATTCGCACACGCATTCACTAGCTGCTCATCACTCATTCCGCACATAACCCAGCGAGTACGCATTACGGAAGTGCCTTCAGAGGCACAAATATGGAGGCACATTCTAGAATAAAAAGATTCACCTTTTCCAGGCCAGATGAAACTTTGACTACCATCTGGCCTAAGCTCTGAGGTCCACAGAACAGTCCCCCTGCCCCGGGTGCCCCAGGATACTAGGCTGACTGTTCGGTAGTAAAGCCTGGCCATTTCCTGGTGGTCAAGAAACTTGCGACGAGTGGGGGAGGCACATCCTGTCTGCCTGCACAGGGGAGAACGCATGAGGGACCACATGGACATGGCCACTGGGAAGCCAAGGCTGGGAAACAGGGCTGAGAACTAAGTGAACTGATTTCCTCACTTTCTTAGGGGGAAAGAAACAGGTCTTTTTGACAGTGATTAATGAAGGGCCATAGTTTGATGATTTGCATTTATAAAGAAATCCCAAAGCAGTAACAGTAGAAATGTAACCACCCCAAACAGCTGGGAGGCAGAGGGTAGACAGCTGTGAATGAAAGCGTGGGGCTTTGATCACATTTCACAGATGCGGTGAACAGTGCAGGCAGCAGGGGCCACAGACATGAAGCATCCAG
The DNA here is from genome assembly GCF_000276665.1 of Chinchilla lanigera. Taxonomy (NCBI): domain Eukaryota; kingdom Metazoa; phylum Chordata; class Mammalia; order Rodentia; family Chinchillidae; genus Chinchilla; species Chinchilla lanigera. Next base: position 1,368,485 of record NW_004955515.1, read on the forward strand.
AGCAAGATGAGCGCAGAGCCGAGGCAGAGGGCTGCAGACTCCTCTCAGACGTTAGCAAGGACCACCATGGACACAGGCTACAACACAGGCAAAGCGCAGGTACAGCTGCCACACAGAAGAAGCTGGTCTGGAAAGCACAGTGTTATCCACTGTTGTGACACTCTGGAAAAGGCAGAAAGAGACAGAAATCATATGCGTGGCTGCCAGGGGCTGGGTGAGCAGGACATGTGCAAAGGGATAGAGCTCCTGCTCATCCGGACTAAGGCGAGTGTCTCACTCATCACCAATCACAGAACCGCACGCCCAAAAATGATGAATCTACAGTATATAAGCTATACTCAGTAAGTCTGCCTTTTCTGACTTGAAGAGTAAAAGGATGGTCTAAGGCCTATCCAGTGAACACTAGTCAAAAATACCAAGCTCATCATATTATAGTACCTGTCTGCACGATAGAATTTAAGGCAAAACACGTTAAAGGTGTAGAAAAGAATCACTATGTAACTGGCAAAGCTGACACTGTTATAAGTCAGTATGTGTCAAGCAATGCAGAGGGACACATTAGCACGCAACCAGGAGATGAGAAGAGATCTGGGTATTACCTAAGTCCAAGCAGGAGATCGTTACTCAGACCCGTCGGCTCCTGACGCCACATGCTCTGAAGACTGTGGTGGGCCAGGCTCAGGTATAGTGAGTGTTCAATGTGTATGACTGCCAGCACTGGGGGGAAAGCAGGCAGCAGGAATGTAAACTGCCACGACTGCTGCTACCTTTCCAGATGACACTTTCCTACGTTCAAATGAAACACACGTCCTCTGCCAAGGCACATGGCCTTCCAGTGTTTATCCTGCAGACACGGCTCACAAGTTCAGTGTAAAGGAGCACAGTGGGTGCTACTGGCAGGACTATCTGAGAACAACAAAAGCGGTCATGAGTGGTGCTGGTTAAATAAATTATGATGCACAGCAGGCAACACCAGGGCACCAAAGAATGGGTGCCAAGAGCGGTTAGGAAGGTCAGTGTGGCCGTGTTCAAGATAAATAAAAGCTGGAAGACACCCATCAGTGATTTGGTGAAGTGGGTGGCAGGTTTTCCTGTGATGCAGAAACCCACATCTCAGGTGCGAAGGCCCCCTCTCCGCAGTGGCCATGAGAGAGGAAAAGCTGTTGGGCATGGCGCTGCTGCCGGTAATAACAGCACTCTAGGACACTGAGAAAAGGGGCTGCAAGTGTGAGTCTCACCTGGCAATTTAGCAAGCCCCATCTCAAGCAAAAAAAATAAAAAAGGACTGGGGATGTAGCTCAGTGCAAAGCCCCTGTGCTGTGGAAGAAGGAAGGGAGGGAAGAAGGGAGAGAGGGAGGGGAGGAGGGAGGGAGGAAGGGAGGGAAGGAGGGCACAAGGCAGGCAGGCAGGCAGGGGTCTTTTCTCTAGAGGCATTCTGGGGCCCACCAGCACCTCTGAAGGTGCATGCTCATTTGAGCACCCAGGGTGGACATCCAAGGGACTGTGGGCTGGGTAGTGTGGCAGCAAGCCCACCTGCAGGTTCCACGTTTGCTTCACATACTCCCTGATGAGGTTTTCCTTCAGGTCCTCAAAGGGCCCAGTCTTGGGCTGCACACCTGGAGGTCGGTTGCAGGGCTTGGTGAGCAGACAGATCAGGCCATCGGGCTCCAGCGAGTGGTAATGGCAGAGGTCGGCGGGGCTGCTGTGGGTGCGGCCACCCGCGATGGCGTAGGTGCCATTCAGCTCACGCTCGATGGTGTAGTGGTGCGCCTTGCGCCCATGTGCCACGGACAGTGCAAAGCCACCCAGGTAATTGCGGCTCTGGCGCAGCAGGTAGAGCCCATCCGTCATGCCCCCCTGCACCAAGTAATCCTCTGCCTCCTCACGGGTGATGTTGCCATAAAAGAAGGGCAGGTGGTTGGCGCCATCTGCTGCGCTGCTGGCCATGCCTGCGGTAAGCCTTCAGAGTGTACCTGGGGACAAAGGAGAGCGCAGTGAGGACTGGGCAACAAGGCCACCAGAGCCCTCTCTAGCTGGGGCCGAGCCCTTCAGGTTCAGGAAGAAGTGCTTCCCTGACTTTCCCAATTTCTGCTCATATCATTCTTTCCCAAGTGACCAGATTCCCTGAGTGTCAGCCCAAACACACAGGACTCGACAAAAGCCAACCCACTTAGTTAGTTAGTTTTTGGTGGTGACAAAGATGTCTAAGACACATCAAAAAGAAACATGCACAGAACGTGACTGCAAAATGGGGTGAGGGGATGCAGGAGGTAGAAGCAGAAGCTGGGGCGCCCAGAGCAGCTGCTCCTAGAGGAGGAAGTTTCAAAGAAAGCTCGCTGGGGCAATCTGTTACAGTGAAGATGATGCCAGAGGCTTGTCCAATGAGCTCATGGGCAACCATTGGTGCCTTACTTGTGACCCTGTGAAACTTCCCCCTGCAGTCACCACAGCCCTTCCCACCTTTAGCCTGGGGTGCAAGAACCATCAAGCTCCTTCCTGAGTGCAGAAAGTGACATCCTCCCAGAGTCCACAGGGGCAAGGAGGCTATATCAGCCTGCCACTGTTAGGAACGCAGCAGAGGAGGATGTCAGGCGCTTGCTGGGCCACCAGCCTCCCCACTACTGGCCCCTAAAGAGACAGCACATGTCCCCAGATGTGAAGACGTGAACCAAAAGACCCTATCACAAGGCACAGATGACCCCAGAAAAGGCAGGTCTCTAGGTGCATGTTTATCAAGGAAAATATTTTGTAAGAAGGAAGATATATTTTGCTGATCCAAAAGGCATCCAAAGATGTTTGCAGTGTAACCAAAAGGGGCTGGGTGTCCTTGGAAGAGAATCCAGTGATGCCACCCATTCATCCAAGAGAAAGCATCTGCCCTTCCTGCTCGCCGCAACTCTCCCCATCACATACCACCCCACATACACCTCACACACACAATCTACTCACATACCTTGTCACGTGCCCACAGCCACACACACATCATAAACACACATAGCTCCCACATATACACACACCACACACACAGATACATTACACGCAAATACCCACACCACCCATCACATATACTCACCATACACCACATACACCACACGATATACACACACTGTACACACACACACACGATATGTAAATTATATATGTATATAATTATCCTGTACGTGGCTTCATAACCTATGACCACTGGCCTGGTGGTCAGAGGATAATTGAGCTTCTTTAATAACACCCTGAACTGTGGCTCTGAACAGGAACAAGTGTTATCGTAGTTTGGTCATTTTGCTCTCTGTGTCCGGCCATACCGCCCCTTTGCTATCCTCATGTGTTAGGCCTGTGCTGTCCCCAGCTGCCACATTTTCTCCCCCCTGCTGCTCCTTCTCAGGCCTGTGGTCACTGCTCACCATCATCTTCTTAGGGAGTGAATCCCGATGGTCCAATTTTGGGTTGCTGCCTCTGTCCACCTGGCTCATACTTATTCCTACAGAAGTATTCCTTCCCTTCATAGCATCACTACAATCTCCCCTTACCCTAAATGAAGGCTCCAAAGATGTGGAAATTTTGACCAACATTTTCATGAGGTTCACCAGATATCCACAAAATACCTGCTTAATGGAAGCATGTTGCTCTTTGTTTTAGGGCTTCTACACTGATGTGTTGCTTTCCCAGTCAAAGTGTTAAATGTCCAGTTGCTGTGTATTCACAGCGCCCTGGAGACCCGCTGACCCAGCCTTCTAGATGCCCTGTCTATGGCTACATCACTGGAGCTTCGTTCTTGCCCAAGTTCACAGCTTCTTAGGAGAAGGGAACTGACTCTAGCTAGGGCCAGATGCCTCTGCTATAACATGCTTTCGCATCTGACTCTCTGCCATCTCTTCTCCAGCCCCACTCCTTTGTATCCCCCAGAACACACAACCTATACCCAGTTTTGCTCCTGAAAGCAACTTTTCCAGTGCCCGCTCACAGCAGCCACACCAAGTCAATGCCTTCCTCCTCACTTGACATCATCTCAAGAACCACCATATCCTGGTCACTTCACCTGCACAATTTTATGTTGCCCAAACTCCTCTTAAAACAACTACCAATTTTGATGCTGCAGGTGCCGTTTCCTTGGTTTGTGCCCAGTGGTCCACCCACACAGCTGTAGATGGCCCCAGGTGTCTACCATCTATGCTTGGCTTTTGGAGGGTGAAGTTTCCTTTTCACATGTGGTCACAACACATTCTTCACCCTCTATTTATATATTGGAACAGCTGCACTGACCCTGCTTCCCCACCCTCTGCTGTTTCCACTCATTTCCATCTAGCCTCTGTTGCTGTGTTAAGTCAGGGTTATTCAACCTTGGCACTCTTGCACTGGGGCTGGGTCATTCTGTGTTTGCCATGTATTCCCCGGGAGCAAACAAACTCCTGATTGAAAACCACTGTGATAGCTGTGGTGACCTGTCCACAAATATGATGTGTGCTGTCTATGGCTTTAATCTGCACCAGTAAATTAGTGTGATCTAATTTGTTAGTATCGTTGCTGATGAGAAGAAGGTGAGGAGGGTCAGAAATGAATGGAATCCATGCAGGTGGCACCCAGTAGCCTATGGGAGAGTGAAGCTCAGGGTGCAGAGCAGAGGCTGAGGATGGGAAAGACCTCAGTGCATCCCAGCACCACGTGACCAGGACACCATTGTGCCATGGCTCCTCGTCTGGGAAAGGGATCCCAATAGTACTGAAGCCACCATAATGAACTGCAGTCAGGATGGAGTGTGTGGGGGTGCTCATGGGAACTGGTACCTCATGAGTGGGAGCTCTGGACAGAGAGAAGGACTGGAGAATGGTGGGATGCAGAAAAGAGCGACAGGAGAGGCTGTGCACACCAGGGAGAGAGACAGACTCACCCACACCATACAAGGATGGTGCACAGCCTGCTGGAGGCTTGAACTGAACCAAAGCCTGTGCTTCCTTCCCGCGCCCAGAGCTGGTCCTCATACATAGCAAGGTATTAAGTCCAGAAAGATGCCATATTTTCTGACAGGACTTGGTTCTGTGTGCCCCAGCCCTAAGAACCACCCCCCCCTTGTGGCCTTCCATAGGCTGAGGAAGGAATTCTTGGGCATGCTGATGAACTCCACTGCACTCAATGGGCACCCTCCTGTCTTGTACACTTCTGATTTCAGATGTGCTGCATCACTTCGAGATGATTGGCTCCTTTGGGTCTTTCCTTTCCTCTAGACAGTAACAGCCCATGTCCCCAATCCCAAGACTGAGGCTGCCTCTGACAGGTACTGAGACTGGAATCTACCACGTGGTGGTAAATCTATCATTTGTTTTGTGAGGCACAAGGTTTCTGCTGGCATCTGAGAGCATTAGCAGTCACGTTGCTACGGGTAGTCTAAATGGAGGATTGGGGCAGATGCTTAGATGTGGGAATCAGCTAAAAAGCTGCCCAGAGCCCACGACTCTAGTGGAAGAAAATTTTATCGCCTGCAGAGGAACAACCAGAGTGAATGTCAAAATAGTGAAGAAGGCTGAACTCTACATGCCCACCTGGCCCCTACCCACGTCAGCTTCATCACTTTCTGCTTCTCCATGTCCCCCGAAGCCACTAGAATTGCCATTGTACTAGTGTAAATATGTTTACTGTTTCGTTCCTGCTGCCCAGAAAAGAGGCTATCTTAAAACTGAGTCTCCATCCTGCACAGCTTTCTGGAGAGTCACAACATGCACACGGCAGGCAGCATCTAGGACGGGACCCAATGAGCCTCCCCGTGGGTCCTCATACCTTCACACATTGATGGGCTGACTGCAGAGTGACCTGTGGGAGGTTTGAGGCTAGCTCTTTCCCTGACCCAGCCTGATCACACAGAGCTCCAAGAGCATTGCTCTCCCCGGGGCAGCCAGAGGCCACACCATCAGGGTGCCTGAACAGCTTTGTGGGAGACCCATATGGTCAGCTCCCACCTCCGGGCCTCCACCGACTAGCACCCTGCAGCCCTCACTCCCTTGAGAGCCATGGGGGCCTCCTGGAAGAGGCTCCTCCAGCACCATCAACCTTCTGAGGAAACTGCAGCCCCAGCTCACATCTGCCGGCAACCCCAAGGAGACCAGAAGCCAGCCCAGCCATTTCAAATGCCTGGCCGTGGGAATCATGAGAAACAACACAGAACGAGTGTCCCTAATCTAAAATGCCTGGGAATGGGATTGTTTCATAATTTTTTTTTCAGATTTTGGAACATTTGCACATGCCTAATGAGATATCTTGAGGAGGTGACCCAAGTCAAAACATGAGGGAATGGGGAGAGAGGGTAAAGAAAGAGCGTGAAAAAGGAATTATGTGTTGTGTACACATACCAGGCTCCACACAGTGATGCAAACGTGATGTGGTGATTTGCTGCTAGCATGTACTGATAAAGAAGAAAGAAAGGAAAAGATGCCAGAGGCCTTAGGACACGCACAGTGCCCCCGTCTGCCCTGCTTGCCGAGTGCCAAGAAGCATCAGAATCTCATCCTATTCGCAGGCCAAAGGGCGTCACATGTGACTGTCGTGCAGGAAGACAAGGTGGGCCAGGTGTGGAGCCCTGGAACTCTGGATAAGTCACTGTCTTCCAGACTCAATTTCTTTTTAGGTAAGACAAGGGCACAGGATTGCATAATCTCTTTGCTTCCATTTCACTGTTGTGTGACTCAGTTGGTTGGTATGTATGTATTTTTGTTTTTCTTTTTCTGTGACAATTTCTCAGTATGTAGTACAGTGCAGGTTGGCCTTGAACTCACAGGGATTCGGGGCTGGGGATTTAGCTCAGCGGCACAGCGCCTGCCTGGCAAGCATGACGTTGTCAGTTCAATTCCCAGCACCCGTAAAAAAACCAAACAAACCAAAACAAAATGAACTCACAGGGATCCTCCCGCCTCAGCCTTCCTGCCTCAGCCTCCCGAGTACTGGGATTATAGGCATGTGCCACCACGTCCGACTTCTATGTATCTTTCTGAGGTATGTTCAAACATAACCTGCACACACCATAACAAAAAGAAATCCATGTGTGTTTCATAGACACATCACACACGTCCTGAAGGTAGTGTCATACAATATTTTTAATAATTCTGCACATGAAACAAAGTTCCACAGTGTAGCATTTTCTACTGGTGGCATCACATCAGTATACAAAAAAGTGTTGGATTTTGATGCAGTTGGGACTTTGAATATTTCAACCCATAAATGATGACTGCTCTCTTTTTTTTTT
>NW_004955515.1:1375834-1393224 GCF_000276665.1 Chinchilla lanigera
TGCTCTTATAAGCCACTGTGTTTAGGGTGATCTGTTCAGCAGGGATTATCTCGGCTTATCTCGAATGTGGACAGAGCCAGGGCCAGAAGCAGCCAGGGGCTGAAAAGCATGTGAGCTGTGGACTGGCCCGAAACTGGGGAGGCAAGGGTGAGGTCACAGCTGTACCAGCAGGGTCAGGATGAAACTTCTGGTGCATCGGGGGCAAGAAGACTAAGAGGAGGTCAGAAGGAAGGAGCCGAGTCACACTTACCCCCGTGGCCTGGATCCTGCCGCCCTCATCCCTTCTTCCTTCATCTCCACTCTACCTGTGGATGAAGGGTGGGTGACAGGACTGGCTCCCCAGTCCAGCGAGGACCACAGCACCCAGGCCTACTACTCACAGATTAGGGAAGCAGGATCAAAGACGAACCCAAAGTCCAGTTTGGCCTACTGCCACCAACACGAGAACTCAGAAACATACATTCTGTCATTTCTTTCTCTCTTTTCTCCTCTCTCCATTTCATCAGTGTCCATACTCTTGACTCTATTATTTTTTCATCTAATGCATGAAACAAAATACAGTTGCTACTCTCTTTGTTCGCGGTAGTTCTGTTCTACAGAGTTACCAGGAACTGTGAATTTGCAAATTCTGCACCACTGCTCCCAGGAAAAACATGAGACTCAGTTCTTAGGATCCACTGGTTATGTTTTCATCAACCAGTCAACAAATAACCTTGTTTTATATGTGTTTCTATTTAAAGAACCTTATTTCACATATATTTTGTTGCTCTTAGGAGCACAATAACTCAGGCCTGTAGGAAGTGTATCTAACATACACAATCACTGTGCAAGGCACTTCACGGTCTTCCTATACTTGGAGGTACAAGGCGACACTTTAGCACTATGCTTAGGACCATTTTAAATTGTGAAGCCACCAACAGAAAGCACAAAAATGCTCAAATGAAAGTGGCACTAAGTAGAACAAGGAAATGCCACCTGTTTATACCATGAGAGCTGAAACATAAAGGCAGTGTTGCTCTAGCCAACCTCAGTGCATGTTTCAGCCAACTCAAAATGTTCACCATTTTATACATATCCAAAGTGACAGCGAAAGCTCTGTTCGGATTCATTTTACGGCTGCACATACATTTTAGTGAATAGGTAGATTTGTAAATAGGGGATCCATGAACAATGAACACTGACTATAAATAATTTTCCTCTTCTGTCCCCTACCTTCCCTGCAGAGATCCAACCTCATTTACAAAGATACATAATTTTGCTTTGGATGTTTTGGGGAAACCACCAATTTATATATAAGACCATACTTCTAAATAAATTACTCCCAAAATCTACATTAAATTCAATGTTTCTAGTTGGGTGCGGAACCAGAAGAGGCAGTGTGGGTCTCTGTACCCTTTTCTTAATTTCCCTACCCATCCTTGTTATCAAAGGGCTCTGATCTGTGATTCAGGCTTCTGCTTTTTTGGCTGTCACTGAAGCATGGCTCCTGCAGGTGCTGCTCTCCACGCACCCCAGCCCCTCCAACTTCCTGCAGTGAACATACCCAACAGCACTTAGCAACTTAAGGTGGCCCATTTTTCCACAAACAGGCCTTGAGAGCTACCCATGTAGCAGAGACCAAGGCAGAAGTACATGGCTCTATGGGGAAACAATACTGGAGGGTAATTTCTGCCAAATTCATGCCGTTTGAGGAACAGGATTGAGAAGATGCAAATGTAGGTTTATCACACTCAAAACCACACAGCACCCCAATGCAAAGCAACCCCATTCAAATGTGCTCGGAATTGCCTTTGCAGCCTTAAACTGAAAAACTTAAGTGTCAGGACTTGGGTAAAAGGGAAAATTTCCTTGTGGGTTCGATTAATTTTCCTAAGAAAGAGGAATGAATCCAACCAAGAGGGAGAATCAGTCTTGCTGGGCTGGTTAATTGCAGAGAAATGAGCAAGCAAAGGGACACTCCACGGGACCACGCCACATAGCACGTGGCTCTCCAGACAGCCACACACAATGAGTCTGCACAATGAGGGGAATTTCGCCTCCTCTGCCAGGGTCTCATCATACAGGAAAAAACACAAAACACGGACACAACATGGGGCCTCGGCATGGAGGGATGAACCCAGAGTTCAGGAGCCCAAATCAGCCTGTGTGTGCCCCTGGTTTCGTGAACATAGATGAGCTTGTGCTCGGGGAGAGCACCCTGAGGGCCTGTCCCCAGAACACTGGGCGGCCTGCCCCATGCTGTGCTGCACAGACAGTGGTTCCCTGAGCGGGAGCCTTTTCTTCACTCACTCCGTGGACCCTTCCTGGTCCTGTCTCTGCAGGCAAGCCCAGGGCAATTCTTAGAATACAGGGACCCACACTGCTGAAACGAAAAGTAAAACCAAGGCTGCCAAGCATGATTTTTATTGTCATTTAGAAATAGAAGAGTTGCGGCAATGCAAGAAAACAATACCCAAACCTTCAGAACTGAGTTCTTTTGTTGCACTTCCAGAACTTGAAAGACCTGAAAATGCATAAAGGAAAGGCTGACCTAGCCCAGTCAACTTTGACCTATCTCAGCCAGCCTGTGGGCTGTCTCAGGCTCTGCAAGCAATGCTCCCAAGTCCTCTTTTACACCCGCCTAGATGTAATTCACATACATGAAAATATTCCTTGATGTCCATCGGAATGTTATCTCTGGATATTCCGGCCTACAAATAAGCCACCAGCCTATCTAAGAGGACTTAACTTTAAAATCTGAAGTGTTGGTTCAGTCAATAGCACAGCTGAGTGGCTACCACGTGCTAGTTGTAATTTTAGGCGCCATGCAGGATTGAAAAGGAGCCTCCCTGACAACATGTTGAAAAGAGCAGCTCCTGGGAGGAAGAGCAGGGATCCAACTATGAACCCTACTGCCATCCTAAGACTGTGTGTCTCTCAGGTTCTCCGCCAGCTACGCTTCTGTCTGCATCTTGCTGTGACAACTCAAACCACATGCAGACTGAGCTTCTTGGAGTAAGCTCCAGCTCTCCATGCCCTCTGGTCTGAAGCCCCCTTGGCCTCAGGGCACCTGTCCCAGACACACTCTGGAAACATGATCCCGAGGTCTTCACAGTCTAGCAAAGAAGCCAGAGACAGAAAACCTAAACTCTAAACAGCTTCATGGTGATTTGTAAGCAGTCCAATGTATGAAAACCTCTGCTACGACCCAGCATTTCACTCCCTGAGTGATATTTATGGCTACAGAATAATTGAGTTAACCCTGTGCACCTCCGAGATGGGGAAAAAGGCAGCCAGGAGGTGAGTTGAGGGTGGACTGTTGCTGGCCATCAGCAGAATATCAAAACAGGAAGGACAAGAAAGTCACTGTGTCAGGTGGGATGCCCAGCCCAGCTCCACCCCAGCAACCCCCTTTGCAGCCCCTCCTGGCACAGCACAGGTCACATAGGTGGGATCAGAGGAGGGGGACACGGTTATTAAGGACAGCACCAGCTGGCTGGGGATGTAGCTCAGTGGCAGAGCACTTGCCTAGCAGGAGCATGGCTCCGGGTTCAGTAGCAGCAGTGTGGGAACACGGGAGCCAGGCTTTGTGAAAACATGACTAAAAACTGGGTCAAGGCCAGGATCATGCCTAAAGGACAGGGTAGGGCTGTAGCCAGTGAGCCTGAAAATGTCCAGTGAAACATTGCCGGTGAACTGTGTCCCACTCACCACTCACCACTCACTCCCTTCTGGGAAAAACACCAACAACTGCCAAAACTACCAGACAAAAAGCATCTACCTTGAAAATACCCGCCACAGTGGATCTCCCTGATCTTGTCTTTGCCTGAGAAAACTACAGGGGTGGATGGACAGGGCAGTGAAGGCTCAAAGCTCTCCTTGACTCTGCTCTAAGCCCAAAAAAGCAAAGCAGTGGGGAGGCCTGGCTGAGGCTGCAGTGGTCAGCTGGCCATGAGCTCAGTCAGCAGACAGGACTTCCGTGAGACCCGATAGTGCCTGGCTGGAGCTTCCAGCCTCTGAGCACTATTTGAGCATTTCTGTCACTCTACCTCTTTAGCAGAACCTGTACAGGGACCCTGCAGCTGCCAGAAAAACCAATCCACTGAATTTAAATAAAGACACACTGAAACTGCACTAAGAAGCCACCTGAGTTCTGCTGAAGGCATACAAAAACTCATTATCATCTCTTCCCGGCCAATTAAGAAATAAGTGTGGGAAACTCATGACTGTAAAATATCCCAGAAACTTAGGATGGATCTGACACATAACCGTATACCCATGCCTTAAAGAAAGTATTAAATGCTAGGCCCAGGGGAGAAAGATGGTTGAGCCACACGAGAACTGCAGGCAAGAACCAGGAGGCCAAACTGTTCAACACCGCAGCTTGGACTGGGAGTAGGTTTGGTGGAAAGCAGAGAACTTAAGCACAGCCATGAACCTTAACACCCTCTTGCCCACACCCTCGGTACACAGGGGTCCCAAGGTAACACTGTCCCAGTACACTGGACCTCCTCAAGTCTCACCTACCTGCCTTTCCTGGATTCAAACGCGAGTCTGCACATGCACGTACCAGCCCGCATGGAGTGTGGGAAGGACAGAGGCATGAACAAGAGAGAAGGATTTTCAGAGAACTGCTGAAGTGGGGTGAAAGCAGAAACCCGGCTCAGCAGGCAGGAGGGTTTCCTGCTGCCGGACGGTGTCTGTAACTAGGGAAGTGGCCTTTCCTCAAAGTGTCAGCTTGCAAAACAAGCCAGAAAGCAGAAGTGTGAGGGCCCTACTGGGTGCGCCCCGGGGCCTCCTCTAATTTCACATTCAAAATGAAGCTGTACTCTGAGGACAGGGTTCCCTGCAGCCTTCACAAGCTGAAGAGGAGCCAAGGAACAGGGTTGTACCCCTTGATGTGTGGCCAGCCAGGAAATCTGCATTCCCAGGTGTTCCTACTAAAAGCAACTTGGTCTTAGGATACAGCAAAACTTTCTTCTCTGCTTTTTTCTACTTTTCCTTGGCTAAACGTTTAATGATTTCATTATAACTTTAATGAACCAATGTGGATTTTACTGATTTTTCTTCTGTTTTCCTTTTTGGAATTCCAACTATTGCTGCTTCAATTCTTTTCTCCTTGATCAGGTTTAATTTAATCCTCTTTTTGTAGTTTGCTAATATGGAATTGTAGGTTCCTGACTTTATGGATTTCTTTTATCTCTATATACATTTTAATTTGGATAGGGTTTGGGGGTATGTCCCAAGGTTCAGGGGCTGTGAGCTGGGTCCCAGTGCCCAGCGTGGCAGTGTTAAGGTGGTAGACCCTTAAGAGAGGCAGGACATACTGTGAGGTAATTAAGTCACTGTGGATGGCACCCTCAGAAAACATTAATATCCATCTTGTAAGAGTTAGATCTCCAGGCACTGGGTTAGATCCTTCTAGAGTGGGTTGTTAATAAAGCAAGGCCACCCTACATGTGTGATCTATTCCATGTTAAGATACATTCCCATCGTGAAATGCAACCTGCCCTGTTTTGATATCAAAATAGACCTGTTTTGAATATAAAATACATAACTGATCACAGGTAGTTTTATAGCAACAAATGCACTAAGACATATATGCACATATTGCTATAAATATTCCTCTATGTGTGCTTTTACTGCATCTACAAACTTTCTATAAGTTGTAGTTTCATTTATGCATTTTCCAAAACATTTTAATATCTCTTTTGAGACTTCTTGGAGTCCTAGGTTGTAAAAAAAAGTCTGCTATTTAATTTTCAAACACTGGGAAAGGAGTGTGTGTCAGCTCTTTTTTGTGACTACCTAGTTTAATTTTTTTTTTTCCTAGAACATAATTTGGAAGAGTTTTATTGGTTTAAATTTATTAACAAGTTTTGCAAGAACACCCTTTATCATGGTGAATGTTCCAAGTAAGCTTGAAAAGAATGTGCATTCTTCTGCTTTTGGACTGAACATTTTATTAATGTCGTTTGCTGACAGTGGTGCTCAAGCTTCTATGGCCATACTGATTGTCTCTTTGGTGTGTCAATTACTGGTAGAGGGAAAAGGAAACTTCCAATCATAATTGTAGACTTGTCTATTTCTCTTTTCAGTTAAATCATTGTTTGCCTTGTGGATTTTGATGCTGTGTTGTTATGTGTTATGTACTGGTTAGGGGTATTATGTCTTATTGGCTATTTGATTCCTTTATCAGTATATAACAATCTTTAGAAGGCCGGATCACTGTGAGAACTTTGTACTTTAACTTATACAGGAAGTCAAGAGGGTACTGGAATATGAGTAATCCACCTGGGGATTCCCAGCTTGGGTAAGGCCCTGAGTACTTTTCTCTGAAGAGTAACCCTTTGTATGGTGAAGGCTCCAGGTACACTTCATAACTGTCACTAACCCCTTCTCCAACCAAAGCCACGAAGGGCTCTTTATCAGATCTTCCACAACTCAGTGAGCTCTGTACTAGCCTGCCTTTTTATTGTCTATACTTTCCAAGATTTTGGTATCAAGGGCCTTGAAAATGTTGGCTATATTGTCTCTCCCAACACTGGTCAATTTCAAGAGATAGTAGAACATCCCTCATATGTAAACCGACCAATCAAAAGCCTATCTCTCAACTACTTCCTTAGCAGGCTCTCACAAACCACACCATTGTTCCTCTCTCCTATCACTCCAGGCACAGGCAACTAGGGATGGATAGCCCTCTCCTCCAGCCTGCTGAGATCATTCAAACCAACCAATCCTATGCCTGCTTGCCCTGCCTTGCTTCATGTTTCCTGTAGGTAAGCAGAACAAAGGCTGTTGCTGCTGTGCCTTCACTCCCCTTGCATATTGGCCGACTCTGGTGTTTTCCTGTGAAGTCCTAAGTGGTGCACTGTGCCTCTTGTTCTCAGGGATCTGTGAGTATAAACATCCTCCTTCAGAAAAGTCATTCCCCTGTCTGTGTGCCTTACCATACCTAATTAAACATATCCAGGTCTCCAGAGGGAAATAAGGTCTCTGGAGGGAAAACCGAGAAAAGTGGAGGCCATCCTAAGACTGCAACTCGTAGGAGCTTTTCTCCCACAAACTAGTCCACAGTCAGTCTTCAGCAAGCCACCAAAATCACTATTTAATAGCTTCTAGCATTGTTTGGCTCTGACAGCTCCTGCCTCAGGTCAGTATGTTTGCATCATCTCCTCTGGATGTGCCTATCTCTACAGACACCAGGTATCAATCTTTCCTGAGACCTCAGGCTTCTCATTAGGTAAGAAAAGTCACTAATTCTCATTCTGTCCAGCTTTCTTAATGGAAGGACAGAAGAGTTCTTCATGGGTTACAGCTGAAAGTGATGACTGTCTCTCTTTGCTAAGGTTTGTTTAGCTAGCTAGTGTCTACCAGGTGGTCCACAACATTTTCTCCAGTGAACATGCATGGAGAGGGGTTATGATGTGACTATCCTGTAATCAATGGTCCATAACTTTGACACATGTGTGAGTAAATAGATGAATGAGTCCTGGCTCATAAGCATTTGCTGCATGAATGAATGAGAGGTGAATGCAGTTTTATCTCCAGTTGTGCATTTCCAATCCAAGAACTCCCAGGGCTGCTCCAGGCTGGAGCAGTCTGGTCCACTTCTCCTCATTCCAAATCACTACCAGATGCTCCATGTCCCCAGGAACTGTGTTCCTTAACTGACACACAGTGCACACATTTCCATGTTTTCTAGGATACTGAGACAGTCCGAAATGACTTCTGCCTCAACATGTTAGATCCTTGTTTTGCTGTGTGGGTACACAATACAGAAGGAAAATAATGTTTTACATGTTGCCACCAAATCCAACACAATTAGCAGATCTTTTCCTGACTTTAGATATTCACTGACTACTTTCTAGGAGACTCCTTGGTAGACCACAACTTTGTCCAAAATTATGAAGAAACTATGGGCCTTATTCTCTTAACCCCTTTCTTTTCTTACATATGAACTTTAACAAAACTTGAGGTCTAAATCAAGACAACCCAAAACTAAAAATCCCTGGGGGTTTTGTGTTTTGAAAGCAATGTTTGCTTTTCTCTTTCACTTTGGTTGAGCTGCATTCTGTGGACCTTGTACTGGGAAGGATCCATTGGGAGCATCCCTAAAAGCCTTAGTTTATGTAGTGTAAGAGATGTCTGGGAAGCCGTTCCAAGACCTGCTCCAGATCATTCTGGAGGAGTACTTGGGTCCAAATACTGGCTGCACTACTTTTATCCCTAAAGTTCTGTTTCTCCATCTGCAAAATGAGACCAACATGACTCACCTCAAAGAGCTGGTCTGTTGATTCCCAGTACCGGAAAAAAAACAAAAACATCAACAACAACAAAAAAAGAGCTGGTCTGGAGATGCTCCAGTGTGTTGGTAAGTACAACCTACACTGGTGCTGGTGGTAGAGGTGGAGGTATCCTCCTTGTTGGAGGATATAACCTCACTTCCAGAAAGCTATGCCCACATATCCCTATTCACCAGACCCTGTGGGTCTGCTGCTTCACATAAGCTCAAAGAACACAAAATAACATTAATTAAATTAGGTAGGACACAGTGCATCCTGACTGTAGCTATTTTGAGCTAGAGCTGCCAAAATTACTCCTGAGTAATGCTGGTCTGCTTTCCCCACATAGCATCCCAGCATATTGTAGATAACTAAACCCAGTAGAGTCATGAGTAGAGTTTTCACACTGGACTCTGACTTCAGGAATATACCTGACTCTTTGATGTTAACTTAAGATAAACCAGGTATGGCCTGGCTTGGATGAAGTCATTGTTATGTATATCTACATAATATGTATATACACTTATATTTACACTTGTAACCATACCTTTATCTATATACCCCTTCTTCTGACCCAAATCCCAGAATTGCTACTGACAAAGACTTCCCTTCTGTCAGTACATCCCCAGGAAATTGTACTCTGTGAAGATCTGGACCTGTCTGACTTTTTATTCAGTTTCATGGCACCAGTGCCTGGTTCTCACACATAGTGGTTGAGTTGCCCTGGAACATCTATATTATTGTCTTTATAAAAGAGAGGTATATTGAAGTATTTAGGAAATGAACTTCTACCTCTATAGTTTACTTTAAAAACACTTAAGCCAAAAAAGATAAAGCTAATATGACAAACTATTCCTACAACTAAGTCATGAGTGTACGATTACTTATAAATGACGCTCTTTTCCTGGCCATAATGTCAGAATATATTTGTTATAAAAATTTAAGTTTTTTTCACATAAAAAGTAAAAACAAAATACTGCACAACTCACCATATATGATATGGACCCTAAAGCCAAAACTGAAGTATCTGCCCATCAGCTGCCACTCTACCTACACTGAGGCTCGGTGACAGTTCATCTTGACCTTGACTACCAGCTTGGTGGGACTGAGAGACACACAGGGGTCAGCAAAGCACACTTCTGGACGAGTTTTTGAGGTGTTCCTTATCACAGGCTCACAGCCAACCATGTACTGAAACCTGGAACCAAAATAACCATTTCTTTGTTCAGGTTGTATTTCCTGGGTTATTTGGTCACAGAGAGAGGAGGCTGACATAGGGCCTCTGAGAAAACCACACACATCTTTTCAGGACAGCTGATGGTGCACATGAAGACACAGTGTGCCTTCCTGATGTTCTTGGAAGAGTTGGGGATGGTGAGAAACCATGCACGCCAACACCTCCTGCAGAACAGAGTGACAGGGAAAGACACAGAGCCCTAAACAAGAAATTTTCTGTGAAGTATTTGGAAGTGTCTCCCAAAGGCCCATGTTAAAGGCTTGGTCCTCAACTTGGTGCTACTGGGAGGTGGTGGAACCTTTAAGAGACAGGACTTGACTTTCAAGGGGACAAAGGCTCCTTCCTCCTCCTCATTTTTGCTTTCCAGCCAGGTGAGTGGACTTGCTTCACACATGCTGATGCCATGATCATGGACTGCAACCTCCAAAACTGTGAACCAAAATTAAACTTTCTTCTTTATAAGTTGATTGTCCTAATTATTTTGTTACAGTAACAGGCAGCTAACACAATAGCCCAGCACCTAACCCTGTTAACACATGTGAGGTGCACTGTAAGTTAATAGGCTGAATGGGTTAAAGAACTAAAACAAAGTGATCTGGACAAGCTAGGACAATCAGAGAGGCCAACAGAGGTACAGAGTGCTACATAGACTGCCGTGGTCATTCTGAGATTGCTTTCTGTTTTTTCTTCCTAAACATTTCTACTGAAACTTCATGGATACATGAAAATGCCAAACACTCTAAGTGACTGAGTAACATAAATATCAAAAAACCTGATGGCTTAGGTGATGGCAAGTATGGATGTCACTGTCCCTCTTCTCTGAAACTCTCTTTCTTTTCTCTTTCCCTTTCTCTCTTACACACACACACACACACACACACACACACACACAAATATTATTAAGCATAAAAAATAATGTTCCTCATTAGAGTGAAATATGCTGAGCCAGTGACCCCACTCTGTCCTCTGCTGAGTTCCTTCATTAAACTTCTAAACTTCTCAAGTTGACACAGTGTATCAACCATTACAATCCACCCTTTGTCAACTTGGCAACCAGACACATTTCTTTAAACTAGTTTCCAGATACAAAGACATACTTATTATTATTTCACAGTTTGAACATTATAACACAGGTTTAACAATCCTTAAGAACCAGTACTAAGTCTATGAACATTATATTACATTAGAACCATAACACTCTGCTCCTAGTCCCCCAAATACTCATTCATATCCCTTTATGCAAAAGGCATCTAGTCCATTTGCAAGAGTTGCCAA
This sequence comes from Chinchilla lanigera, assembly GCF_000276665.1. NCBI lineage: Eukaryota > Metazoa > Chordata > Mammalia > Rodentia > Chinchillidae > Chinchilla > Chinchilla lanigera. The sequence goes on from NW_004955515.1 coordinate 1,386,611, forward strand.
AGTCCTAACAGTTTCAGCATTGCCAAGTCCCAAGTCTCCTCCAAGATGTAAGGCAAGCTCTTATTTGCAAGCCCCTGTACAAATGAAAAGTTAAACACTTCTAACATTCAAGGGCACAAGATAAACATTTCATTCCTTGCAGCTTTCCTTAGATGATCCACATTCCTCGCTTTTCCATACTTCTGGGGTCTCCACTGAACATTTGGCTTCACACCCAGTTTCACACACTGCCTGCTCAGAGGCACACTGCCTGGCCTCCCAGGCCTTCTGAAATTGAGGTGTAAGCCTTCTTAACCTCAGAACTCTTGCTTTCTGCATGCAGCTAAAACCAGAGCCAAGTGGATGGTGCCAAGGTCTGCTGCCAGCTGGAGCAGTAGCCAGGCTTTCCTTTCTCTTGGCTGTAGGGGTTGAGTGCCTCGAACTCTGGGCACTCTGAATCCAAAACTGAGGAACATATTTTTTTATGCTGCCACCATTCTGAAACCATTCTCAGAGTGGTGCTCTGAGGCTTTCTCCTCAAAGCAAAGTCCTTCACTTCTGCAGTTTTGAGGCTGCAAAGGGTGGAAACTTGCTGCTTTTTGTGATGCCTTCAGGCCATCTTTTCTGTTCCCCTGTTCCTTCTCAGCAATCCACATCACCTCAGCTCTTTGTAGACCACAGCTTTACTGGAGCTTCCTTTTTGGCCAAACTCACATTTTAAATCATCCTGCCGGGCTGTTTGCTCTTGATTCTTAACATAGATCTGGCTAAAAGCCCCCAATAATAGCCATGCCACTGCCTCAACATTCAACTGCCTTGAAATTTATTCTGCCAGATTAATTAGTCGGCTGCAATTAATCTCAGTTTTAGGCAAAATCTCTGCAGATGAGAAAAATGCACACAAATTTTCTGCCAAGCCATAACATACATCATCTGGAGTCCAACAGCCAATGCAGTCCTTCTTCCCAAGACAAACCTCTCGAGCCTGATCTTCACCAGCAGGATTTCTATCAGAATTTTGGTCTTCTGAGCTCTCACCAGAATCTCCCATACAGAACAGCTTAAGGTGTTCCAACTCTACTTTTTCAATGGGTATCTCTAAACTTTTTCAAACTCTTCCCACAAGCCACTGCCAAAGGCTCTTGAACCACGTGGTCAGGTATAGTCATAGTAATGACCCCATTTCTCTGGTACCAAATTCTATCTTGGTTACTTTTCTCTCAGTGCTGAGACAAAACACCTGACGCTCAGAATTAAGTAAGCAAAGGTTTGTTTAGCACACAGCTTGCAGAGGTTTCAGTCCATAATCAGCTGGCTCCAAGGCAGGGTGGCATGGCACAGGGGCAACACTTCAACATGTCAGAAGACAGCAAAAGCAACAAGAACAGAAGTGGGGAAAGCAAGCCTCTTTTCCTCCCTTATAATGTAAGCAAGCTACTCCACCCCTCAGACTGGGTATAGCCTTTACATATCTGTGTGCCCTCCCCCTTGCACAGGATGAGGATGTTATAGTGTAAGGGCCATAGCTCCTTTATGAGTCGCTTAAACTTCTAAACTTCTCAATTTCTCACATTGACACAATGTATCAACTGTTACAAAATGGCATTTGCATATCATCTCTTTATATCTTCCTGTGTACTTTAAGTCATCCCTGGGTCACCTACAGTACCTCATGCAATGCAAATACCACATATGTAGTTGTTATACTGTATTGTGGACAGAATGATGAAAAAAATATTCAGTGTGCAATATTGTCACATTTTAAAATAATATTTTCTTTCTGAGTTTAGTTAAATTGTCCAATGATGCAAGACTCACACACAGAGAGGGCTGCCTGTGTTCTGGACCACAGATACCTAACCCAAGGCTGGGTTACCTTTGTCTAGATGTCCCCCCAAAACCTCATTGGGTCATAGGTGAGACTTTTCAGAAGTGGTTGGATCTAAAGTGATGCTGGGATCCACGGTGTGGCGTTGCTAAATTTGTCCAGTAGGGGCCGGGAATATAACTTAGTGGCACAGCGCTTGCCTGGCAAGCATGAGGTCCTAAGTTCAACTCCCAGTACACCCCCAAATAAATAAATAAATAAACTGGTCGACTGATTGTTTTGGCATAGTTCTGGGTGTGCATATGGGAAGGCCCACCCTGGGTGTGAATGCTACCGGTCCTAAGGGCATGTAGCCTGGATAGACTATAAGGGACAAAAAGAGCGCTGCTGTAGTAGCTTGTTGGTTGGTGCTTGTTGCCTTCTGCCTGCCCGGTTCGGCCACGAGCTGCCTCTCTGCCATGCTACCTTGCCTTGGAGCCAGCCAACTATGAACTGAAGCCTCTACAAACTGTGAGCTACAATAAACCTTCCCTTCTTTAACTTTGGGTGTCAGGTATTTTGTCTCAGCAATGAGACAAGTAAATAAGACACTTGATTTCTCCAAAGCTGTGTTGTAATTTATAAGACCCCTGCAGGGCACCAGGTGGGAGTTGGTTCAGTTTCCATGGTATTCCTTCACAGCAGGCACAGACTAGGACTGCAAGGGCATGGGCCTGTGCATGCGTGTGCACACATATTGGGAAAGTTACTGTGTTGTGGTGAATTTTTGGTCACTGAGGATGAAAGGACCAGTTCCCTGTGGACAAGACTCAGGCTGTCATCTCGCAGGTGAGGGCACATGGGTGACCATCAACTCCCAGCTTTGGGTCCCCAGAAGAAAACGGAACCATAGTGTTAACACACAGTGAGTGGCAGATATTAACTGCAAGGTCCTTCCCATGAATAGTAGCTGTAAGAGCTGGCAAAGGTGGGAGGTGGGTAAAACCCCTCCTTGGGGGACTGATGCCATGAGGCCCAGGTCTACCTGGTATTGAGCAGCTCTTGCTGTGATCACCGGAAATCCCTGTCTTCCCTGACACAGTCCCTAGCCACACGTGTGCACAGGCTCTTGAAATGTGGCAAGTGTGACTGTTAACTGACCTCTTGGTTTTATTAAATTTTAAGTAACTAAAATGCAAATGGCCATGTGTGTTGAGGGGCTGCACCCTGAATACCTCACACAGCCCTCCCTAGCAGAGAAACTCCTCCCACTTGGGTTAGACGTAGAGGCTCTGTGCTTTCTTTTTCTTAAGTGGGTAATGTATTTTCTCCAGTGTCTAGTTTATTGTATCCAAAGCATATCTGACAGATTAAAGTATCAGAAAGGAACTTTAATGCCTAGGTTATGCAAAAGAGGTGCCATTCTGGAAGTACCAATCAAACAAGCCTGACTATGGCACAGCCTCCAGCAAGACACGTCAGAAGTGCACAACAAGGGCAACAGTCACATGACACACTGTCTTAGAGCTTCAGTGTCACAGTGGTGCCATGAATCCCAAGGTGCCCTTTTCCAGTGATTGAGGGTGGAAGCAGCGGAGTTGGGGAAAACACTCTCCACGTGTTGCTTATCAAAACCAGCTTACTAATTCGCAAGTACATTATTAGTGTATAGACAGCTTGCTTCAAAGTCAGACGACACTATAGAGCAAGAGTCACTTTGTTTCTGTGACCCTCCCACAGTCTTTTAAAATCACACTGTTCGTAAGAGACCTCCTTTTTCAATTCCTTGGTGACCAGCAGCTGTTTACCCTTGACTTCCCACCTTTAGCCATGAACATCTTGCAGATGGCCTCTTTTTTGCAAGCCAGTCAGCTGGGTGCTTTGCATAGAGCACCTTGGGGCCTGACAACAACCCTAAGGGGTGGGGGTATTTTTAGCTTCATCTTGTAGAAGAGGTGGTAAGAGTTTATGTATGTACAAACCCTGGGCCCTAGTGCCTCAATCACACTGCCCCAGAAAGGGACTCAGGAGGCACTTCTTACAACTGGACATTTGTGTGTCAAAGCCATGGTCCTAGGGATTTCATCATGAAGTATGTGCAGTAGGTCTAGGGACTCTTCTGATGGCTGCAGCGCACTGCTGCAAGGGCATCTCGGTTGTGGGGGCAGCACAGTCCTTCCCAGATGGCCCATAGTGGCAGCAGCGTTTGGTCATCAGCTGCCACAGCTTGCAAAGCCCAGACACCCAAGAAACCACAGCCCAGGGTCTCAACCATGAGGCGAACTGTTTGCATCCTTCTTATGAGAAAAAAAAAAAACATTTCACATAAGCAGGCACACAACAAATGGTCTGCAGGGGCACAAGAAAAACACTAAAAAAATTATTGCAAAGACAAAAGCCATTCAAATCATCTTGTATAGAAAACGGTAATGGTGGGAGTGCACATTCCTTCTCTGAAAGTTATTTTATGTGTATTTGTCTCCTACAAGTGTGTCAGTAGTGTGCTGAGAGCACAGCATACTGACAGGTTCACAATAATGCCTTCCTCCAAAATTTCTGCAGATTTCTCCTGACAGGCTTCATGAAGACAGGTTCCATGCAAAGAAGTGTCCAGAGCAAACAAGTGTCTCTATCTTGCTCTCACATCACACACACAAATATAAACAAACACACACCCCAAATATGGAGGGACCACACTGGTCTGCCAATCTGTAATCAAAGGCACACAGAGCTGGCATTATACCCAGCATACAATTCCTGATTCCAATCTTGAAAGCTTATTATCCCCCCAAGATGTGCTTATGTGCTATAAACTCTTCCTAACTAGTTCTACAGTGGGCCTCCCCCTGATCTGCTGTTTGGGAATGTTGGGTGAGAGGGCTGAAGATCAGACCACACCAGCATCTTTTGAGGGGGCTCAGGCATCAGAAGTTAAGAAGGGCTTCCAGGTGACCATGTGCAAACATGTTTAAAAACTTCGAATACCATTGCTGGACAGCCTTGGGCAAGCCACCTGACCTCTCAAAGTATCATCCTTCTTCTGAAGGCAGAATCACTCCCACAGTCCTGAGGGATGGTGTGGTTCAAAATGAGTTCTTTTCCTGATCTAATCCTATTCACTCTTTTTCTTTCCCCAAGAAAACCTGACTTTCTTCTCTGAGTTGAAAAAAACACACACTTATGAGCATCAAAGGTATTGAAAAGTGTTTACATTTTTCAACTTTTTCTCCAAACCCATTCTATTCCCCTCGAAGATAACTGCTGCCCCAGTTTGGTATATATGCCTCCAGGCTGCTTTGCAAATTTACACACACGAACACACACACACAGACACACATGTATAGGCAGATACGTATCTATGTACAGTAAATGACACTCCAGTGTCAACTACATATTATATACATGCATGAGTTTTAAAAATATATCATGACTTCTTACATCTTGCTTTTTCATTAATATGATTTGGAACATCTTTATACCTTGATGTACAAAAATTTCATATTTTTAAAAAGACTGCATAGAGAGGCTGGGGATTTAGCTCAGCAGCACAGTGCCTGCCTGGCAAGCGCAAGGTCGTGAGTTTGATTCCCAGTACCAGAAAAAAAAAAAAAAAAAAAAAAGACTGCATAGGATCCAGTGCATACATTGTATTTTATTTAGCTAATTCCTTTACTGATACATATTTCCCCCCTTTTTGGGTATTATAAAATCAAATGGTGCAATAAATTACTGTATACATACACATAATTTCTCATTTTTGTCAACTTGTATGTGTAGTAAGTTCCTAAAAGCATAATGATTGAGTCAAGGCATTTGAGTGTTTCACATTTCAAAAGATGTTGCCAAAAATGGTCCTGCCAATGCTCAGTTCGAGGTTTTTCCTTTTAATTTGAAAGAACTCACTCCATATGAAGGCCACTGATATATTAGGATAAGCATTAAAAATAAACACACTTATAGGCCTTTTCACTCATTTATATATTTGTAAATTTGTATAGTGGTTTGCCTAAAGTTTAGGAAATCATACTCGTCAATCTTTTTCTACTGTGGATTCCTAAACCCTACCACATTTAGCGAAGCCTCTTTAGAGCACAATTATGTAAAAACTTGCCTAAGGTTTCTTTTACTATTTTTATTACTTCCCTTCTCTATGTGTATTCTTTGTTGAACCTGGATTTTGGTGTACAGAGTGAAGTTTTGTTCCCAAGTGATTAGCCCATTTTCCCAAGACCATCAACTCATAGCTGTCCCCAGCCCCACAGATGTGAGCCTCTCGTTGCTCTGCACACGCTCCCATTCGTAGTCTGTGTCTCCCGCCCCACTCTCCATGACAACACTGCATTACACTCCTGCAGTGTTTCTTCCCCACGATCACCTTCATTTTTCATTTTCCCCTGGATCTTTTCTTTCTTTTTAAAAAAACATTTTTCCAATCTGAACTGGAAGACATGTTGTATGTTATAGGCATATGAACTTGTTTAATTGCATTTTTAGGTACACCATGTGCTGCACCACCTGTCCACACGTTCACTGAGGTGGGAGAGTGTCACATGATGATGAAGGCAGCCACCTATGAGCCAAGAAGAGGTCTGAGCAGACTCCTTCACGGCTCTCGAAATGAGCCAAATCTGGGGCTGGGGATTTAGCTCAGCGGCAAAAGCGCCTGCCTGGCATGCGCAAGGTCGTGAGTTCGGTTCCTGGTACCGGAGAAAAACCAAAAAAAAAATAAATAAATAAAAAAATAAGGTCGCGTGTTCTACTGTCCTGTATTTCCTTGCTGAAAGAAACTGTCAGTGAGGCATTGGTTGATTAGCTTTGTATGTCTATA
>NW_004955515.1:1393324-1495738 GCF_000276665.1 Chinchilla lanigera
CAAGGTCGTGAGTTCGGTTCCTGGTACCGGAGAAAAACCAAAAAAAAAAAAAAAAAAAAAAAAAAGAAATGAGCCAAATCTGCCCAAAACTTGATCATAGGCGTCTTGGCTCCAGACCAGTGAGCACATCCTTTCTGACTGAAGCCATCCAGCATGTGGTACTTGATTACAGCAATCTGGAGCAAACTAACGCACAGTTCCTCTAAAAAAGGGACCAAAACAGTTTCCAGTTTACCTAGAAGAAAGAAACTAAAAGGAATTTCTTGCATATCTGTATGTGCAGTCATTGGTGGTTTCTTTGGGGAGATAGTCTTTCACAAATAACCCACTTCTTTCCAGCATAGGTCCTTCTCCCCAGTTGTCAAGTTGTCTTTCCTTGACAGAAGCACTGACATCCACCTGCATCACAAGTGTTCCTGTAACTGAACGGAAATAGCCTAAAATTTCCCTTTTCCTCCCACTCTATCCCAATTCTTCAGAATACCAAATACTTTTGCTTCCCACCTCTGAACAGTAAAGCACTCAGACAGCAACAATCTTGCCCCTGAAGGGCAGATGCACGGCTGTAGTAGGCAGCCGTGCATCACTTTAATGAAATACCCAGGACAGGCTACTTATAAAGAAAAGCAGACTTATTTAGCTCACAGTTTGGATGTTCAAAGGCACGGCATCTGCACTGGCTGTTCTGGTGAAGGTCCCACAGCAGATGGCAGATGGTAAATGATAGGCAACAGTCACATCTTTTTTTTTAACAGTCACATATTGAGTAATAGAGTGGAGAGGAAAGAGGCTTGCTCCTTTCATTACCTCTGTTATGAGAACTCAAGGTTTGCATGGGAAGCAGGGTAATCAAGGTAGGAGCCCTAAGGGCCTAAGAGAACCTCTCACTTAAGTTCCACCTCTTAAATGTTCCACAAAACCTCCCAACATTAAACACCTGGAGATCACATCCTTTAGGGGACACTCATATCATATCCAAGCCACAGCAGACATCTGGTATGGAAACAAGGGTGGTGTGCACTGTTCCTGGCTTGCGGGGAGCTTCCCATATGATCTTAGTTCACTCTGGATGGTAAACTTGGAAGTGAACTTACTCTCTGTGTAAGGGAGCCACATGCATAGCAGGTTTTCTCATATTAATACCTTATGGGGAAAGGATACTTTGTCCAGGTCCTATGGAATTTGCTATTTTGCTGCAAGTTGCACTAGACTGTCCCTAAGATTCCTGTCACTTCTAACATCCTATGCATATTTACATACTTCTAAGAAATTGATGATTTTGGACTCTCTGTGTCCTAATAAGCAGTGTGGACTTCACAGTGGGGCCTTCCCACTCTATCCTAACATGAACTTCCTGCATGAACTACAGGGTCAAAGGTTGACACTGAAGAACACAGAAGCCAGTAGTGACTTGGGGAGCCAGTGATTAAGGCCTGTGATGCACCCACCCTTGCTCTAGCAAGTCTCTTTTCTTTCCTGTTCACAGGGACTCACACACAGCTATGACCATCAGATGACTAGTGCTGCTAAATAAAGGAAGTGGTGGCTTTTTGCCTCCGGTATATACAGAGAAAGGAAAGAAACAACATTAAGAATACTTCCCAGAAAACACACCCATAAAAGTGCTGGGTTGCTGTGGAGACATTCTATCAGTAGAATGGAAAGTACCACAGTACTTATGACACATATGAAGGAAAGTAGGATCAAACTCAAGAGAGAAGCCACTGCCCCCAATTGTGGGAAGGCAAGAGCAGGGAAAGGTGAAGGTAGAGAAAGCCCCCAGAGTGCGGCACCTTGGAAGTGATGGACAGCTCAGGGGGAAGGGCAAGAGGGGCAGGAGAGGACAGGAGTATGCAAGAGAGATGGCAGAGAGGGGGCAGTCAGGCAGCCTGGCTGCCCAGCTCCTCAGCTGCCAAGTAAGCAGCAAAAGTCCTCCTTAGGTAAGGATATGAGTTTGGCTTGGTTTGGACAGGCAGAAAATCTATTTAGTAAATAAATTCCACCAAAACATTCTTCAGTTATTGATGTGTGTAGCACAACTGATGAATCAGTGTCAGACTGCAGCAATAAAACAAGAGTCCAGAGAAAAAGAAAGATGAAACCTAGAGCTTACTTGGTATATCTGTCTCTGTGGACACTTCTGTCAGGAGAGGTACTGGCTTTATGTCAGAGAAGTAGGAGGAAAACTATAATAGATATAGTGCAAGCCAAGCAGCAACTCCAAAAACAAAACAAAGCTTTACCCCAGGAAAAACAGGAGTACAAGAATAAAAAGTTATCACAATATGCTGTGCATATCTGTTTGTTGTTGTTATAACAAAATGCCTGAAGGTTGGTATTTTATAAAGAAAAGAGGCTTATTCTGATAACAATTTTTGAGGCTGGAAATCCAACATGGGGTAGCCCCATCTGGTGAGAGCTATGTGACGACATGATCAATGGCATCATGTAGGAGCCCATGCAAGGTGGACAGATCACATGATAAGACAGGAAACCAGAAATACAGGTTATTTTGGGCCCACTCATGTGGGAACAAACTGGATCCACACAAAAGCTACATTAATCCCTTCCCAGGAGGATGCCCTATGGCTTAATCACTTCCCAATGGCTCCACCCTCAAAGGAACCACCACCTCTCAATATCACTGCACAGGGGATCAGGCTCCCAACACATGAAGTGGGAGACATACTCAAATCACGTCCAGACTATAGCATATGTCCAGGGTCCTGGCTCTTAAGTCTAGAGGGTGACCCCTTTCCCCCGTCCTGGAACACTGGGCAGTGAACACAAGTACAGGGAGGAGTGGGCTATCAGCTGCCATGCTGTCTGGGACATGCTGAGACCCAAGTGGAGACCAGGCAGCCAATAAACTACACACCAATAGTCAAAACAAAGTAATCACCAAAACTTTTTCAATCTCAATCTAAGAGTAATTATCCTGGGGTTGTGTGCATGACAGGTGGTCTAGTACTACCAACTCCTCAATTCTCAGACTAGGAAGTCCCAGACACTGCCTAAAATTGCTACACACACACACACAAAAACCAATTAGGAAATACACCTAGTGTAAGAAAATGAGAATTCTGGAAGAAATAACTCAGAAGATGGAATGCTTGCTTTAGGGGAAGAGGAAAAGAAGAGCGGCAGGTGTTGGTGTTATAAATTAAGATTAAATAAAAAGACAAATTAACTCAGATCATACCAAAACATTTCCACGGCAACTAAAAAGGAGCTGTCAGACTTACCAAGATAGAATGAGGATTTATCAGTGAAGATAAATTGATGGAGTAAGAAAATAATAAGGTACATGTTGGGCATTCAGATATTTTTATATTAACCAAACATTAAAAAATTAGGCTGGGTACAGATCAGTACTGAAATTGATCAGTATTTAAATTGTGGACCTCTCTAAATCTCTGCCTTGGGCCTTTTCTCTGTCCACTAACAATACCCAAGTGCAGGGTGTCACTTACCTGGACACCAGTCCAGCCTCTCTTTGCAGATATGCCATCTGCCTGCTGTGATCTACACTCAGAGCTGGGAGGAGCACTTCCTCCTGAGATGCCACTGTTGCAAAGCTCAGAGAACCTGCCTCCCCCCACCCCAGGTAATGCTGTCTTTATAGCATTCTTAATTGTCTACTTCTCTGACCATGTGCCTTTGGGCTAACCTTCAAAAATAAATACGTGGTTTTCAAGAAACAGAAAAGTAGAGCGCCATTTTTAGATTTGTTAAACCATATGTAATACAAGTAAAAAAAAACTTCTTTATTTGAGTATCTTTGGCTTTGGCTAAATTTATAATTAAGATTTCAATTCAATCACCTTTCAAGAGACAGAGTGAAAAAAAAAGAGACAGCGTGAAATGTAAATAATTGATTCATGCAGAAGAGCATCAAATAGATAAAAGCTAACATGTCACAAAAATATGTGAACTTCCCCACAATCCAACCAGTACAATGCTTTCAAATTTTCTCGGTTTTTCAGTAGAAAAACCTCTTTTTCCAGTGTTCGAATGGAACCTGCTCAAACCCATGGTAGAAGAGCAAGGTGTTAAGCCACAATCAAGTTGGGACAATTTGATTGTAATCTCTTGTTCTTGTCATCTTCTTTGAACTCTGCCTTTTGACTTTAATTGCTTTAGAAGGGCGGTGGGGGGGCTGCTCAGTGTGTAGACATTTTAAAATGTCCCCAAATGTCTAAATACTCATTTATCTCCACACAGTAACAGGTAAACCAATGGAGAAATGGAGGAAAAATGTATGTTTAAATCTGCAAAAGCAGGGTAGAAGAGGTGAGTTCGGAGACGGGGTAGTTGGGAAGAAAAATATCTAATCATCCAAAATTGAGAAAGCAGAAATTACTTGAATTACAAAGACTGCCCGCCATTCCTCAGGTAGAGATAACAGAAGTAGATACAGCCAGCTGCGGAGTGAACAGGAAACTGTCTTTCTGTCAAGGATATTCTGCAGCCATGAAGGGTGACGATAACCAGTTCCTGAGTAATTTCTGCTTTCACTCAAATCACATGACTGAGGGAAACTGGGAAACTGCTGTTTGAAATTTTATCTCTAAAGGATGAAACAGCCTACTCTTATGTGAAGGATCTGTACTTTGATTGATTAGCTAGTGATATCTTGCATTTCAAAGGGCATGGACAAAGGAGAGTTGTCCGTGCATTTACCAGAAATTCTGAGGCATGGAGCTGTATAAACACACTTTGCTCTCAAAGCACACAATAATTCAAGGGACTCAGGAGTCAAATACCATGAACTCAATTCCTCAGCCTCAGCTCTGAAAAGCAAGGTTTTGTTTTTATTGTTTTGTGAATTTTAGGGAACTTTGTTCAGTGACAACACCTGTCTTATTGTAACACACGGCCAGTCTTTATTAACTTTGCGTAATGAGAACATTCATACTGTCCAATATGAAAGTGCAGAAATATTAACATGGGATGAAAGGATGTTATCAGACTGTATTGGAGCTAGTTGCAACCAGCATTCAGTATTACGAATGTCTTTTTATATTCTGATATTTAGATCCTAACTTTGAATTCTAAGTTCTGAAAACTCCTGAATTCCAAAACATATCTTAGCATGAGGCTGTTGGGTGACTACAGATATATACTGTATAAGTGAAGTTCTACTAGGAAGCTTTTGTTTAACAAGCAGAGAGATCAGACCAACATTTTAAGTATGAGCTCAAAGAAAACCTTTGGCTAGGAAAATCATTTCTAAATGTAAACGTGGTAATACAATAATCCTATCAATTGCATCTCTTAGGAACAGTAAAGACCTAAAGCATATACCTCATTTGTATCTTACAGAAAAATATTAAAAATATTCTAAGACTATGTAAAACACTCAATATTGCACTTCAAATACAGAGAACACAAATCAATTTTTGTTTATTGCAACATATCTCTAAATACATTAACACAAAAGTATGCTTTGGGTAGAACAAAATTTGACAACGTAATTTCAACTGGCAATGTTTCTCCCTTAAAACACGTAATGCTCTATAATAATTTAAATTTTTTAGCTCAAATACAAACATATCCATGCGTTATTTTGACTTTCCTTGTAGAAAGGAGGACACACCATGTACTAAAAAGTTGCTGTGTAAAAGCAATGACGTAATCAGATGATAGAAATCAACTCCATTCTAGGAATTCTCAGGCATCGTATGGTTATTCTTTTTTTGAAACATAAAGATTCAGATAGGGCTCTTCTCCAACTCTTTTTTATCAATTTTTATTTTTTTTATTGGTATATGTTTGCAGTACATGTTTACATTCCTCCTGGGGAGTTGGTACAGGTACACAACACAGCTTAATTCTTCTTTTATTCTCTTCATCTCTCTTCCCTCCTCTTTCCCTCCCTCTCTCAGTTCCTATCTCCATACTTTCTATATCGATCTTTTATTTTGCTCTATATTTGTATTTTGGGTTTCTCATATAAGAGAAACCATGCAACCTCCTTTTTTTTTTAACTACACACTAATATGTTTTTAAGGTTTAAAAAAAGAGAAAAGAAAAAAGAGAAAGTCAACAGTTTTACTGGATTTAAACACAATCTTTGCTCAGTCAGGCAAAGCTGCAAACTCCCACTTGTGCAATGATTCTGTAGTCTTGGAACATTCAAACAAACGAGTGAAATTCAACTGTACCGTTTTGAGGTGAATTTAAGGTTTGGACGCCATACTACCTCCCAAAGTATTTAATTCGAATTTAGGCTTTACTACCTTAAACTTCCCTGCCCCTCCACATTCACTGGCTGGGCTTCTTAACTGAGAACTCGTAGACCAGAACCATCGAGCTCAACATTAGTGGGTTTAGAAAGGTCCGTTCCTCTGCACAACTGCTCTTTCTTTCTGGAGCAAATGACGCAAATGCACAAAGCCTCACGACCCACTGGAACATGTCTACACCCGGCCGCTTCACACACGCCGCGACGCTTCCGAAATCCTCATCTTGTATTCCAGCCTGGGCTTCCCAGGAGCCCACCACTCGGCACTTCCGGTCCGCAAGGCCCGAGCCCCTCCTTCCCCGCGCAGCAGCGGACCCCCGCGCCTAGGTTCCGGAGGGAAGCTGCCAGAACCGGCTCTACTTAGTTGTTTTATCCAATTCTTTCCTATTTTCAAAGGGCACGGGCCTGCGAACATCTACCCCTGCTCAGGTATCTGTAAGGACTCTCCCTTTGTCGGGTCCCTGCCGGCCGAAAGCCTACGGGGACACCGTGGGGAGGAAACGCGCGGCCACACCTACCTGCGCCAGGTGAGGCAGGGCGATTCCGGCGGGGCTCGGGCGATTCCGGCGGGGCTCGGGGGTCTCCGGCGGGGCTCGGACGTCAGCTCGTCCTTGTTCAGAAGCCTCAGCCGCCCGGCGCGGGGCGCTTCCTCGTTTCGGGGAACTTCCTCGTGTTGCTCCCGCCGACTGCGCCCGCTCGCCCGGAGCGCGGTCCCTCCCGCTGCGCGGTAGCCGGGAAGAGCCCCTAACCCAGGGCGGCAGGGCGCGGGTGGAGCCCCAGCCTGGACGGCGCCGCGGCTCGCGTGGGGCGCAGCCCTTCCACCCGGCCCCGCCTGCCCCGCGCTCTGCAGTACGCGCTGAGAGTACGAAGTCCGATCGTTTGCTGTAGTCCTTAAAGTGATTTAAAGCACGCATACCTTCTCTTCTGTTTTCTGCGAAAGTTGTCAGGAGTGGCTTGCCTCAAACCTTAACCAACAATAACCAAGCCTGGAGGCGATGAGGCAGACCTCACATAGGTACCCGAGGACAAGAACAACGATAAAAGTCTCTGCACACACGTCCTGCAGTTAAAAGTCTCTGCACACACGTCCTGCAGTGACTGGCACCATCCGTACTTGGACTCCTGCCACGCTCGTTAGTGATCCAGGTAGCCAAGGATTACTGCTTCAAAACAGTTTACATAATCTTACTCAGAACTTACCCCAGCCTCCAGCTCCTAGCTTTTGGAACGTAAGACTAATTTTGTCATCAAGGATCTGACAGACCCGCGTTTATTCTTTAGACTATTTCTATTGATGAATTATTAATTATAATTTTACGAGTTTTATTGTATTAATGAGTACTTAACTGGAAAAATACCACAAAAATAGAGTTTTTAATACTTACTGTTTCTATAAAAGCATCAAAGTTTTCAACATTGACTGGTTTTTGGTGTACAAAGTCTAAAAAAGAGCATCAGAAATAAATTCCCATATGAACTACAATGAGAATACCAATAGAACTGTACAAAAAAGTCTTTACCTCGATTATCACACCTAAGGCAGCCTGCACACCTGACAACAGCATGTTCTATACACCCGTGTTGCTTACACTGACAGCACATGTCTTTTGCTTTCCTAGCCTTTTTGTAGGACATACTTGACATCTCAGTGATCTTGCTGTTTTGTCAGGAGGTTCTTATACAGTGTGTAGTTAACAGGAACATACAATATCAACAAATTAAATTCTTAATACACTGTGTTGTGCATTTAGAATAGACATCAACATGTTCAAATCAGCTGTGTACTTCCTCACAAAACCGAAAAGGTAACATCAGAAATAAATTCATATATGAACTACAGGGAAAATACAAATAGAACTCTGCCACAAAATAAGCTTTGATTCAACTGCACACCCAAGGCAGTCTTCACACGACAACTGCATGTTCCATGCACATGCATTGTTTACACTGACAGCACCTGTGCTTAGCTTTCCGATGTGACAGTCTTGTCCCCTCTCTTCCTGTTTTGTCCAGAGCTTCCTGCTATATTGTACAACATGCACTTAGCAGGGAAATAAGATGTCAATAGAATAAAATATCAAATATGTAATGAGTGCTTAGAATAGATATCATTTTCATATCATCTGTTTACTTGCTTACAAAACCTAAAAGATGACATCAAAAAGAAACTATATGAACTACGGTGTAAACACAAACAAAAGTCCTAACACAGAAATAAGCTTTGCTTAACTGTCACACCCAAGGCAGGCTTCACACCTGGCAACTGCATGCTCCATACAAAAGTATCACTTACACTGGTAGTATGTATGTCTTGTTTTCCTATACTTTCTTGTAGGGCATAGATGACATCTTTTTTGTTTTCCTGTTGTCATTATAGGTCTTCGTGATGCTGCACCTGCCTGCTCACCTGTCAGCTGACCAGTGTACTCCACAATTTTTTTGCATAGTTTCCTTGGCAGGAACATTCTGTTTTTCCTCTGTTGTAAATGCTGTCTTATGAGCTGCAGTCCCAAATTTTAAACATAATCATCATTGACCTTTGATGATCATTATAGAATTTTCATTCTCCATAGAAACAGATGACCATGTAAATCATTAAAATTACATCATTTTAATTATAATACTTTTATTATGCATTTATATACATATAAATGTGGCAATTCTACTTAAATTTAATAGGATAAAAAGTTCTAAAGTAGGACATGAAAATTTGTTTATTCTATATAAATCACTCTTTACCACAAATATGTCATTTCTAGAATGATCTCACTATGATTAAAAAAGAAGACAAGCAGAAATAAGCAGTTTTAGTCATTTTTGGAAATGTTTTAATTTCAGATGGCATCAATTAATTTTGCCATGAAACAAGCTAATTACCTCTCACTCCACTTTCCCTTCCTCTCCCTCTCAAGTTTTGAAAGTTTTATCAATTTGAGATTGTCAGGTTTTAAAACTTTGCCTCTTTTCTTGTGACCATAACCCTCCTTTGTTTATTCGTAGTTCTGCATTTACAAGGATGCTGTGTTCACTCCCAGGTCTCTTTACTCCCCATTTGTAATTTTTTTACTGGCTTCAACAAGTGATCCCAAGTGCTGAATCTTCATTTCTCTCAAATTCCAGGATGTAGGTCTCTTCTGATTACTATATTGGAATTATATCAGATGTGGGTATATTTTTCCATAGTCCTACTTCCTCTTACCATACACTTGGTAAATTTAACCCCACTGTCTTTTGGCACTGAATGTTGCTTTAGAGAAATATGAGAATAGCCAGTCCCCTGCCCTCCACAACTTTGGGCGACTTTCTGTGTAAGTCAGTTGCTATAACAAAACATGTAAGCCCTGAAACTTTATAAAGAAATTTCTTTAGCTCACACTTTTGGAAGGTGGAAGTCCAAGATTGAGTGGCCTTGTTGAGTTGGTCTCAGATGAAGGCCTCACAGCATTGGCATCACAATGTGATGTGAACATGTACTGTTATGATTTGTGCCTGGATGTACCCCCAAAGCCTCATGCACTTTTAGATGGGGCTTTTTTGGAGGTGCCTGAATATAGAGTGTATGATTGATTCATAGTGCAGTGTAAGGATTAAGGGTGCTAGGAATAAGGGTGAGTGACTGCTGATCAGTCCACTGATTACACTGGCTCTGCCCTAATCCTAGCTTTCTGGATACAGTATAAGAGACAGAAAGAGGCTTGTTCCCCATTTTTCTTCTAGCTGCTTTTGCTGTTTTCCTCCACCATGCACTGTTGCCCCTCTGCCATGCCACCCTGCCTTGGCGCCAGCTGATTATGCACTGAAATCTCTATAAGGAGCTAAATAAACCTTTCCTCCTTGAATTTTGGGCATTGAGTATTTTGTCCCAGCAACAAGAAAAGTAACTAAGTGACACATGCGCACAGATGATCACAGGGTGAGACAGGCAGGAGGAGAGATCTGGAGCCAGTCCACTCTTTATAACATCCTGCTCTCCCGAGAACTCACCACATCTGAGGAGAACTGTAGAATCCCTGCCAAAGGCAGCACCCTCAATGCCCTAATTACCTTTCCCTACTCCCTCCACTGCCACCACACACACACACACACACACACACACACACACACACACACACAAAGGCTGTAGCACTTCAGTATCACCATACTTGGGGCCTAGGTTCCAGCACACAAATCTCTGGGGGATGCATTTAAACTATACTCAAACCATGGCACTTGCTCTTCCTCCTGGGTGACTGAAGGATATTTTTCTTTAACTCTGAAATTAAGAAACTGGTAATGCACAATGGCACATGTATATAATACCAGCACTCAGGAGGCTAAGGCAGGAGGATCACCCTGAGTTTGAGGCCACCCTGAGTTCAAAGCCAGTCTGAATTACATAGTGAAACCATCTCAAAAAACAAAACAAACAAACAAAAGCTTGGCAAGGAAACATATTAATATAGATCAAACTTTATGTTCTATTTTTTAAACACAATATTCTTTTTACTTGGAAAATTTAGATCCTTCATTTTACTTGTACTATTTTAAATAATTGTATTATTCAAATACCTTTCCATTTATTAGGTTCTTCAAGGATATAAAAGATTCTTTTGTTTATCATTATATCTATTTTTTTCTCTGCTGTAATTTATTTTTCTTTATTATTTATGGTGATTTTCCTTTTGTAAATCAGCAATTAACTGTTCATCTGAATCTGCTTCATGCTTTGTTATTCCCAGTTTATCTGCAGGTAGGTTTATTACAGCTTCGAGTGCAAGTTATTTTCTTGGCTCTCTGGCTTCTCTTCATCTCTCTTGTTAGTTTTTTTTCTTGTTTATTCAGTTAGCCCTTGAGTTTTTAAAAAATGATTTTGCATTATTATCAAGCCATTTTGTAGAATGTGCATTTAAAATTTCTTTCAAATTGTACTTTTTCTTTACCTTTCACATGCTATTGTCTTTAAGTTTTGCAATTTCAAGTTCACTGGTATTGTCTCGCAGATACTTGGCGGCTGCCACCAGGCCTTGCTCTGCTCTTCAGTGGGTGATGCCTCTTGGTCTTTGTATCTGATCCTTTTTTTTCCCTTTCTTGCCTTACATTTGTGGACCTGCTCTCCCCTTTTAGCTCAACCCTCTATGGCCCGTGAGCCCTTAAGCTGGGCAGGCAGGTGCCAGCTGCATTGTGTCCTCCTAGTTAGAGAGGTGACGCTGGGGTGCGGCACCTTGGAGCCTCCACTGGCCTGCAGCTAGCACAGTCCTGAGTCCTGTCCCTCTCTCTGATGCAGTCCTGCCCCACTGCACAGGTCTTTCTCAACTCTCACCCCAGGGCAGCCGGCTCCACGACCCATGACCCGGATCAGAGACGGAAGAGTTAAGGATCAAAGCGACTCTTTGTGCTCCTCTTCAGATCTGAGCAGGAGGCAGGGGCTGTGCCTGGCGATAAGGCTGCTGCAGAGGCATCTGACCTCACTGCGATATTCCTGCTCTTCTGCTTTTCCTATGAGCCAGCACTCTCTGAGTGCATCTCGTTAAGTGGTTCTCTTTTCCTCAAGATGTTTGTTTTTCTCCCTTCCCCTTTTTTGTAGGTGGAGGAGTGGCATGAAAAGGGAGAGTTCTTTTCTTTCCAGTTAGCTGAGACTTGATATTAGATGACTGTTGCACCACTTGTAGCCAGAGTTTACCGTCATACACTTTAACTGTAGCATTTACATTGTACATTTTAATCAGAGTGCAAAGTCCTCATTTTCTATCTCTTTCAAATTAAAAACATTGCAAATTACTACTTGATTTATCTGTTTCAATACTTTAGGTTACAAATAAAAGAACACCTAGCTCCAACTATTGCCCTGTTTATACTAAATAAGTTCTACCCAGAAAACAAATTCTAGCATGATTTCAGAAAACATCCCCTGAAAATCATGCTAGAACTTGTAAGTCTTATTTTCAGGGAAGCATGGTAAAATAATAAAATTTCACTGGCATACAAGGGAGACAATGGGATAGTCAACATGGCATCTGGTGTACTTTTCGCAAATTACTTCCAAAGGCGATGAAATTCATTATTTTAACATGTAGATTTTTAAATGTGCTAATCCTGTCTTTTTTAAAGGAAAGCAAATTATGGCCCATAAACCAGTATCACGGAGGAGTTAATTATCTCAGTCATTCTCAACCACTTGGCTTCATCCATCCAGCTACCAAAAATCTACAGCAGGTGGCCAGAGGAGCAACCACCCTCTAACAGTGTTTTCCCAGGCAATCCAGCTACACTAAGTGTGTCTTTTCATCTATAAATGATGAACTTCCAGTCAGGCGTGGTGGCACAGGCCAGTAATCCCAGGACTCTCAAGAAGGCTGAGGCAGAAGAATCACAAGTTCAAGCCTAGACTGGGTAATTTAAGTGACTTAGCAAAACCCTGTCTTTAAACATGTACATACATGTGTACATCATATGTAGGACATAAATAAATAGGATGGGGGATGTAGCTCCATGCAAAGGCCCTAGGTTCAATCCTCAACACCAACAAACAAACAAATGTAAAAAACAACAAAAAATGGAATTTATCTACCTTTCTTTCCCGCCTTCCCTTCCTACTTTCCTCTCTCTCTTTCTCCTTCTTTTCACCATTCTGCTCTCTCTCTCTGCTTTTACCACTGCTGAGGATGGAACCCAGGGCCTCATAGAAGCTAGGCAAGTTCTCTAACATTAAGCTATGCCCCAGCCCTTTTTATTTTATTTTGGGACAGGGTCTTACTAAATTGCCCAGGCTGGCCTTGAACTTGAAATCCTTTGACCTCAGCCTCTCCAGTAGCTTGTTATGCAATTTATGCATTTAAAGTGTTCAATTCAACAATTTTAAGTGTATTCATACAGTTATGTGACCATCTCCACTAATACTATTAATATTGGAACCTTTATAAACCATAGAAAGAAATCCTGAACTCATCGGTCACTTCCCATTCTTTTTACGCTACTCAGCCACACCTTCCTCCCTCTCAGAAGCCTTAGGGTGATCGCTAATCTGCATTCTTTCTCCATAGATATACCTAGTTTGGAATCACATATACACTGAGTTCTATAACATGTGTGCTTTGTGACTGGCTTCTTTGAATTAGTGTAATGTTCCATTCTTGCTATAACATGCATTAGTATTACCTTGCTGTTAGTTACTTTTTTCTCGTTGCTGAGACAAATTACCAAACACCCCAAATTAAGGAAAGAAAGGTTTATTTGGCTCAGTTTGTGGAGGTTTTAGTCCGTGACCAGCCAACTCCAAGGTAGGGTGGTATGGTTGAGGGGCAATTGTTCATGGTGGCAGAAGACAGCAAAAATAGCAAGAGCAAAAGAGGGGAGAGCAAGCCTCTTTTCCTCCCTTATACTGTGTGTAGGTTACCACCCCATGGGGTGGGTGTAGTGCTCACACCATGTCTGTGCCCTCTTGCACAGGCTCAGAATGTTTACAAAGTGAGAACCCTGCTGAGTCATTTAAACTTCTAAAGTTGACACAGTGAACAACATCCTAAAGGGCAAGGGCATGGCCTCTATACCCTAGGTTGTAGAACTGCTGAATTAGTTAAACCTCTAGACTTCTCAAGTTGACACAGTGTATCAACCATTACACTTGTTTTCTGCTGTAACATAATATTGCATTCTATGGATATACCACACTTTATTCATTCACTCATCAGTTCTACACTTTGTCTATTATAACTAATCCTGCCACACACTCAAGTTTTTGTGAAGGTATCTATTTTCCTTTTTCCTTGCATATATAACTGGAAGTGCATTTGGTGGGTCATATGATAACTATAGCTTTGTGATACTGAGGAGCAAATAGACAGTTTTCCAAAGTAGCATCACTATTTTTATATTTCTCTTTTCTGATTCTTGTTACTTTTGGTCACTTTGATCTTAGCTGTCCTGGTGGATGTGTAGTAGACTGTCATTCGTGAGCTCTACAGCAAGTAGGATCCTGGTGACAGCCAGCCAACCACTGGTGAGGGACACTTTTCCTGCTACCTGTGGTTTACCAGTACCATGTGTATCCTGCCTGTATAGGATGAGGCATACAAGTGATCTCTCTCTCATTTTTTATTTTACTTTTTGGTTCTTAGGGTTTAATCCCAGGCCTTATACATGCTAAACACACACTCTACAACCTAAGAGCTCACTTTTGTTTATAATCTGATCATTTTAACTGGAGAATATTATTTTGCACATGTTACCTATTCATATTTATTTATTTATTTGGGAAATCCTTCTCCATCAAATTTCCCAATTGTTTTGTCAGAGGCTATAGTTTTCGTTATTGATTTAAAAAAATGTCAGTGGATTATGAAACTTGTTCTTATGTTCATCAATTATATTGCAAATATTTTCTCATTTGTTCTTTGTCTTATCTACCTTCTTGTATTTATTTATGCTAAAAGACAAATTTTAAATTTTTTGAAAAATATGTGGAAAATTCACCTATGATATGTGGCTTTAATACTTTTGTTAACTCCAAATATATGCAATCCTTTACATTCAAATTCTTTATACTCAGTTTGGGATTTTGTAGATATCCTTTCCTTCCACTCTCCCTCTCTCCTCTCCTTTCTCCATTCTCTTCCTTCTCCTTTCCTCTTCTTCTTCCTCCTCCTCCTCCCCATCCCCTTCTTCTTCCTCTTCTTCCTCTTCCTCTCCTCCTCCTCCTCCTTTTTCTTCTTTTCTCCTTTTCCTACTTTTTCTTGTCCTCTTCCTCCCCCTCCCCTCCCCACCCACCCTTTCCCTCTTCTTCTCTTTCTCCTTCTCCCTCTCCCTTTCCCTCTCTCTCCCTCTCCCTCTCCTTCTCTTCCTCCTTCTCCTTCTCCTCCTCCTCCTCCTTCTTCTTCTCCTCCTCTTCCTCTCCCTCCCCTCCCCCTCCTGCTCCTCCTTTGCCTCCTCCTTCTTTTTCTGTTCTACTTTTCTCCTTCTTTGGTTGAGCTGGGGTCTCACTGTGTTGGCCAGACTGGTCTCAAATTCTTGAGCTCAGCTGATACTCCTACTTCAGCCTCTCAAGTAGCTAGTGACAAAGCCCTAGTGACAAATAGAAACACCAAAATGTCACCCAGGATTGGGGGGATATTTATTTAATGTCTACGGGCACTGACCTTAAGGAATAAATAAATGTCAGTCCCTTAATTTTCAGGGAAGGAGGTTTTTATGGAGTTGCAAAGGGGAAGTATAGAGGTAGAGCACTTGGCTGTCTTTGTTTGGTTCTTACAGTATACATCATAATGACCAGCTATGCATCACAGTGACTAGATAGTTCTAAGAGAACTAACGGGAATTGTTACCTGGGCAGTTAACAAAAACTGAAGTATACTGGCTTGAGGGGGGGCATTCTTTGCTACATTTACCCTCTCTTTCAGTTTCCTGGCAAATCTTTGCTGGGCACATTATATGTGATCTTCTGAGATGAACTGGGTAAGCCAATTAAATTCAAGGCCCAACTAGAAGCGGTAACATTAGGGCTGTCATTGGTGCCAGGATGGGCCCTAGCTAAGGTCCACAAGATTGCAAAGTTATACCAGGAATTTACGATTTGTTTCCCACATTATTGGGTCTCTCTATAAGTTGCCTTTAGGAAGAGATATATTTTCCTCTTAGTGGCCATGATTTACTATTACTCTGGCAAGTGAGGGAGTTAATCTGATCTAGGAGAGTATCCAATTTGACTTTGATGCTCATCAAATCTTGATCAAGTGTTTAACTAATTATAGTTTCTATTCTCTTGGGACAACTCTTCATAGAGCTAAGGCAAAAACCACAGCTAGCAGGAGAGGGGGGAGCAACAAATATATACACAAGTTGAAATGGAAGCATGGACTGGGGTAAGCAGCCTGAAAAGACACAAAAATCAAGGGGAGCAATGCATTGAGGTATGGAACAGTCCTGTGAATGGTGTCCTCAGGCTTCAGCCATGGGGACTGGTCAGCACCTGAAATGACCAGAACAGGACTTTGAGTATGTTGTCTCTTCAGAGTGAGCTTCAGAGGAGCTTTCTTGTCCAGGTAAACTCTCCAGCAATCATCTGGATGGACTTTTTAAACTCTGGAATGGTGGATCTAAGGCTGGATTTCTGAAACTTTAAGAGCTTTAGGGGCAGTTAATATGTACCTAAGTTATATGTGTGTGCAAAGGTGTGTACAAGTATACCTACAAGTCTACAAGTCTACAAGTCTTTTAGTTAAATTTTTATATTAGTTACAAGCTGTTCCTGTAGAGTTATGTTTTTATTTCTTAACACTTTTGGAGCTTTGTGGCCTACATGTTGCACAGCAGGACCTTATAAACTTCTGTTCGTGGGCCAACCTGGATAGGTGCATGTAAGTACCAATAGATATCCGTAGCCCATATGAGACTTCACTTTAGTGTTTTTAAAGGGTGATGTTTCAGTCAGGTGGATCCCTGGAGAGGGCTTAGGACTCTGCACTTGATTTTTTTGAGCACAGGTTAGGCATTGTTGGCAGGCAGATTTCCAAACGGCAGCAGGAAGCAGTAGACCCTTTCATTTCTCAGACCACTTGAGGGCTTACATGAATTCATTGTGCAGACCATCCCTGTGGGAGAGCCTCAGCCATAATAACTTTGCCCAAAGTGATCACAGCATATCTAGCCTGTTGGACTCCATTCCTAACAGAGCTACTTCCATCCATAAGCAGGGTGTAGTCAGCATCCGTCAGAAGGTTTATTTTTAAGTCTGGTTGGCTCAAGAACAGTTCATCAATTAGTGCCAGGAAGTCATGGTCTGTTGGGCTCAGCTTGGTGGGCAGGTAAGTGGCAGGACTGAATGGTTTATTGTGACAAGAGTCAGGTGAGAATTTTTCAGTAGGAATCCTTGCTATTGGGTGATCTGGCTATTGAATTCAGGAGGTCCAGTACAGCAAGTGGCACCTGGAAAGTTAGGTCTCAACCTAAGGTGAGCTTGTCAGTTTTCTTGATCAGAAGGACAGTGGCTTTTAAAGCATGGAGGGAAAAGGGGGCAACCCTTAGCGACTGCATCCAAGTGTTTGCACAAGTAAGCCATTGGGCATTTCTATGAGCTGAGAGTTTGAGTAGGCATCTTTGAAGCCACATGTCATCATTTATGAACAAACAAGTTGAATTTTAGTTGCATCTGGAATTCCCAAGGTTGGAGCTGTAGAGAGGGCCTCTTATTTTTTGTTTGCAACCTTGTGCTTTTCCCAAAATATTTTGTGGACAGTTTCTGACAGATATTGCAATAGAGCTTTTGTGTCTTTCCAGCAGACAGCTTACGTGTCATTAAAGCAGAAGTGCAGTGATATTTTGTGCTAGGAAACTAGCAAGGTCAGATGTTAGGGCTTCTCCAAAAACAGTAAACGAGTTTTTGAGCCTCTGGAAAGTTGAATCCAGGTCAATTCAATTCCCCAGTCAAGAACTGGGGTTTTCGCAAAGAGGGAGGGGCTGACAGGAGCCAATCAAAGGCAGAAGAAGGCATCCTTTAGGTCCAGGCAGGTGTACCAGCAGGCTGTGGATGACTGCAGGATGGAGGGCAACCACAGTGGCATTGAAAGCTTGGAAATCCTGAACTGGCTTTACAGGCAGGAGAGGTGCATTTCAGAAACATTCTGTGGTTTTGAAGTCTCTGGATGTATGGTTGCATTCTTTTCTTGGGGGATTGTGATGGCAAGCAGGAGGGAACAGAGAAATAGGCTGTCTCAGAGTGGCCAAATCTGTTGTCAGATCTCCCCTGAAAATAGTGGGAGAGTTCTGAAACTCTTCTGCATGGGTTGGGAACTGCAGAGTGCCTGGTGATGGCTGTGTTGTTGACACCTCAGAGATCTTTCATTGACCAGTAATCCCCATTGGGCATTTTTACTGGGAGGAAGGAAATGTTTCAATGTGATTAACAGTCTACCAGGGTCCTGAACTACTTTAGGCAGCTGATGTAGGGCTGGATGCCTGTGTGCTTCCTGTGACATAGGATATGGGAGTATGGTTGATGGCAAGGTCCAGAGGCGAGTCTTCAGCCCATATCTTTGGGAGAAGAGTTCTCAGAATTTCATGGTTGTGGTTATCTGTCTCAGGCTGATGCAAAGTTAAACAAGAGGGAGGCTGACTGGCTCCGTGTCTTTAGCTTGAAGAAGAGGTCTCATCCCAGAAACAGTATGGGGCATTCAGGCATATGCAGGAACTCATATTTGGTGAGATGTCCTCCAAGGCTGCAAATTTATGCCTGGCAGAAGGGGTGAGATGCAACAGTCCCAGTTGCCCAGGTGATGGTACTGTGGGCTCTCTGTGGCCCAGCTGATGAAGGGAGGCCAGTCTGGCCTTGTCTGAGCTCATCAGATGAAAGGGTTATCATCTGATCCAGGTTGAAGCTTTTGAGAGTTCTTATTTTCTTTTAGTCTAAATAGGCATTTTTTTTTAGTGTCTATAGCCTTTATAACTCACATATTGGTTTTTTTACCAGAAGGTATGGTCATCTATCAGACTAGATTTTCTTGCAGATATCACATCTTTGTGTGCAATGAAGACTGCATTTGTCTCTGTGAATTTTCAGGGCCCTTATGGTCAAAGGGGTGTAGAGTCTCTCATAAAAGGCTAAAGGGTTTTTATTAGGCTTCTGGGTAACAGTAGTAACTTTTGAGATATTGTTGGGATTCCCCCTTCCTTGATGCCTTTGAGAAGCTCTTGACTGGGTGGCTTTGTTTCCCTTTGCTGGCTAGAGAGCTGGCCCAGTGAGAGCTACAGTGGCATCTGCCAATGTGGAATTCTCAGGTCTTGTTCAGGCTCTGGAGCACAGTTTGACTTCATTTTGTGCTTTTCACCAGAAACGCACTTTTTAATTTTTTTCCTATAGTCAGGGACCATGGGTTTTGACTATTTCTCATTTCTGATTCCCTACGAGTGTGTTGTGTACCCTTGAATGATGGCACAATAGACAAAGGGTAGGTGCCTCTCTAAGAGAGAGACCATTGAGATGCCCACCTGGCTGCTTGCCCCTCACCAACTTTGGGACTGTCAGACTAAGGAGAAGCATAGATAGGTTCTCCACTTTGTCCTTATTAGACATGTCCGTGAACCTCAGGTTGGGGTCCAATCAAGCTCTGTAGTTTGGAGAGGGAAGTCCAACCCTTGACTGTGGAGCACAGATAGAACAGACTATTGCTTTCCTCATATATTACAAACATTCACATAATCATTCAACAGACATTCAGAGGTTAATACATTCCAACCCCCTTCTCTCAAGTGTGTCCCTCATTAATGAGAGTTGATCAGGCTCTTCTTTGCTCAAGCTGAGCAGGATTGACAGACAGACTAACTGGGGTCCCCCCCCCGCCCCCAGTGGCCTTACCAGAATCTGGCAGGCAGCAGGCAAGCAGGCAGACTGTGTCCTCCTCCCTCTTTTGTCTGATGTGAGCCACTCAAATGGGGAACTAAGAATTCTCCTCCAGACCTCTGAGGGGACTCAAGAACTCTTGAGGGCTCATCCTCCTGTAGGGCCTAGAGAAGTCCTTGCTTCATCTGTGAGGGCCATGATTGGTGACCAAATAGGTCAGCATGGTTGGTCTTCCCGACTGATGCACCAGATGCTATGGCACACAGAAACACCAAAATGACACCCAGGATTTGGAGACAGATTTATTTAATGTCGGCAGGCACTGACCGAAAAAAGAAAATGTCAGGCCTTGAAGGTTCAGGGAGGGAAGTTTTTATGGGGTTGCAAAGTGGAAGTACAGAGATAGAGTACTTGGCTGTCTTTGATTGGTTCTTACAATATGCATCACAGTGATCAGCCATTTCTAAGAAACAGAAGTAATAGGAACTGTAACAAGAACTGTTAACTTGAATTAACAGGCATTTAACAGAAACTGAAGTATACTGGTTGGGGGAGGGGACATTTTCTGCTACCTTAGGACTGAGACTGATTTTTAATATCTTTCCTCCAAGTGGTTAATCAGTCTCTCCAATAGTCCATCTCCTCACTAACTAATTAATTTTATCAAATACAAAATTGAATAAATGCTAGTTTTTTTTCCTGGTATTTCTATTCTGTTTTATTGATCTATTTGTTATGTTAGAATGCTACAGCTTTAGTTATTCTAACTTTGTACTTTTGCTTCATTGTAATTTTTTCAGGATTTGAAAATGTCTGAGAGCTAAAGCTTTTTTGCCACATGATAAGATTTGTATTTTTAGTATAAGTACATGGAGAAAATATGTACAGGTTAAGCATCTCTAATTTGAAAATCCTAAATCCAGAATATTGCAAAATCAGAAACTTTTGAGCCACATGTAAAAAATTCCACATCTGACTCATGTGGCAGGCATGAAAAAGTATAGGCATACTGAAAATATTTTATGACAATACCTTAAGGTAGGTAATGTTACCTTCAGGTTAGGTGTGTAACATGTATGAGAAACAATTGAATCTTGTGTTTAGATTTAGTTCTCATCCCCATTATATCTTATTGTACATATGCAAATATTCTAAAATTTAAAAAAATCTGAAATCCAAAACCCTTCTAGTCCCCCAGTATTTTTGGTAAGGGATACTCAACCTGCTTGTGCTTGGATTCATAGGTCACAGGTTTTCTCATTTTGTTTCTAGGAGATGAAGGAAAACAGCTGGGTGTGGTGGTTCATGCCTGCATACAATCCCAGCACTCAGGAGCCTGAGGTAGGAAGATTACTCTAAGTTTGAGGTCAGCCTGGACTACACAGTGAGTTCAAGGCCAGCCTGAACTACATAGCAAAACTACCTCAAAACAAACAAAGAAGAAGAGAAAGAAGAAGGAGAAGGGGAAGGGGAAGAGGAAGAAGAGGAAGGAAGAGGAGGAAAATAGGGGAGGGTTGCTCAGAAACTCATCACTGGCAAGCAGAAGTGTGATTCTAATACAATGATACAGGACTGCTCTCTGTGGGATGTGAAGTTTTTCTCATGCTTCTCTGGATCTGTAGCAGGTGAGCAACCAGAAAAGAACTGATGTTTTGAGCATGTGCAGATAGCTCCGTACTCAGCTGTCTTTTACAGATGCAGCTGAACATGCACATATTTATTATGAAATCATTTTATACTTTATGATGTAGGATGTGTTTATTTTAGTTCATGTTACATTTTGATATAAGATGCTGCCTGCATCTGAGTAATTCATTTAACTCTTTCCCCTGTCACTGCTCATTGTGACTTTATAGGAAGTGTAAATGTGAACTGCCTTTCCTTTAAGCAAAACAAAACATAAAAGCTCAAGAGCTTCTGTTCTCTCCTTTTTCCACAGTTGAGAGGAGTAAATCTTGAAGTTCAGCATCTAAAGCTCTGTACTCAGGAAGGTGAATTCTAGAAATAGCTGGAACCTCTAGGGATTGGAAGGGACAAGAAGACAGAGAATCCTGGGAACAGTAAGGCGTGTGTCTGTGTCACAGTCCTTGTGATATATGGATGTGGTGTGACCGTGGGGGAGGCTGCTTCCCAGAAGCTCAGGGGAGAGAACCCGGACCTTGGGGCTGGAAGGTGTGGCCTCAGGGACTCACAACTGTCACCTCCTTCTTTATCTTCCCTCCTCATCACAGGCCACACCAAGTGCCCAGAACTTGCTTTTCGCATTATTATTTTTAATTGGCACATACTGAAGGTGTGCAATTGATAATTTTGTAATGCATGCAATGTGTAATGAGAAATAAGGGTTATTAGCAATTCTTTGTGTTGGAAAACTTTGAATTCCTCTTGTTTGGTTAAGACATGTAATAAATTGTTACCTATCACCCCAATGTGCTATACAACACTGAACTTATTTTTCCTATTCACCTGCATATTGGTACCTGTTATCCAGCCTCCCTTCTCCCCCTCTGCCTCCTACACTTCCCAGGTCTTAGTTACTACTCATCTCCTCTCTACTTCTGTGGCATCAACTTTCTTAGCTTCACCATATGAGCAAGAGCATGTGCTATTTGTCTTTGTGTCTGCTTGCTTCACCTTAATGTGATGACCTCCAGTTGCATCTGTCTTTCTGAACATGACAATATTTCTTTATGGCTGAATAATATTCCATTCTGGAAGGCATCTGGAACACCTGCTTCATTAGAATACCTAGGCAAGCAGCCTCAACATCCCTGAAAAACAAGTGATGGTTCCATGAGGACCACATTAATGCTTTTTAGTCTGCATAGGCTCATGTCACTCTTGTCTAGCTTAGTCATGAGTGAGGAGCAGAGCCCAGCCCCCTGTAGGCCCTTCCCTGGGTGGCGCTGGTTAGGGAAGGTGTGGATGGAGTGGCTGGGATGTGTGAGTGGTAGAGACAGCTGGCTGTTGTACACATCTGAGTTTCAGGGTGCCATTTTCAGACCCACCATTCTGTGAGCCCAGTGAGCCCCTACTCCCTTTAGAAGCCACCAGCATGGCGGGCACTGCAGTGTCTGGAAGAGCTCTGAGGACGAGTGATGCTGAACAGCTCAGTGAGACATGATAAACAGTGTAATTGTTTCCATTATAATTCCTTATATATGTACAAGAACGAGCCAATTCGTACACAGAGGTCCTGGCTTGGCAAATACAGCTATGGACCAAAGTTGGCCATTGGCCGCTTTTATGTGCTACTCCTCCCATGAAAAGAATAGTTTTTACATTTTAAAAAGGGTTGTTAAAGTAGACAAAGCACAGTGGACTCTATTCCAGAGATTGTATGTGGCTTCTGCAGTCTAAAATATTCACTCTCTGGTTCCCCAAAGAACAAGTTTGCTGGTCTTAGCTATGAAAAATCAAAAGTACCAGGAGCTTATTTATCAGTCATATTATTATCCTGGTAGACATTATGTGGGTTCCTGACCCAACATCAAGGGCAAGAAATTGTGCAGCATCTGAGATAAGAACATGAAGCAAATTTGGTGACAGAAAACTGCTAATCGGATGTCAGGTTGTACTCATGGGAGCACATATTCCAGTGATGAAGGGCTGAGCCTTTTGTGAGCCAGTCCTCTTGGTCTTGATCAGAGGAGATCTTAGTCTCACCACAAGTGCTATGGAGGCTGGCTCTTATCTTTACAGTCTTCTGTCTTGAGGTCCGGGCCAGCATTACAGGAACTTGGTTTTTCTATTTTCCTACCCCTCTGCCCTCAGATTATTTGTAAGAATATCAAATAAAACTCTCTGTCATTTTGGCTTATTATATTTGAGATATTTGTCACTTCCCCATCATTGCTGGCATACTCTCTTTTGTATACAATAATGAAAGGAAGGAAAAATAAAAAAATTAAAGGCAAATGGAAAGCTCTATTTCCTTTATTGAAGGTATTATTGTTAGTAGATAAACATTTGATACTGTGATTCTTTGCTTTTAAAATTATGGTGTGGATTTGCAGATGATGGCAGAATGGCAAGCAGCAACAAATCAGCCTCTTCAGGATTCAGTAATCCAGAACATGAAAAATTGTAACCTGGGGGAGAAAAGGAGGGAGGTGGAGTCCTGGGACCCAGGAAGGGTCTGATGAGAAATCTGCAGCCTGCAGAGAAATTGAAGACAGAATTAACACCAAAGAATGAAAGAGCAACCTGCACTATTGCCCCAGATGCAGGCTTCAGGCCCCCAAGAAAGGAGGGCTGACTTTATAAGAGACATAGTGAAAGCAGGGGTTTCCAAAAGCCTTCAGGGAGAAACGCAGTGATGGAATGGAACGGTGAATGCTGTGAGCTGCAACAGTTGTGAGTGACTCTGGCACAAGTAGGTTCCTGCAATATTCCTGGAATGGGGTGCTTGGACACCACACCAGTGATGGAGCCAACAGAGTCCAGGACTTGGAGGTACCATGGGTTGGCTTTGTTTTAAGGCCACCAGCTTTATAGTCCCACAGTGACTGGGTGAGGGTCAGCCATGGGACATATCCATGGTCAGGGAGTCTTGGGCAGCAAGAGACCCAGAGTGTTTTAGTCTAAATGACTCAGGACCCACCCCTAGGCCAGAAGCCAGGTCCAGCCTCAGTCTGTAAATCTGAAAGCCCCAAGATCAGCACTCCCACCAGCCTGCTTGCTTGTGACCGTGATCAGTGTGGACCTGAGCTTTGACTGCCTTCTTCATGTGCTAACAAGAGCAGGGAAACTTCATGAATTGGATCCTGCCCCAAGACTATGCCCTGGAAGATAACTACACATTCAAAATCACTGAAAAATAATTCTCCTCCTCCTTTTCTTCTCATTTATTTGGTTGTGTTTTTCTTTTTTCATTTTTGTTTTCCTAAGTGTCAGCACTGGTTTTTGGTTTGGTTTTGTTCTTTTTTTTCCTCTTTATTTTCCTCCCATGCTTTCTTTGTCACCAGTTTCCTGGAGCTTGGGTAACCTTCCTTTATTCTCTGTCTTGCTTCTAATCTCTTTTTATGCTTTTCGTTATTTATCCCTCTTCTTCATTTTAATTTTTTCCTTTCAAGTATTTTTCTCATTTTCACTTTCTATATGTTGTTTCTTTTTTTGTCCCTCTTTTTCTTTTATCTTCTTTCTTGAAAGGTATTTTTTGTTTTACGTTTATCTAACTCTACAGTATCCTTCTACTCCCCAATCAAAGCTCCTGCACCATTTTTGTCTCCCTTTAATTTATCATAGTGTTTAAAGTTTCAAAGTTTCTCTCTTGGATTCTCCTACTCCAAAACCCTCTATCTTCAGTGGTATGATTATAAAGCTTTGTTAATATTGATATGTAACTCTATAAAATTACCATTTATTTGTTTTCTACCATTGGCAAAGATATACTTGTTGGATTTAGTCCACATTAGCTATAGTCAATACTTGGGCTGGCTTAAAGTTTACATCATAATTACCTACTTTTTCTCTAGCATTAAGGGTGGTACACAATTGGTTTTATGTCATGTTAACATCTACTTTGTTTTAGGCAATATTACTGTAGTTGATTCACTTTATATTAACATGGCCATATTGGTATCCTTCTGTCAGCCAACACTCAGATTACCTTCCTGACAGTATCACTACAACAGCACATTCCCAGAAAACTTGGATGCTGGACTAACTGTACCACATTCTCACATTTTAAATTGACCATGGTGTTTGGACCTTGGGTCTGTGGCAAAGTATTATAGTTTACCACACCCAAAGTATATCAGTGTAAAGCAACTGTAGATCTCTACACTGGTAACAAAGTTTTTAGACTATAAGTATCCACAAACCTTAGCTAAAAACAAAACAACACAAACAAAAGCAATACATGCATGAGAAGAAAAAGCAACAAAATGCCTTCCAAAACCAACTCCTCCAAAGCCAATCCAGGGGTAGGGAAGGGCAGAGTACCATAAATTATAAACTTGAGTTAACTGAAAGGATAGCAGAGAGGTCCACAAGCAGCTCCAGGAAGTAATAGGTGGAATTAACAATACACTGGAAATAACAACCAAAAAGATGCAGTCTCTTCTTTCAGAAGACACTAATAAAAAGTTAGATGAGTTAAACAGAACAATACAAAACAGAAATGACCAATTTACCAAAGTATTAGAGACCATGAAAAAAGTTAAATCAGAAAACCAAGAGATTAAAAATCATATTGGAAGTACAGGCAGTAGAATGGACAAATGAGGGAATAGAATCTCAGATCTGGAAGATAATGATGCCTTCAAAGACCAAGTATTCAAAGACCAAGTATTTCACCTCAAAAAGAAGAAAGTATAAAAAATGGATTAAAAAACAGACCATGCAAAAAGGACTAATCTCAGAAAAATTGGAATAAGTGAAAAACCACAAAATAATACAAACAGCATAACAAACCTGTTTATAGAAATAATGGCAGAAAGTTCCTCAAATATAGGGAAAGAAACATATAGTTAAGTGAGGCATATAGAACCCCAAGTATCTATGACCAGAAGAGAACCTTTCAGTGTCATATTATACTCAAAATCCCAGATGTCCTTCACAAAGACAACATTGTAAAAGCTGTTGCTAGAGAAAGGCAATGAATCATAGATAGTGGTAAATTGTCAAGGATCATGGCAGAGTTCTCCCCTACAAACTTTAAAGGTCAGGAAGCCCTGGAATGACATGTTCCAAGACCTAAAGGATAACAACTTATAACCCTGGGTATGTATCTGGCAAAACTTTCCTTTAATGTTGATGTATAAATATGGTATTTCCACGATAAGGAAAATGTCAAGAAATTTATGACCACTCAACCAACATCAAAAAACAGTTTTAAGGATATCCTAGAAAGAGGCAATAAAATCAACAGTGCCAATATATAAAAAAGAATTAATACACCTGGCAGGATAAGCAACTAAGAGAAACAGGAAACAATGAGGAAATCAGCAACAGGAAATAATGCAATGATAGGAAGAAGTCAGTGCCTTTCAGTAATTGCTGTCACTGTGAAAGGTCTCAATTGTCCAATCAAGATACATAGATTGGTAGAATGGATCAAGAGACAAAACCCAACAATATGCAATATATAAGAAACACAAAAAGATACAAATTAAAAATTTAAAAATGGGAAACAATATTTTATGCAATAGGAACCTGGAAAAAGCAGGTGTTGCTATTCTAATATCAGACAAAATAGATTGAATTTCAGACAAAATGGATTGAAGCCAAGGTTGATCAGAAGATATAAAAAAGGTCACTACATATTGGTTAAGCGAACAGTTCAACAGGAAGAGTTCACAATTAATGAACCAAGTAGTGGCACTCTCAACTTCATAAAACAAATACTAATGGACATGAAAAATCAGATGAGCACTGATACAGTTGTAATGGAGGATCTCAATACCCCAGTGTCACATGGGGCCAGATAAAGTAGACAAAATATCAAAACAGGAACATCAGAGCTAAATCAAGACGCATATATAGAAAAATGGATGCACCTTGAGACCATAATATTAAGTGAAGTAAACAGACATAAACCAAAAGCTTAAACCAAAACCAAAACCAAACATAAGCTTGGTTTCCCTTGTATGAAAAAGTAAATAAGAGAGAAGGAGGGAGGGAGGGAGGGAGAGAACAAGTTATTGTGTTTTAAGTGTGATTCTGTTGCTGGTTTATGATTTCACTCCAGGTTGGTGAGAGTTCACTGTGCAGGATTTCCATTTCTTGGCATATGTTGAAGTCTTTATGATTGCTGTGTGGTTAATTTTAAATAAACAAAACAAATCCCCAAAGAAAAACTCCAAGGTTTCTAGGAAAAGAAGAAATTCTGTGTCCTCAAAACTGCCATCAACTTCTGTGTGAGCCTCCAGCCTGCTGGTCTGCCCCTCACCTTTCAGACTTTCCAATCCTACGATTTTATGAGCCACTTCCTTAAGCTGATCTCTCTCTCTCTCTTTCTCTCCCCACACACACATACAGACACACACACAGGCACACATGCATACACACACACACATTCCCTTGCACACACACAAAATTGGTTCAGTTTCTCTGGAGAACCCTGATGAATACATACACTTAAAACAAGTGAATTTCATTGTATGTAAATTATATCTGAATATATTTAAAAACATAAAACTATAAGCCAAATAATTTAAAAAAGTGAAAATTAAGGTGTATGCTTATTTACACAGACCATCATTTTCAAGTTTTTTAAGTATTAATGTGGGTTGCTTTTTAAAACCTTTTTAAAACCTCTATGTCATGGTTTTATTTTGAAGGTTTCATTTTATTTGATCTCATAGATGATGAGGATTTTGTTGATTTGTTTTATGTTTACAATTCTTGGAGACACTGATTTATGTAGAATTGAAAGGAATAAAGCATATTATTACTCATGATATGAAATAAATTTGACTAAGAGAAATACATTAAGGGAAATTTGTCCTTTATTTTTTAAATGAACATTCATTGCTGGAACACTTTTGGACTTAGGGAAAAGTCACAAAGTTGGGGAATGGAGTGTCAGGCCCTGCCCGCCAGCTTCCTGGGGATGGCCTCCTGTGGAGCTGTGGTACATTCCTTAACACCAGCCACCACCACCCACACCTGTTCTGACTGTGCCGTTTCCCATTTCATGGCCTTTTGCTCCCTCAGGTTCCAATCTAGGACCCATGTTACATTCGGTGCCTGTTGTGTCTGAAACTCAGTCCCCAAAATATCACATTCGCGTTGATGTTTTTAGTGCAAAAACGGGATCTTCATTCTTTGGAGATTTTTTTCTAATCTGATTATATTTTGATTACATGGCATAAAAACCATGTGATAGAAAGAGATTAAAAAAAACCTGCTTACATTTAAATGCTTTAAATAACTAAGGATCTTTGGAGGATCTATGCCTAGGAGGAGGGAAACAAACCCAAGGCCACCATTAGTAATTTTTCTTAGAGACCCAAAACTATCATAATTACAAATTTCTTCCTAAAGTTTAAGTTAAATCCTTTCAGTGACAGTCTAATTCAGCAGAACCAAAGGGATTTTCTCACTTTAAGAATTAAAATCTGGGCATAGTGGCATTTGCCTGTCATCCCAGCACTCAGGAGGCTGATACAGAAAGATCGCCGTGAGTTCAAGGCCAGCCTGGGCCACATAGCGAGTTCAAGGCCAGCCTGGACTACACAGTAAGATCCTGTCTCAAAAAACCAAAAAGAGTTAAAAAAAAAAGAAAAAAGAAAGAAAGAAACTTAAAAAATATAACTGGCTGAGCATCAGGTAGCTGGAGCAAGCAGAGTGGCCACCAGGGACAAGGGCAGAACCCAGCTCCTCCAGAGTCTTCTGTGTGGCTACAGCTGGGCACTCTGCTCCTGTCCTCTGCTGGTCAGCTCAGGTGAATCACTGGAGCTGGGCCCAGAACTTTGCGGAGACCCCGGGCTTATGGTTAGCTGTGATTCCACTGCAGCACAGTCTCAGGAGGGCAATGAAAGCTTCAGGGCCTACTGGGTTGCAGATGCCTAGAAATCAAGGTCAGGAGCCTAAAAACTTGCCAAAAGCAAACCAAACAAAGCCGCAACTATCCCTAAAGCTCTCAGAAATGTGGCAGTTACACCACAAGCCCCTTACTGGCTTCCTTATGACAGCTAAGGCTTCAAATCAAGCACATGTTTTTGTACATAAAATGACTTCCTTTTTCACAACAGAGGGGAAACCATGTGTTCCGATCTTTCTAGACAGCATCAGTTCTGTTGATGACCTCAGAAGGGACAGTGAGCTCCTTCAAACTCCATCAGGATGCTCTGCCCTGTAGATTATGGTTCCTGGAAAATGCTGGTCCCTAGGGCAGAGACCACACACCAGCTCCATCTGTACCTACAAACCACTCCTGGAGCTGGCTCTGGCCCTGTGCAGTCCCTCTTTCCTGGGGAACTCACACAAGCCAGCTGTCATCAGCCAGGGCTGTTTCGGGGGACACTTGCTTCTGTTTGGGGCATCCAGTATGACACCAGCGTGTGTGTGTGTGTGTGTGTGTGTGTGTGTGTGTGGCGGGGCATCTTTTGGAAAGTCAGCTCTGCTCTGGGGCTGTTTACTACATCTGTGAAAGCAGGCATTTCCACATAGCCTGGCCCCCGTGTATAAGAATGTCTCCACCATGCCACTCAGCCAAAGAAAGAGGCAGGCAGATCCAGATTGTGAAGAGCACAATTTACTGGGGACTTATTGACAAAGGCATGACCCTGGGTAGTAGGGGAATCCCAGCAGCTGGGATCAGAAGAATGCATGTGGTCAGCACAAAAATGATTTCATATGAGTGGAATGTGCATGGTATAAGCCAGTATCAAAGACCCTGTCACTTATGGCACCAGAGTCTGCCATAAATCTGCACTCTAGTGGTTCTGTGTTCTTACAGTTTGCTGGGAAACTGTGCAAGGAAAGCCCACGAGGGCTATGCATGGGCAACTGTGGCAGTTATGACTGAAGATGCCTGGGGTTATATCTGGATAAATCCCTGCAGAATGTATCCAGAGGTGGGCTCTTAGGAAGCTGTATCTAAGAACACAGAAAAACGATCCATTTCATGTTTGGAGAACTCTAATTTTATGGAGTTCTTTCTTTCTCAGATTCATCAAAAGTTTTCCTCTCAGGGGCATCTCTCCTTTGGTGTTAAGGCTGCTTCCTGAGGCTAGGACTGAACTCGATTGCCATAACAGTTCAGGCATTTGGCTTTCAGTGTCAGCAGAATAGCAGAGTGGCCATGGGTATCAGCCTCACTAGCTTGAGTCAATGCCCAGCCCTGTGACCCACTAGCTTCTTAACTCTGAGCCTCCTTTTCCTGACATGTCAATTCCATAGAAACTGGGGTGCCTTGTAACTGCTTTGACCAAGAGAGTGTGACAGAGGTGAGCCCACTTCCATTCTAACTATTTAGAGGGTTGGCAGCTTATGTCTTGGCCTCTTGGAGCACTGGCCTGTGGTGTGGGAACCTCCACGGCTCTATAAGAGACACCAGTGTGGGGTCAGATGGGGTGGGCTGGTGCCAGGCCGAGCCCTGTCTTCTTGCCACTCTTATGAGACCAGATGTGTGAGTGGCCCAAGACTAGCTGAATGCCACGGAATGAGCCCAGTTAATGTCACATGTCTTAGCTACTTTTCTCTCATTGCTGAGAAAAAATATCCCAAAGCCCAAAATTAAGGAAGGAAAGGTTTATTTAGCTCACTGTTTATGTAAGTTTCAGTCTGTAATCAGCTGGTTCCAAGGCAGGGTGGCAGGGCACAGGGGCAACACTTCAAGGTGACAGAAGATGGCAAAAACAGCAAGAGCAAAAGGGGAGAAGGAAGCCCCTTTTTTCCCATATATTGTGTGCCAGCTACCTGTCCACACCATCTCCATGCCCTCCTCTTCTAAAAGCTCAAGAT
The DNA here is from genome assembly GCF_000276665.1 of Chinchilla lanigera. Lineage (NCBI taxonomy): Eukaryota > Metazoa > Chordata > Mammalia > Rodentia > Chinchillidae > Chinchilla > Chinchilla lanigera. The sequence continues at coordinate 1,424,293 of NW_004955515.1, forward strand.
GTTTCCAAAGTGAGGACCCTAGCCCCCTGCTGATTTAAAGAGCTACGCTTCTCAAGTTGACACAATGTATCAACCATTACACCACAAGAAGAAGAATCATCACCTGAGACCTGCCTGAACTTTTGAGCCACAAAATCATGAGGATTTTTAATTTTCTTAAATGTTTGTGTTTCAAGACACTAAGCTTGGGGTTAATATGTTATATAGTTGCCCAATAAGCAATCAACAGAATAACAGTAACATGCAAGTATCCCTAGGCCAGCTCCATAATCTATGGAACCCAGTGAAAAATGAAGATGTAGGCCCTGTTTTAAAAGTAAGAAAAAAATGGCTATTGAAGGTGTTACAATATAGTTTTTTTCTCTTTCATCATCTCTCAGCTTGTATTATGTTTTCAATTTGCTGTCTAATGTCATTCTAAGTGAAGAAAAAATAAAATGAAAAACCACCAGCATGGATTTTTAACACTTATAAAACTGGCCATACCAGTTTAAAGTCTAAGTACAAGGGCATTTGACTTACATGTAGAATCAGCAAAATCCTATGTTTGCAGTGTGTAATTCACACATATGCATGCATTTTGTTCTCAGCAGAGCTGTGAGACGTACAACAAACCTCCTCAACCTTTGTTATCTCCCATGCTGACACACACACACTCCCAGCACCCTCGACCTGGGGTGACTGAGAAACACAAAGCACTCAGGGACCAGAGCTGTGGTTTTTCTGTCCTGCCCTTTCCCTCTGCCTTGAATTTTCACTGTGAGGTCAGCTGATGCTCAGGTGGGACGGGACGGAACAGGTGCCCTGGCTGTCCTCTGTCTCAGGAAGTCATTGTCTTCTCTCTGTGTTAGAGCACGTTCTAGTCCTCACCAGTCAGTGGGGCTTCCTGGGTTGCCCACGTGTCACACCTCCTCTCACTGTTTCTTGGGATTTGCTGCACTGCACAAGTAGCAGTCAACAGGGCAGCATGGGTGGGACAGGCTGATGGCTGGCGGGGCAGCTGTGCACATGCACAAGGCATGCATCTCTGCTGCTCCTGTGAGGGCTCCATAGTCCCATTGGATGCCACAGACCTAACACAAGTTCAAGACTAAAATTGTAAGGATTTCAAGATGTCAACAGTAGAGAGTGAATCTGATTGTGGGCCCTGCTTGTGCTGGGTGGGGCTCTCCAGCTGATGCCTGCAGAGTTGGTTATAGTAAACCAGATGTTCCCTTAATTGGCTAAAAGAATGTGATCAAGCCTGGGCAAGAACTGCCCCCCCCCACCGTGATGGCTGGAATGTGGGCTGGAATAAGAGTCTGTGAGATTCTAGGGCTGAGACATGAGATAACATCTCAGCTGAGGCCTTGGGTACTCAGAAAGAATTATATCCTCCTGGCAGTAAAGGTGCCAGTCTTGCATACATTAAGCTATCCTTGTATTGCTACTTGGAGGCCTTTGTCCCTGGTATAAAATTGCTCTGTTTCTCATTACAGCTGATGCCTGCAGAGTTTCTTTTTCTTAGCACTCTGCCACAGCCCCTACCCATCTCTCTGATTGATGCCAACAAAATCCATGAACTTTTGGACTTGCGGCCTTTCGTTCCATAACTCTCCGTTCAATCTCTTTGGTAGTCTTCTGTCTTTCCACGTGAGATTTCTACTGTTGATGATCACAGAAATGGTCACAGAATAGATTGCACAACGTTTTGAAGGTAAAAAAATGTGCCAAACTCATGTATATCAGCTGCTCTTGACCTTAGCCAGAATAGAAATGTTTATCAATGAGGAAGAACCTGGCTTGTCATTTTCTACAAAAAATAAAGACATTGTTTAATTTATGAGTTTATCCAGTAAAATTAGATAGTAGATTGCAAAGATGCTGAATATCATTTTCAATTGGCCTGCTCGCTAATGTACCAGAACAATCAGTGACGGACTTATATACTAACTGCTCTAATAGCATTGCTTGTCAGCAATACCCAGGGACTTTTTCAAGGCCCAAAGTACTAGATTATGTAAAGAAACAGAATGCTTTTCAATAATATTCCCAGAGTTTGACAGGTATATAAGAAACCATGACTCCCAGGTACATTTCCAAATAACTATGTGAAAATAACTATGGAGATTGAAACATAAATGTGACCATCATCCTAATTTGAGTGTTTCTCAATCTCTACATGAAGAATAATTTCTCTTCCTATAACCGTTCTTCTGCCACTCCCACATGAACATTAGAGCCCAAGCAAGGATTTTTTCTGGTTTCTGTGTTTATATAAAAGCAGATGACAATTTCTGATGCTCAGTGTACTGCCCTGAACCAGGTATATTTCTAAGGTGAAAGAGACCCTGTCCGTGACAGACTCTGCCCAGAGACCTATTTACCCTGAGTGAATGATCACAAGGAAGACTCATGGGAAAACAACTGGTGATATTTTTTTTTTCCCATTTTGTTAAGATTACGATGACCTCCTTATGATTTGCTGAATAACAGAAAGCTGGTAGCCTATGTTTTGCACTGTGAAAATCTGTTACAAAATTAGAAAAATTCATGTGCTTACTCCTGAAATTTATTCACTAGGTTTGTGTGTCCATATTTTCAGATATCTACAATGTTAAGGATAAAACTAGCACAAGGGATTCTAGAAACACAGACAGCGGGATTCAAATCTCAGTTCTAACACTTCCTATGTGATCTTAAGCATGTAACTTCCCCTTTCTCAATTTCTTTATCTATGAAATGGAGACAATAATAATATACACTTCACAGGCTGTATTAAAGGGGAAAGTTGCATAAATATAGCTTATTATCTAACTCTGCTTTTAGTATCTCTTATAAACACAGGTTCACGATGGTTGCTCTAAGGGTGATGAGAAGCAGAAGTGCACTGGGTGGAGGAGAAGGAGGTGTAGCTCTGTCTGCTGAAAGAAGAGGAACTGTGACATAGGGAGTTGAAAGTAAAACTTAATATCCATTGCCGTCAAGGATCTCATTCAAGTGTATCTTTAATTTTCACAACAACAAAATATGGTAGCAATATTTTTCAGGATACTTTAAATGGCTAGGATGGAAGTGACTTAGGACAGAAGAGAGAGAACGTAAAGATGTGTTGCATCCATAATTGGGCCACCAAGTGGAGGTGGAGGTTTGATTCAGCCGGGAGCTCCATAGGTCAAATGGGTGGGTTTCTCTCTTTCTTATCCCATCTCAGCATCATTTCTCTTCTTTGCCTGATAGTGTCATTTCTTGAAAGGACTTTCTTTTTCTCCTTAAATTGTTCTTACATTTTTGTCAGAAGTAACTTAACTGCAGGTAGGCATGTCCACTTGTGGACAATGAATTCCTTTAATGATTTTGTCCTCCTAAACTAAGGTCACACTGTCTTATGACATTAGTGTGCAGCAGTACAACTTGGACTCTTCCAACATGGTTTTTTTTTTGTTTTTTGGAGACTATTTAAACTATTCTAGGTCCTCATGATTTCTATATAAATATGCAAATGTTTGCTAATTCCTATAAAAGATCTTTGGATTTTGATTAGTGTTTTTTATAGTTTGGACCTGAAATGTCTCCCAAGTCACGTGTGTTGAAGGCTTGGTCACTAGTCTGTGGTTCTATTGGGAGGTGGTGGGGAGGTACAATCACTAAGGTATGCCCTTAAAGGGAACTGTTGGACCCTGGGCCTCCTCCCCCTCCCTTTAGGGCTTCCCACACACCAGAGGTGAGCAGCTTTCTCTCCATGACACCTGCCCTGATGTGCTGCCTCACCACAGGTCCAACAAATAAGGTGACGTTACCATGGACTACAGCCTCTGAAACCATGAGCCAAAGTAAACCTCTCCTCTCTGCAAGGTGATTATGCCAGGTACTTGCTACATGATGGAAATATGACTAATAAATATGACCAACATAGCCTTGCACCGAGTCTGTAGGAGAGTGTGGGGAGAGATGATACCTCAGCAAGACTGGCTCTTCCAATCAAACAGAGCAAATCACTCCACTAATTTAGGTCCTCTTTAATTTCTCAGCAATGTGTTATAGTTTTCAATGTAGGGCCTGCTCATCTTTACTCTCAGTATTTTTATTATAAACTGGCATAGCTTTTTAGTGAATTTTAATTGCCAATTTTTGTTGATAATACATAGGTATACAACTGAAATTTGTGGATTTATTTATGTCCCAAACTTCAGTAACTACATTTGTGCGTCATAATAATTTCCTTATAAATTCATTATGATTCTTGATATGGACAGTCATACCTTCTGCAAATACAGGCAGCTTTATTTCTTCTTTTCCTATTTTCATATTATTCTTTTTCTGTCATATTGCAACACTTACCACCCCCGACATACACACACAGTGGTGATTAGAATTGGTGAGGATAAACATCTCTACTGCCTTCCCAAGCCTGGGAAAGAGCATCCTATATGTCACCAGTAAATATGAGACCAGCTATAGGTTTTCCATGCATGTTCTTTGGGTTGATAAAATACCCTATTTCCTTACCATTAATTTTTAACTTTTCCTAGAGGCCTTGGTGTCTTTTTTCAGTTGAAGGAGTTTTAAAATGCAAATAAAGGCAAAACAATTATCTTCCAAAAGTGTTAAGTACATTCTCTGTTCTCTAAGTGTTCATTTAATCCTAAAAAAGGTTGGGGTTCTATTGCGTATTTTGAAGAAGATAATCCTTCTGTGGAAGGGACACACAGTCAGAGCCAAGGGTAGCTAATTTCTGCAGTTCCAGTCCCAAGCCATGAGTGGTAGTACTTGATCTGCCCAGTGGGACAAGTGAGTGCTCTGTGGTTACACAGTAAGGGGAAGAACTGTGGAAAGCAGACACACAGCATCTCTCTAGCATGTGTGGTATTTTGGCTGAGTAACAGAGCTCAGTAGGAGAGCTCCACCTGCTCAAGCTTGTTTTCTTGTAGGGCTGCTCACTCTGAAGAATCTTATGAACATGCCCTAGCATGGTTTCAGTCAGAGTGCTGGAAGTGTGACAGGCCACAGGAAGGGGGAACTGGCCTGCTCAGCTGGTGTGGTGAGTGCACGAGGAGTCGTCACTCTCCCCTTCCTCCAAGTGTGCATGGCATGGCAGGGGCTCAACAACTACTTAGGAAGGAAGGAAGGCAGGGAGGGAGGAAGGGAGGAAGGAAGGGAAGAAAAACATGAATGGACTTTTCTATGGCTCAGTGAGTTTAGTCAGTGGACACCACTGCCAGGCCACCCTCCACCGGCAATTTCACCAGTTTGAAACCTGTACTAGCACCTCACTGCCTTTTTCAAACAGCTGGGAAACTCTGCTGTAAGTGGTAGGCCCAGCCCACAGGGAGAGGGTTGCTTTCCAGGGCTGGTGGGGTTGGCTTGTGATGGCAATGTCAAGGGACAAGAGCTAAGGGAGCTCCTCAGAGCCCAGGGCAGCAGGGGGAGGGGGGAGGCTGTGGGCCAGACTGGCCTCTCCCTCCCGGGGCAGATGTGTGACTGTGGACTTCCTGTTCTGAAAGCCTTCAGCCTGTGCCTCTGTAGGACGGAAGCTGGAGTTATACCGATAACCAGCCTCTGTAGGAACTAGAAGTTGCATGTGCTCTGTTAACGACCTTGTGTGCATATTCTTCTCTACTCTTTGAATTTCCTTATGGATGACCCCATTTCACACAGGATAAAACAGGCCTAGAGGGGTCTGATAACTTACCTAAGACACATGGCTGAGACTGGCAGGGTTGGGGCCAGAAGTGAGCCCCACTCCAAAACTCACCTTGTTCTTGCAACTCTCACAGTTGCTCTGGCCCCCAATGCACCCTTAAACTTTTGGATTTTCCTGCAGAGTGAGAAATTTCGCAGCTGCCACAACCCTTTCCCCATTTTCCAAGCAAATCTCGCTCATATTTTTCATAAGCCTTATTAAACATGACTAACTCTCCCATTTCCCAGCTTGACCTGACCACTGATGTCCAGCAGAGGGCAGCATGGTCCCGAATGAGGGGCTCTCTCTGCCCTGGATGCACCACTGTGAAAATCTGACCACTTCTGGCAAAAACCAGTCTCAGCTGGAAAGGAACCAGTTCTGCATGCGGGACAGGACTTCGAAGAACACACAGTAAGAGACTGAGATGAAATCTCCATTCCATGTCCAGTTGTTCCTTGGAAGGCATTAGCGAGGCCTTTCCTTTCTTTTCCCTGTAAACATAGGGTTCTTGTTTTATTTCACGCATGAGAAAGGACGACTGCTTTGTGTTCTCCTCACTTACGTTCTGGCGGTTACGGAGGCGCCTGCAGCAGGAGCTGTCGCAACCTGCCTGGACTTGGAGGCCCTGCGAAATGACTGAGCACCGGCGGGCATTGATGTGGTCCAGTGCCGCGGAAATTACACGATTGCAGAGTTTGTGTGTGTCACTGCTTGTTATTTAAAACCTTCATTTATTTATTTATTTTTTATTTTGAAGATTTCTTTTCATATCTACAAGTTTCTGGGATTTAGGTAAGACTGTCAGGTTCTCAAGGTAACCAAGTTGGGGTGCTGGTGTTGAGTGGCAAAGCGAACATGAAAGTGACCCCTGTGGCTGTCTCATGGGCCCAACTTCATCTGGTCCTCTGAAGCCCAGCTCATGGAACTGGAAATATCGCTTTTTCATATCCACACAGTGCATCAACCAATTCCGAGTGTTATACTGCATACGTTGTTGCCAAAATATTTTGAGCCTTGCTAGACCAGAGCGTTTATAAATAAAAGCAGTTCTCAAAAGACATAGAATAAACAAGTTTGGGCATGTATGTATTGGATGCTTCTGTGTTTTATCTGCACTTATCTGCTTATGTGCATTATACCCTCACACACCCTCACACCCTCCAGGTAAGTGTTACTGCCACCCTTGCTTTACAGGTGGGGAAACAGACTCTGGGACCCTAAGCAAGTCGCTCAAGGTCCCAGAGCTCAGAGCTCCTGAATAGCAGAGTGCGGACTTAGACTCAGGTAGTCTGACCTCAGAGTGTGGGCTCCATACTCCTGCTCTTTCCTGTTCCTCTGTATAAGCAGTAGCAAATGCTTTGGGTTTGATCCCTGTGCGGCCTTCAAAAAGGGAGGCTCTCAAACCACACTATTGCAAGTACCCTTCCCTGGCATCCTCCCGCTGGCCACTCAGGGCGATCAAACTTGTCCACAGACCCAGGATGAATGCTGAAGGGTCACACTTCTGTAAGAGATTTACCTGCATCAGCATTCATACAGTGGGAACGAACAGTAGCATTACTACCTGGTGTCTCCATCTCTCTGCCCAGGAGGGACTGCTTGACAAGAGTGAAAGAGGGGAGCAGACACCTTGGACTGGGCAGAGGTGACCATGGTGGCTGTCCGCTGTTTGCCGGGAGACCTCATTTGCATCACGAGGTGACCCTGACCCCACAATCCTTGCCTGCCCACAACCTTCTGTAGCCTGTACCACCTCTCTTCCCTCTAGAAAAGCTCAAGTCCTCACCTTTTCAACTCCACAAGGCTCAGCTTTTGTCCTTCCCTGAGTCCACCCAGCATGTGTGTGGCTCCCATTGCCAGGCACACCAGTAAGTTTGTCTGCTTTTCTCCTTGTTAATCTGAGTCTTGTCAATTCATTTCTTTCCTTTTTTTGAGTACGGTCTTTCTATTTTCAAAGTGCAAGTTTTATTTTTTTATCACTCCATATTTGCAGTACATAATGATTACAGTCACATGGGGACTTGGTATACATGCATGTAAAATATTTAATTCCTTTCATTTTTTTTGTTTGTTTTTCATTGCTTTCTCTCCTCTCCCTCCCTGCTCCTTCAGGCTGTCAGTCCCCTTCTCATTTGCAAAAGCTCCATTCTCCTGGGTTTTCCCATCCCCATTCACTTCCCCTCGCCCTCTCCCCCCATCACTTGTGGCCCCCCCCATTTGAAAAAGATCTCCCTAGTTCCTCTTTCTCTACCTTCTGTTTTTCTCTTTATTTATGTAAATATTTTTTGTGTTTCTCATATAAGAGAAACTGTAAGTAACTGTTAGTTACTTTTCTTTTGTTGCTGGGACAAACTACCCAACACTCAAAGTCAAAGAGGAAAAGGCTTATTAGCTCAGTTTGTAGAGGTTCCAGTCTATAATCAGCTGGCTCCAGGGCAGGGTGGCATGACACAGGGGCAACAGTTCAAGGTGGTGGAGGACAGCAAAGCAGTAAGAGCAAAAGGAGGAGAGCAAGCCTCTCTTCCTCCCTTATATTGTAAGCAGGCTACTGGCCTTAGGGTGGGTGTAGTATTCACACCATTTCTATGATGTTCTCTTGTACAGGCTGAGATTTTTATAAAGTGAGGACTCTGCTGAATTGTTTAAACTTCCAAACTTCTCAGATTGACACAATGCATCAATTATGACAACATCCTAGGGCATAAACAGCCACCCTAGGGCATGTCCTCTATACCCTAGGGTGTAGAACTGCCAAGTCACTTCGTTAAGCGTCTAAACTTCTCAAATTGAGACAGTGTATCAACCATTATACCTATGAATGCTTTAAAATTATCTTTATAGGTTATCTACTACTCTATTGTCACTGGTAAAATATTTGACACTTCAAAGGAAAAAGAGTAAATGTAATGCTTCCCCTATACTTACCTATGATGTGTCCATAATCTTAAATGTGAACATGGTAGAACTCTTGGTGCCTTACCCACACCCCTGCTGCTGAGCTCTGACCCAGGTCTGCTCCCTCTTGTCCTGAGGATGAGGTGCTAAGCCCTAGAGCCTCTCTGCACAGGGTCTGGGTGGCCTGAGTGCTGGGGCTTAGTGCCCAGCAGCCCACCAAGGTCAGCTGATGGTACATGAATGTCCACATGGCCCTGCTGTTTCCACATACTGGGTGGATTGTAGCATCTCGATGACTGCAGTGGAGGCCCTGTTAGAAAAACAGGAGAAAAAACAAACGCACAAGCTCACGGGGAAGATTTATTTCAGAACAAACCTGAGAGGGATGACCCTGGCCCTTAGACTGGTACCTCTTGTATAAGCTGTGAGGTATTTTATAGAGTCATGAGCATCAAGGAGGCTGTGAAAGGAAAAGATGAAAATGGGACTTTCGAAGGGGAGAGTTCAGTGAAAAGGACTTGGCTACCTACCAGGAACAAGGCTTGCAAAGAGACAGGAAGTGGTGGCTGCTTGTTAGGAGCAGTGCTGAAGAATGACGGGAGTAATGGGGTGTGGCATAGTTCCTGGGCCTCATTCACCCATGATTATATATCTTTAGTGGGGGTAAAAGCATGATACGGTGGAAGAGGCTGAAAGCAGTCTCTGGTGAGCCTGAGGTGGTGGTGGTCAGATTCTTTCAGCCCCAGCACCTAAGTGCTTGGGTATCTTGTGTCTCTAGGAACATGGCTGTCCTGCAGTCCTCATCAACACCTGATTCTAGATCCTGGTAGCATCTTAATGTTACAGGCTTTTGGGGGTGCCGGAGTTTCCTAGAGGTGGTTTCTAGGATCTCTTTCTCTACCTTCTATTTTGCAAAGAACTGGTCAAGACAAGTGCAAATGGTAGCAAAGTTTTACATTTATGAAAGGCTCTGCAGAATGAATTTGGGCCAAGTAAAAGTAGAATAATAAATAGGCTCTATGGGGCGAGAACAGGCTACCATGAAAGAACATAACAGTAAACAGCTCAATGTCCACAGTTGTTTTGTGCCTTTCCCCAGGGCAGCACCAGCTCTAGGCTGTGCTACTCAGTGCCTGCTGGAGTTCTGAGTTCTCAGGGGAGTCCACAGTCAGGGCTTTGGGAACTGCTCTGCATGGGTGTCCCGGGATTTGTAATTAACAGTCATGCCTGCTTCCCTGCTTACTTTGCCATGTCCCGTCCTCCTACCTCACCAGGCCAGTTGCTTGCCAGGCAGTGCCTGCTGCTATAGCTGAGCCTCCTGGAAGTTTGGTTCTACCCCTTCTTCATGGCTCATGTCCCTGGGTCAAGGAGGCAGTCTCTGCTTTGACTCAGAGCTAAAAAGCAGTGTTTTCCTGATGACTGCTTTTTTCATTTTGCATAGCATGGCACATTATTTAGTGTAATAGCAAATTCATGGATTCTCAGTCTTGGTCCTGTTGATGACACCTATTAGCTATTTAGCTTGTGTTAGGCATTATTCTAAGTGTTCTGCTCATATTAATCAATTTAATGGTAAGAACAGCTCTGACTCTAGGAAGCATTCACTATTGGTTTCTTCATTTGAAAAATGAAGATACAAGGGCCAGAGTATCAAAAAGCCTCATCCAGGGGGAGGTCATACTGTCCTGTATCCACCCCAGAGTCGGAAAAACTACCCTTCTCTGTCTTGTGCTGGGCTACCTCAAATGCTTGGGGCATGACAAAGGGCAGAAGGGGTTCACAGTTCCTCTTTTCTCACTCATGCCTGACTCCTTTCCAGTAACACATACTCCACCATGTCTTTCATTAACTTCTCTCCCCAGTAGAACATCTGTGACTTGTATTTTCAAAACATCAAGTCCAATGGTAGAACTTTTAAATAATTCAGCCGTGGGGGCTATGTCTCTTAGGTGCTGCAGGAGAGTAGGATGTGAACCTGATAGACAGCAATGAATTGCTATCTATGGTGGTTCACAAGGTCCACATTCTGCTCTTCTGGAAAGCATTTCAGGCCTGCACACATGCACCTACAGAGTGTCTGATTCCATACAGCTGGCGGAGCACAGCTCTATCCCCCCAAGATCCCACTGAGAAGACTTTGGAAAGAGGGAGTGGAAACCTTGCTGAGTCCACATGGTGGACACCCTAAGCCTGGCAGAGATGCTTCAACTTCCTTTCCAGAAGATGTAACCTAGCTCTTTGAAAGCAAAGTGAACAAAATTTCAACCAAGAGCAATGCCAAGAGATGACACTGGACATTACTCCAGCAGGAAAAAAAATAGAGGTGTAAACAACAAAAATGGAAGGAGGAGGTAGCAGTTGTGACACAATAAAGGATATATTTTTGCTGCTTTTTCCCTAGGTATGCTCTTCCTTATTTCTTGAGTTCTTCAATTTGTTCCTTTCGACCTCATGCATTAGCTATCTATTTTAAGATTTGTTTTCTCTATGGCAAATGCTTCTTTCCAAAACAAATGCTTTCATACTCATTGATTTTTCTTTGAGTGAACATGTGTGACCTTTTCTTTTAAAGCAAAATATGCTTTTGACAGCAAGACACTGAAAATATCTAGAAAGTGACAGCAAATATGTGGAACATATATTTTAATTTTCTAAAAAAATATGTTTAACCTATACACAGAAAAGTAGACTAATGACCCAATCTTTCCTCAGGACCCTTACCAATATATTTGACATGGGGCAATATACCATACACACTGAGAGAGTACTCTGTTGGATATTGTTAAAGTTATCTAGTTTTTCTATCAGTAAGTAAAAGCTAGTTCTAAACCACTAAAAATATTTTTTCTTGTATCTCAATTGATTATCTAATATGTGATCTATGAAGAATTGGTCTCAACAGGTAGGGTTGTGATTGAATACTCATCCCTTCTATACCTAGTAATTTAGAAATTATCAGTGTTTTTCACTTATAAATATATTTTTATGTATACATAATAATAATAAAAACAAAGGTAATATAATTTGAAATGTAAAATCTAATTAGCTTTTTTTTATTCCTCCAAGTAATGGGATACTCTTGAACATACTATCACTTACATGTTCTTTTTTTAGGGTTTAATTTGGGTGAAATAAAACATTCTGGAGAAGACATTGTATGTTTGTAAATAATGAGTGCTTCCCAAGACTTGGAAGACAACATATTTTTTGCTTACCTGAGAAAATGTGACTATATATTTTCAATATTTTAGTTCAGTTTTCCCCCATCTCTTTACCTTGTTCTGGCCTCCTAATTTTTGACATGTGCTATTTCAGTTTCTTGCTACTCTAACCTCGAATGACATTCCAAGACTCCAGATCTTGTTCAGCCCATTTACATCTATCTTTACGCACTATGCGGGATGATTGGGGCTCACTCCTACAATGCGCTCCCAATTCTTTCCAGCCAAAGATTTGCTTTTACTTTAGCAAGGCTCAGGACATCTCACTTTGTTTTTTTGGTTTTTTTTTTTTTTTTGGTACCAGGAATTCAACTCAGGACCATGTACTTGCCAGGCAGGCACTTATGCCACTGAGCTATGTCCCTGGCCCTTTCACTTTGTTCTGGTAGTCCAGAAAGACAGAATAATGGTGTTAGTAATGTCAGTATCAGTTCTCCAGGAAATTTAATTATGTCACCTCATATTGCAAAGAAACTTTATAGATGTGATTAAAGACCTCGAAATGAGAAAATGATCCTGGACTATGTGAGCTCAAGATTCTCACAAGAATCTTTATGAGTAAAAAGAAGGGAGCTGAAGAGTCAGAGGCATAAAAGATGTAATAATGGAAGCCAAGTTTGAGGTGATACAGGGCTAAAAGCCAAGGAACAAGAGCAGCCTCTAGAAGTTGAAAGATGATAACTTGATTGTAACCCACTGAGACCTTGTCTGGCTTCTGACCTGCAGAACTATAATAAACTACAATAAATATTTTAAATCACCTAAGTTTGCAGTAGTTGAAAAAACTGAACATTGAGGTTTGAACACCCCAATAGATGTCACACAAAGCAACGACTGGGTATAGGAGATACATACAACCCTGATGCTTTGTATTCCACTGCCTTCCATGTGGGAAAGGTCAAAGCTACCTCACAGAGTTTAGTATATATGTGAAGAGATATTTGACAGTTGGAGGAAAAATGGGAAGGTCAAAATACCCAAGCTTTCCTAGGGAAGGTTATATTTTCTGGGTCAGATGATCAACCATCCTTTTCTGATGACCTCAGATGGGGAAACCTGGACCTTTCCCTAAGGAGTGAGCCCAGCCTCCTGCTTCAACAAGTTTGTGTTTCCCCAAGCATGCTACAGATTCCCTCAAATCTGGATTATAAGAAAGTGTTGGGACAAAGTTTAAGAGATGAATCTATGTACCTTGGCTGGACTGGACCCTTGCCATGAGAAGTCCTACCTTGATCAGTCTCTGCAGCTGCTACCATCCAGATTTTAAATTTGGCTAGAATGGCTAGAAGGTATTTCTGTCCATAGGGAACTACAACCTAACTTGAGTGCAAATGGAATGCACCCTACTGTTGTAACACAAAGTTGGTCTCAGCCAGTTACAAGTGGCCAACTGCTCAAATAAGAAAAATGCAAGCTAGAAAGACTCAGACTGCTTGATCTCCCTTCTGTTTACTCTAGATTACTTCCTTGTCTCTGAAGATAAACATAATCTTCCTATGTGGTGGGGTGAAGTACTCTGAACCATTTCAGTTCCAGGCTGGTACCCAGTTCTGAAATCACAAAGCCAATTGAGACCTATAAAAATATATTTGTTATAATTTTGTTTTTTAACATAAAGAAGCACTGAGAATGTTCAGATTTTATATCTGACCACCATTTGCTGAAGCCCATTTACAAGCAATTAATAGTTATACCTATAAATTAAAACAAAAGAACTTAGGAAATTCTAGTTGCCCATAGCCACTAGTTTTCCCCTTTAATTTTCTCACATTTTATATTGTAACCCAAATATCATCAGGCAAAATCTAAGATTTTCCCTCCCCAGTGAGAGGGTTATGACATATCTAGATGTCCCCCTCAAAGCCTCATGTACTCATAGGTGGGCTTTTGGGAGTGAATGGATCATGGGTGTGTAATAATGGATAAATCCACTGATTGGTTGAGTATTATGGGTAATAGATTTACTGAAGAAGAAAGACCCACCCTGGGTGTGAGTGGCATCAACCAATAAGCTTACAGACTGGATGGAATAAAAAGAATAAGAAGAAGGAAACCCTGTTTCCTCCTGCCTGCCATGCTGTGCACTGTTACTCCTCTGCCATGCCTCTCTGCCATATTACCCTGCCTTCAAGTCCGCCAACTATGGACTGAAATCTCTACAAACTATGAGCTAAAATAAATCTTTTCTCTATTAACTTATCAGTCTCCAATATTTTGTCCCAGTAATGAGAAAGTAACTAAAATAGAAGGGGTGGAGAGCTTGATTTACTTGGGTAGGTTTTTACTCTTGCACTGAAAAAGAATTTCAGGGTGTGTCAATGACAGGGAAAGGCAGATTTACTCATCAGAACTAAAGAAGTACACATTCAGAAAGACTGTGGGTATCATAGTCTGGGACTGGGGCATTTACGTGATTTTATGGAACAGTGGTACCTTGGGCCATGAACTTATTTTGTTCTACAATTTTGAAAAAGATGTGTTAGACTTGTATTTGTGTGGGCAAGATTGCTGAGGTTATGCTTGTCATTTGATGCAGAGTTTGCAAACGAAAACAACATTTTGTCAAATGCTTCTGTTTGTGAACCAAATTATTTGCAAACAAAAGCATTTGTGAATTGATATAGCACTTTATTCTCAGAATGAATGATCTTGGATGATTATTTTTTGATATGTTTAAAACTTACCTAGTGTCTGTTTCCTGAAAATCTTGTTGTCCACTAGTGGGCTAAAGCAAAAACTATAAACTAGATTAAATTACAAACCATTTGCATGGGTTCAAAGTTTAGGAAGTTTGATGTTTACTAGTGCTGTTTCCTTGAGAATGAAACTCTTTGGAATTTATAGTTATAGTATTGATGTAGGAGAATAGGAAGTGGTGAGCTGGCTGGGTAAGTGGGCAGGATTAGTCAGTCACAGAGATCTGGGATAAGTGTTGCCAAGCTCTGCACCAATCAGAGAATACTATCTTCAGTTCTTCTCTTGAAAGATCACACAAGTTTTTGATAGGACAGCCTGAAGAGTGGGCAAAATCAAAGATGATAGAATTACATTGCCTGTAAGAGGCAACTATTTGGTTTCTCATAGGAGTCTGCCTAACTCCTGCTTTAACTGGGTGTATAAACCGATCCTTTCACATGGAAAATACTTCTTATTCACAACTCCACTTATATTTGCAGAACAATTCTATATTATTATGGTAATAACAATGCTGCCATCCCTTTGCTATGCAAATCTTATACATTTTAGCTGAGTAAATACTTCCTCTCTGCCTATTGGATTGATTTAAATAACAAAGATGTGGATTGTTAAGTGTGGGCTGCTTTGGCTAAAGAAATTTTTAGAATAAATTTTAGAATAAAATGATCACCCTCCCTAAGTGGTTTAGCAGCTGTCACAGAGGAAATAGGTCCAACAAAACGTGAGGTCCCATGAAACAAAATCCAGTGTTCGCATTTGACTGAAGATGAAACCTGGAAACTTGGGAATTCATCTCTAAATTTTTCTTTTCTTTCTTGTTTTTATACTTTATTTTAAAAAATGGCTGTGTTCACCTCCAACATCAGAGTGTGTGCGTACATATGAATCTCCAAAACTATGCTTGCTAGTAAAAATGGTCACTTGCAAATTTAGATAAAAGTTTTTTTTTTTTCTCTTTTAGAGGGGTCTCAAGTATTTGCAAGTTGTTTCTGTCTTCAGGCAAGGGTGGAATGGCAGTTTGGGAACACTGTGGCTTCTTCATTATGCAGATAGATATGTTAGTTTTTGATTACCGCTGCAACAAATCACTAGTGAGAAAATAAAATGAAAATTATAATGAAAGCAACATTGAAAGAGCCTTCAGAATGGAATTGAAAGTCCATTAAGAAACATGGCTCATGCAGGACTCCAGCTGCTGCCTGGAATATAAAATTTGGTTACCTCTACTGACATAGAAGATTAGGCCTGGGGTGCAATCTGTCAAAGTCATAGAGAGCAGCGCTCATGTGCAAACAGAATCTGGGATGACTGAGATAGGAGATTAGGCCTGGGGTGCAATCTGTCAAAGTCATAGAGAGCAGGGCTAATGTGCAAGCACAGAATCCAGGATGACTCAGTATTTCCTGAGCTTTGTATGTGGGGCCAATCAGAGAAGTGGTATTTTCAACCCTTTTATAAACTCTGGTGTGAACCGAGCGAGTCTTCGCTACCACAGTTTAAATCTGACAGCAGGCCTGGTAAGTTTTTGATAGGACAACTGTTCCAATGCCTTATTCCATGAGTGAAGTCAGTTTAGGGATGCCAGATACAAAACACTCTTCAATGTCTTTGTGGCCACTGTGAGTCTGTGCACCAGTCTGCTCTTACTCTGCAGAGTGTACTTCTTTTCTATATGCAATAAATGTGCATCCCCACTTCCTTATCTCTGTGTCTTGTCCAGTTCTTTGTTCAGGATACCAAGAACCTGGGGAGAATTTCACAAGACACATCATGCTTCCATTTGAACACAGGCACCTCTATTGTCCTGGCGGCCCAGATAGTTACACTGTGCCAGAGGCTGAAGATGTGACTCAAGACCTTCCTCTTATCTTGTGGACATTTCTGTCGCTAGTGCTGTTGCTGTGGATGATGGGGTCCTGCACATGTCTCTAGGTTTTTGCATGATGAACAAAGTACTAGATGTGGCATGTGACAGTAAGAAAAATCATCAAAGTTTAGTGAAATGTGTTCAGATGGTGGTTGCAATACTTCATTTGGACCTGACTTTCCCAGCCCCCAACTTGCCTGTCAGCAGATGTGCTACTGTCATCAGCAAACTCAGGTCAGCACCACAGATGTCATCAGCAAGCACAGGATGTCAAAAAGGGGATAAGGGGGCTGGGGATTTAGCTCAGCGGCAAAAGCGCCTGCCTGGCAAGCGCAAGGTCGTGAGTTCGGTTCCCGGTACCGGAGAAAAACCAAAAACAAACAAACAAACAAAAAAAAAAAACAAAAAGGGGATAAGATAGGCAAGGTATCTTGCAGGTTCCAAGACATGTGGGGATACCTGGACACACTCAAAAATTTATACCGGATGCTTCAAGGACTTTGCCCACTGAGGTACAAGACAGCCAGAGAACTTTAACCACAGATGTTTATTAAAATCTTCCCACCTAAAAAGTAAAAATCTTCCCACCTAATATCCCTTGTAAGGATGGAAAGCCATCTTTCCATCCCTATAAGGGAGATACACTTCTCTTTGTTCCTCACAGATGGCCTTATCACTCTCTGTCTGCCTGCACCTAGGCACAATAAATGCCATGCCACATTGCCTCTACACAAGCCTGGTGGTCTCAGCCGGTCTCTGCCCCTTATGCTGTGTGTTATAGTGGTATGCTCAGAGTGAGTATGCTCATGCTGGTGGAAAGGGAAGTAGCAAAAGCACTGAATATGTTGGAATTAAAAATTTTAAATGTTTCTTCAGGTGTAAGGCACCTCCCATTGGGTCTTCCAGAGTATGATTGACAATGTGATTGACAGGGTGCTGAATCACATCAACTGTGTGTACTGCACATGCCTTTTTGCATACGTCACTCATAACTGGATGTGTGAGATGCTGTCCATATGCATGAGCCCTCAATGAGCTCCATGTAAAGAAAAGTTACTATGGGTCATGTTGGAGAGTCTGACATGCATTGATCTTGGTTTGGGACTCTGAAATCTTCTACAGGAGGCCTAGGCATCTTTGTCTTTCTTATTTCTGACTCTAGGTAGTAGGCCTTTAGACTAGGGTCAGGGAGGTTGACCCTGGCACATTGCCCAGGTTTAGATGAATTGAAGAGATTGGTTCCATAGCCCCAGTTGTACTACCTATATTACAAGCCAGTTTTTAAGTACATAAATAGCATGGAGATCAAGCCCAGAGGAAATAAAGGCACAAGAAGGGCTTTTTATTGGGACTTGTACTCTAGCAAGAAGGGTGCTGTAAGTATAACAAAGAGGCCAGGGCAGTGGCTGTCTGACAAAGGAAAGGGGTAAAAAATTCTTGCCAAAAGTTTCTATCCATGTTGGCCATGGTAGTTCTTACCTATAATTCCAGCTATCAGGATGTTACCAAGTAGCTTCTAGAAAGTGGTTCACCAAACAACCATTACCAGATTTCGTGGTGCTCACATCTTCTGGAGTTGGATTCCAGGTTCTTCCCATCTTGAGCAAAAACTTGAGTGAAATGAGCAAGAAAAGAAGTGACAAAGTTGATTTAAAAGAGTAAAAGTGAAGACTGAGAGAGAAACTAGCTCTACAGATAATCTCTACCAAGTAAAAGAGAAAAAAGAAAGATAATAGGACAGGCCAGAGTATGCAGGGCAGGCTAATACAAGGAAAGCCATGATAGCATGCTCTTTGTGATGTCTGTATTTTTATGCCATCCAAATCTTGAGGAAACCCACAAGAACATCTACATAAGGGTCCTGAGAATTGGCCCTGGGATCCCACACCTCAGGCTGAGGTCAAGTCTAGGTCATCCTATTGAAAACTTGTGTGAGTTCCAAAAGGAGCCCATCTGCAGAGCTTTGGGAATTGTTCTGTGCATGTATCCTGGGATTTTGTAATTAACAGGTAGCTCATATTTTCCCACACAGCTTTCCCCCCACTAATCTTCTGCCTAATTTCCCTCTGAGAGAGACAATTCCTGTAATTCCTTATGGGGTGCTGAAGGAGTGGAGGCCTCTGTCTTCCATAGCTATTTCAAGCTGGAAGGGGCTGTAGACCTTACCTACTGGGGATTATGTTCTCTCTAACTCCTTGGATACTGTAGCTCATTGGCTGGATTGAAGAAAGAATGTCAGAAAACAACAACAAAAAATTAATGATCATTGAACTTTCTGCTTGACAGGTGGAAGATACTTCACTATTAGCCAAAATATGAGGAGCAGGTCAGATTTCCGCACTTCCTGTAGCAGCACTGGAGTCTTGCTCTTTGAAAAGAAATCTCAATTATTCCAGAGGCTTACAGGAATATCTTTCTCCCTTTATCTTTCTCCCAGCTCACTGGCTGTATTGAAGAAAGAATGTAAGAAAACAATAAAAAAAAATTAATGATCATTGAACTTTCTGCTTGACAGGTGGAAGATACTTCACTATTATGAAGTATCTCACCAAATATGAGAAGCAGGTTAGATTTCCACACTTCCTGTAGCAGCACTGGGGTCTTGCTCTTTGAAAAGAAATCTCAGTTATTCCAGAGGATTACAGGAATATCTTTCTCCCTTTAAGTGATCTTGTTTTCAGATAGTTCAGGTGGAACTGGCTTTATTTCAGAAAGATGAATCTAATTATCTCCCTGCTACTTTTACTGCCATGGGTGTGGCAAGGATCACTGAGAAGGGGCCCTTCCATTTTGGCTCTAATTTGTCAGTGGTGTCCTCTCTCTCCATGTTAACAGTAGGTGGCCTCCCTGGGCCAGGAGCTGGCAAGACTCTGTTCCCATACATTTGGATACCTGCTATAGTTAGCCCAGATTAATGAGACATTGTAAGCACCTCATGGTCTCTAGGCTACTTTCATAGTAGAGTATAGAAATGGCCTCCCATATATGGCCTCTCAAGTGGGCTCAAACTTATCCTAGTTTTGAGCATATTATAAACCCTCATGAAGTACTATTGGCAGCAATTGGAGCCAAGACTTAGAGGTCTCTCGGTAGAGTTTTGTTAGAGTTCACTTTCAGGTCTGGTTGGCTCTCTCTACCTTTTGAGAAGATTGAGTCTGCCAGGTGGAATGAAGGTGGTACTTTATTCCTAAACACTTTGCCCCCCCCCCCGAGTTCAGGTGAAAAAAGATCCATTGTCAATCTGGAGAGACTGAGCAAGTCCAGATCTGAGGAACCAGTAGGGAAGCTCCTAATTGACACCCTGGAAAGGTGCCAATCAGGACGAACATCTGTGTAAATCCTCCATATGGTGGCATGTGGGCAAAGTCTAATTACCAGTCTTCCCAGAGTATGTCACACTCCTCTGTACACATTCTAATAAAGGAAGTTGGTTGGGCTTGCCTGAGTTATTTTAGGGCAAACTTTGCAGATCTGTTGGTGGTTCCCCCTAGTGAAAGTCCTGTGAAAACTTGAGTAACCCATTTCCAATGTAGCATCTCTTCCCACGTGGCAGAAACCATGCAGTGGTTTTATAGCTTTCCTCTGTGTCCCTTGAGGAAGCACCAGTTTGTTTTTTGAACACCACCAGTGTCACAAACGTAACCTTTTGTCTCCAGAATACCTCTGACATTATAGGGAGTCAGCACTTCTAGTTTCTGTCCCAAAGTTAACTTTGCAGTTTCTTATATTACTATAGCTGCAAAGAATCTCTGATTAGGAGTTCCCTTGAGGCCAACTATGGCTATAGGTCCAGAGGAAGGTTTTCACTGACCTATGAAATTGGAAACACCACACACCTTCGTAGATTGAAGCCAGATGAGGGCCTCAATGCCTTTGTGGAATGATAGAGAATTACAGTGTGCCCATATGCCCTTTGATCCAGAGGCCTCAAGAACCAGAGGATGATCAACACATCTTTCATGGGTCAAAGTGCCAGTGACCTCCACTGAAATCTCCAGAAATTGGAAGACTTTGCAGGAAATGAACAGAGCCCAATTGCTGGAGGTCACCAATAAGGTGTCTGTCAACAGAGATGTGGAGGAGCACAGAGAAGCTGAACAACGAATAAAGAAGACCAACCTCATCACAGCAGCTCTGACAGGTAAACCAACAATGAACCAAAGCAACAACAGGGGAGATCAAAGAAAGGGAAAGGGCCACTCTCAGGATCTATGTGCCCTCAAAGAGGACTAATGTGCCTATGCAGGGAGAGAGGCCATTATACCTGTGAGTACCCAAAACTGAAGAAGATGGCTGAGCATTCTGCAGACCAGTGAGTGACCTGTTCTGCTTTCACCATAGGGAAGAACTCACTCTTTGATGACTGAGGGGGACCATGCTTCTGATCCTCCATGTGGCCTGTGGTCTGTGTAAAGGTAAAGGACAAATCAGTGGAATTTCTAGAGGGCACAGAGGTAGATCATTCAGTTGTGACTTCTGCCATTGGTCCCCTTGCTCACTGAACTATTGACATCAAGCGAGTAATGGGATGAACCAAGGCCCAAGTCTTGCCAGCCGCGTACTTGTAAGGTACAGGGTTGTATTAGCTATTTTTCTCTTATTGCTGGGACAAAATACCAAACACCCAAAATTAAAGGAGGAAAGGTTTATTTAATTCACAGTTTGTAGAAGTTTCAGGCCATAATTGGTTGGCTTCAAGGCACAGTGTCACATGGCAGAGGGGCAAGAGTTCACTGCAGTAGAAGCCAACAAAAGCAACAAGAGAGGAGGCTACTTGCCCCAGGATGGGTATAGTACTCACACCCATAATCCCAGCACTGGACCATGAATCCATCACAAACTCTAGATTCAGCCACCTCCAAAAAGCCTCCCGTGACTGCATGAGGCTTTGAGAAGACATCCAGACACAAACCATAACACGGGTCATGAGATAATGGGTCAGTTCCTGTATATGCCAGGCTTTCCAGTTCTCCTCTTAGGAAGGGATTTGTTGGACAAATTGAAGGTCAAAATTGACTTTAGGGACAGGGAGATGCACTGCAAATTGCCACTGTAGTGACTGATCTTAACCCTGACTGTGCTTTGGGAGGAGGAATGGAGACTTTATGATAAATGGGGCTGAAAGGCCCCTGATGGAGATAGCATCTTAATTGAACAATGTCCTCAGGTATGAGTGGAAGATAATCTACTTGATTTGACCATAGACCAGCCCCCAGTCAAGGTAGAACTCAAGTTGGGGGCCATGCCAGTCACTCAACACCAATACTCAATCCCTCAGAAAGCCCAGTGGGGAATTCAACCACACTTAGTGATCCCTATGGGATCCTTATTCCCTGCCAGTCATCCTGGAATATGCCTTTGCTTCTAGTCAGGAGGCAAACAGTGGAGACTATCGCTAGGTCCAGGAACTTCAAGTGGCCATTGAGGCCAGAGTGATCCTGTACCCCTCATCCCAAATCCTTACACAGTGCTAGGATGGTTGCCAGCTTCAGCAAAGTGGCTTATCTGCCTAGATTTCAAGGATGCCTTCTTCTACAGATGCTTGGCCCTGGGAAGCCAGCCTCTCTTTCCCTTCCAGTGGGGATCAGTCAGCACTGGACAACATAGCCAACTCACCTGGGCTGGGCTGCCTCAAGGTTTTAAGAACTCTCCAATCATATTTGGGGGGGCCTCAGCATGAGACCTCCATTCATTCCCTACTCAAACTTTGGGGTGCACTTTGTTGCAGTATGTTGATGACCTCCTCCTAAGACATTGTTGTAGTCAGTGTTTGCAAGAGAATAGATTTAATACAGCACACATACTTTATAGGATTATTTTATAATATTGACCCAAAAAGTCAAATGCAGAAGAGCACAAGAGATCTGTCCATGCACTAGAGACACAAATAATCTAGCTGAAGGCCTGGATCCCATGACAATGTCCTGCACAAGTATGGCTGAACACTTAGAGCCCATGGCAAAGTCCTCTATGAGCCCAACTGGAGGCTTAGAGCCCATAACAATATCTCAGGCAAGTCTGTACCAAAGATCTGCACTGGGAAGGCCCAAATATCAGTGGTGGAAGCTAGAAAGTCTGCACCATCAGGATGAAGGATGTATGCTAGCAGGCTGAGGGATCTGCACTGGAACAAGGAAACAATGATCAAAGTAAGGATCAGAATTCCCCCAAAGAGAACCATAGCCATCCTCAGTGACAAGAATGACCTGAGCTCCTCTGATGATGAGGACAACTGAGTTCATATCAGGAAAATCAGTGTGACAAGCTTCTCCAGGAGAATCAACAGCACACCATCTTCCCCTCCAATTCTGCTTTTATGCTGTTGTCAACAATCTTCACATGGGCCTTCCACATCCAGTACCACACTGATTCAGTTCATCTAGATGTTACAAGTTTACCACTTGTTAATCCACTATAAACATAAAACAGAAGGATGTAGGAAAGGCACCAAGGAGCTGCTCAGACTCATGTGCTGCAAGGGATATATGGTGGCCCCCCAAAAAGGCAGAGTTGTGCTGCATGGAGGTCAAATATCTTGGATTTCATCTATGGAAGGAAGAAAGAAAACTGAGGGCAGCCTGAAAGGTGGTGGTACAGAGCATGTCCAAGCCTAAGACCCAAAGGCAACTGGGAGATTCCTGGGGACCTCAGGTTTCTGTAGAATATGGATCCCCAACTACACTATTTTGTCAAGACCCCTCTATGAAGCTACAAAGTGGTAAAATTGGGGGTTGTTTGGCACCAGGAATTGAACTCAGGACCTTGTGCTTGCCAGGCAGGTGCTGTGCTGCTGAGCTATCTGCCAGGTTGAAGCTACAAAGTGGGGAGAAAAAGGAACCCTTGATCTTGGAAAAAGAACAGCAAATTGCCTTCAAGAACCTAAATGAGAAGCTTCAAGAGGTGCCAGCATTAGGCCTCCCTGACCTGAGTAAGCTCTTCACCCTCTAATTGACCAAGTGGAAAATGACAGCTGTCAGGGTGCTAGTCCATACCCTTGGTTCCTGGGAAAGGCCAGCGGCCTACTTGTCAAAACAGCTGAATGGGGTGGCTGGCTACCTTGCTTGAGAGTTCTTGGTATAACTGCCGTCCTGACCAAGGAGGTCGACAAGCTGACTCTAGGTCAAGATTTGTGAGTGTGAGTGCCCCACACAGTGGTCACTAAAGACCATGATTGTCACACCTGACCCATTGTGGAGAACAACTCAGACTGCTTCAAAACTTAGGGGTGTCTAAGGACATCTGGAGATATGACCCTGCTTGTGTAGTGCAGGCACACAGTGGGATACAGTTATGTAACCATGACTTAGCACAAGTAAACACATATGTGCTGGTTATGGCACCATATAAGAATGTAAATATGAAATAACAACCTGTGTAAGAATTATACAATAAAGATACAGGTGGCTCTTGCTCTTGCTCTGGCTCTCCAATCTGCTCCATGCTGCCTGCTGTTGATGCTGATATATTGCACATGTGTATTCTTTAACCTGGGACTTCACCTGTGAAAATCTCCCTTGGGCCCTTCTGTGGGCTGACACCCAATACCAGAGTTTGCTCTGTGGGAATCTTTGCATCCAAGTGGAAGTTTCCAACAACTTAAACCCAGCTGCCCTATTCCCCAAACATGAAGGACCCTTGCATGATTATAAAGAGGCCATAGAACAGGTCTACTCCAGTTGGCCAGACTTTCATGATCAGCCTCTTCAACAGCCTGATTTAAAGTTTCTCATGGATGGAAGCAGCCATGTAGATGATGATGGGAAAGGGAGAGTGACTACACAGTTGTCACCCTGAAAGAGGTTGTAGAATCCCAACCATTGCCACAAGGAACCTCAGCACAGAGGGCAGAATTAATCACCCTAACCCATGTGCTGGAATTGGGAAAAGGAAAGAGACCAGAGATATACAAAGGCTCTAGATGTACTTTCTTGACATTGCATGTGCACAGGGCACTATATAGAGAAAGAGGCATACTAACTGCAGGGGCAAAGATATTAAATACCCCCAAGATATCCTTCATCTCCTAGAAGCAGTTTGGGGTCCCAAGGAAGTTACTGCTGCCCATTGCAAAGGGCATAAAAAGAGAAATCTAAGGATCAGTTGGACAATAACAAGGCTGACCAAGAGGCCAAGGATGCCAGCATAAGACCAGACACTATTTCTTGCCATGATCCTTTGGGCTAAGGAATCAAATCTAATCTACATGTCAGAAGAAATCCAAGGAATAGAACAAGAGAAGTGGAGGAGGGCACAGAGTTCTGGTACAGACTCAGATGGCTGACTGGTGGTGCCCCTCTTCTAGGGACACTGACTAGAAAGAACTCATGAGACCCTTCACCCTGGGAGAAAAAAAGTTAGAAAATCTGCTCAAGAACTACCTCTTCTATGTTCCCCACGTTACAGCCCTGTTAAGGCTAGCCACTCAACACTGTGTAACTTGTTCCCAGGCTAGAGTGGGACAAAGGGTCCCAGCAGGAGTCCAAAAAGGCAGGAGCATTACCCTTTGAAGACATCCAAATTGACTTCATAGAGCTCCTAAAATGTAAAGGCTTCTGCTACATTTTGGTAATGGTCTACACTTATTTCAACTGGGTGGAGGCCATCCCTCACTGAACTGAAAAGGCTGGAGAAGTGATATGATGGCTGCTACAAGAGATCATTCCCTGCCATGGTCTTCCTTTGAGCATGGAGTCTGACAATGGACTCGCCTTTCTGGCTTCGGTGGTCCAGAAAGTGGCACAAACTTTGGGAATTAAATGGACCCTGCATGCAGCCTATAAGCCCCAGAGCTTGGGAAAGCTAGAAAAGATGAATAGAACCCTAAAGACAGGGCTAGGAAAACTTTGCCAAGAAACCAGACTATTGAGTTCAGGCCTTAACTATAGTGCTCCTCCGGGCATGATGCAATTTCCACAAGAGTACAGGCTACTCTCCTTATGAGATACTAATTTGCTAGGCCCCCACCAGTTTTGAGAGGATTGGCACAACCAATCAAGGAGATTGGGAAATTGACTTTAGCAAAGCAACTAACAGGGCTAGGAAAAACCTCTCAGAAGACAGTTGCTTGGGTACTAGAATGAACCCCATTAACATATCTAGTCCTCTGCACTCCTTTCCCCCAGGAGATTCAGTCTGGATAAAGGACTGACAACAGGAGAGTCTTAAACCTAGATTGAAGGGGCCACTGCAGTTATTTTAATCACTCCCATGGCAGTCTGAGTGGAAGAAATCCCCACATGGATCCATTATAGCCAAAGAGAGTAGCAGTCCCGGAGTTGAACCAGGGATCATAACAACAACACCAAGATCATCCTGTAGAGGAAAAGGTCATCACTGACTCCCTAGCTGAAAGCAGTTCCTGCACTCCAGTTCATCAGTGAGCCTGTGTTTCTGCCATATATTCTTTTGTGGGCTGTTCTCATAATTCTGCTATGGTTATAGCAAAATTGTCTTCCACCCCAAAGATGGAACCAGTTTTCATGCTCAAGCTTGTGCTTACCCTCCTCCTGATTGGAACAACCTCTGGGAGCTACAGATGACTGCGGCCACTGCCAGTGTATCACTCAATCAGAACCACCATCATGGTCATAACCACCTTGCTCTTCCATACTCACTATGCCTGTGAAGGTTCACTCATAGTGGATTGCATTCAAAATCACACTGTGTACAAGGTCTGTGACCTAGGAAAAGGCTCTGAACCCTATGTTTTGCCCCTCAGGATCCTGCTTCTGGCAGTTTGAGCTTTGTGTAGGGGACAAGAATGGGGTGCTCCTAAATCAGACCTTGCGATTAAAGCTAAGAGAATGAGTTGAGCTGTCCTTCAACACTAGGTATGACAAATATCTCTGTGCAGGCTTTCCCCAAAAGGGTTGTGGTCAGGAGATGGACTTTTACTGTGCCTCCAGGCACTATGTGGGGTACCTATGAGAAGGTGGGCACCCTCTGAAAGGGAAGCCCCCCATCCCAGTTTGTGCCTCAGGAGCCTGAATCCAGTAATATGGGCCATTACTGATCCAGACAATCCCTGACGGCAGACAGGCAGAATATTTGGTGCCCAAATCTATACCGGGGACCAACATTGTGACAAAGAGGTGCACCAGGTATTCCATTCTTTCTATGAGGAATACACCCAACCTCTGCCCCAGATCCCACCAGTAACACAAAATCTGTTTATGGGTCTAGCAGAAGGTATAACACATTCACATCATGTTATGCATGTGGAGGGACCCTTATGGGAGATGAATGGCCCTGGGAAACTAAAGAATGGGATCCTATTGCTAATGCAGCAATAGCACTAGAAAGGGCACCAGAAAATGAACATACATCACCCTCCTAGAAGGGAGCAACACATGGATGCTGAAGACTAACAGTCAGGAGATGATGACTTGCCCCATGGGGAAAGGACTTTACTAGCCTAGTGGGTCAACTAATTTGCCTAGGACAGAAGTTTTACAATGAGGTCAATAGGGAGACTGGGTGGTGAGGAAATGAAGCAGAGATGACCCCCCCCCCCCCGCACTGAGTTCTCTGACCTCAATCACAGTTAGGAAGACATGGCAGCCACAAAGGGGCTATGTTGGATATGTAGGAACAGAGCTTATACTCAGCTCCCAGAAAACTAGACAGAAAGCTGCATTTTAGGGACTATTAAACCATCTTTCTTCCTCCTGCCCCTACAGGAAGGAGATATACTGCTGGCCAGGAGAAGCAGAGCATGCAGAGAGTGACTATAGGTGGAACACCCATAGGTAATTTGAAGGATGGTGAATGGCCACAGGAAAGAGTAATTGATTACTATGGGCTGGCCACCTGGGCTGAAGATGGGTGATGGGGATACTGTACCCCAATTTACATGTTAAATAGTATAATTTGCCTCCAAGCTGTACTAGAAATTATAACTAATGAAACTGCATGAGCACTGAAACCTTTATCAAAAACTCAGACTAAGATCTGAAATGCAGTGTATCAGAACAGACTTTAAGCTCTTTGCTGGCTGAAGAAGGAAGGGTCTGTGGGAAGGTCAATGTGACTGAATTCTGGGCTGGGGATTTAGCTCAGAGGCACAGCACCTGCCTGGTAAGCGCAAGATCTTGAGTTTGATTCCCGGTACTGGAAAAAAAAAAACAAAGAAAAACAAAAAAACAAAGAAAAACAAAAAAACAAACAAACAAAAAAGTGACTGAATGCTGCTGAGAAACTGATGACAAGGGTGAAGAGGTAGAGGAAATCGCAAGATGCAAGTGATAGCTCATGTAGCTATCCAAACATGGAAAGGTTGGGACCCAGGGGAGTTATTTGGAGGGTGGTTCTCAAGTCTCAGGGCATTGTAGACCTTAATAGGAGATTTAACTATATTAAGAATATCCCTAACTACCCCTTGCCATAATATGGGCCTTCAACACTATCATAGAGACCACTGTAGATCAGAGAACAACCTCTTGGGTTCTGTGGTCCAGGGAGTACCAATCAATAGCAGACTGCATAGAAATAAGCACAAGTGGAAGAAACTTGTGTGAGACTCTCTGAGCAGAGCCTCAAAGAGGAAAATACCTCCCACTTGAAAGTCCTACAGAGAATTTCCCATACAGGACTTAGAGGATCCAGCCAAGAATTTCCCGCTCCCCCTCATGGCAGTTCTGCTTGTGTAAGCTTGATTATTGCAGCCCAAATGTATAAAAATGAAAGTAAAGCCATGCTTAGGGCTTGGAAGGAGACGCTGAGTCCTTTGCAGAGCTGCTGGCAATAAGGCTGCTTTTTCCTACTCCATGATGTCATAGTGCTTTGTTCAGGAATCCCACTCTTTTCATGCTGCATCTTGAGAGCCCACACACTTTCTTTGGCTGTGAACTCTACATTTATGCCTAACAAATCCCTTTATGTATCTTACTGACGTTCTTTTTCTACCACAGAACTCAGTGAACTTGCAACCTATTCTACGGGTATGGTAGGTTAGGTTCTTATTTCAACTTTGGGAACCTCCTTGAATCCTGTCTGCTGACAATGCTCACCTGTTTTTAAAATTAATTAATTAATTTGTTTGTTTGTTGCAGACATGTCTTACTAAGTTACTAAATTCCCCAGGCTGGTTTTGAATTCATGATCCTTTTGCCTTCACCAATTTGAGACAGGCGATTAGGGCATGGCAAAGCTGGCTGGGGATGTAGGTGTGACCCGTTAATTACAAGATTGGAGAACACATGAGCAGAACAGTTCCCAAAGCCCTGAATGTGAACTTCCTGGAGGAACTTGACCAGATTTCAATAGGAGGACCTGACCTTTCAACAGCTTGAGGAGTGGGTGACACAACAAGGACGTCCACATGGAGTTTTGTGAACTGCATTCTCTTCTGTATGGTGGTTGATCTCATGCCACCTAGTGTGCACTTCTTTTCCTACTTTACTTCTCCCATACTCTCTCTGCAGAGCCTGTTTGTTTTTCTACCTTTAATAAAACTTTGCTACTATTTGTGTTTGTCTTGACCAATTTTTTGCTCAAGACAGAACAAACCTAGAAACTACTCCAGCACCTCAAAGCCCAGTAACATTTTTGTGCATCCATGTGTATGTACATGTACAACTTTGAGCTCAGCCTGTTCATTGTTTTATTGACCTACTATGCTTTTCTTTTTCATCAGTAAGTATGCAGTATACTATATCCCCTGTAGTTCTTTTTTTTAGTACTAAGAATTGAACTCAGGACCCCACACTTGCCAGGCAGACACTGCATCATTGAGCTGTATCCCTGGCCCTCCCTTTTAGTTCTTAGTTACATATTTCACTGATTTTAGAACTCTTTTCAGCCTTGTTTTAGCTTCCACACATGCTAATTTTAATAATGACTCTAAAGATATTATATTTCTTTGTAGTTACTCTTGTTACTTCTGGCTATTGAGAGTTCTAAAGCATCCTTGCCTCTAAATCATATATATCCTTTTATTTTATTAATTTGTTGATACCTTTTCACATTTTTTTTCTTTAGGCCCTGACCATCCATTCATTTCTTTATTTCTTCTCCTCTCTTCTTTCTCCTCCTTCTCCTTCACTGTTGTTATTTTAGAGAAGAATTCACCACTACTTGTAGCAAAGTATCAATCTGAATAGTCACAGAAATTTCCTACTTTAGCAAATGCTAGGCAATACTAGGTAAAATACTTCAAAATATTATTTAAATAAACATATGGTTAATCTAGGAGAATAAAGGAACTCTTCAGAAGCAAGTGAAAACCTATCAGTTAGATTTTCAATGGTGCCAGAAGCTTCCTTGGGGCTGTGCTAATTCCTGCAGGTCTGGAATTGCATTTAACCTGGCCCTACAGAGGTATAGTCACAAACTCTGGGCTCTCAAAGAGTGGAAGTATAGACTGAAAACGCTCCCAAAGAAAGATTCCTCTTGATGACACCTTTCCTAGGTGAACATGAGACACAACATTTTGCACAGGGAGTGTGCATACATACTGGGTCAACCTTGGTTCTGAAGAGAGATGGAAAAAAAGGAAGAGTATCTCATTTTAGAATTCCTAGTGCAATGGGGCTTGCCATTGTTAAAGGCAGTGCAAGAAGAAACACCCAGAGACAAGCCTGTGTTGGGGAAAGACTGGATTTACTTCCATCTAGGTACCAGCAGGCTGAGATCAGAGTGGTATCAGCAGCTGGACTGGAGGAGGAACTGAGTTTGTATAGCTTGGGGATGGGTGTTTATACTCCCAAGGATTCTGGATGGAATGGGCCAGGTCAAAGTTCCAAGGAGGGTCAGCACAGATGTGGACATTCTGGGATCTGAAATACTATAGGTCCAGTCCTAAATTTCTTTATGGCCAGCAGTTCTGTTTGCTGAGGGCAGCATGGTTCTTTTTGGTGGATTCCTGTTCTTTGTAGAAGGCAGCATGTTTATTGGAAAGGTCTTTCTCAGGTCAGGCCTGACAGTCTTCATCTTTTAATTTTACCTGAAAATTTCAAGCAAAAATGAGTGTATAGTCAGGATTCAAGTGTTTTAGGTGCTTAGCAACAAATTAAAGCCTCTTTGGAAGAAGGCCCTTTAAACACAAGCCTCACAGAATTCTTATGCCCATGGAGCTTTCTTGGCATAAGCAAAAAATCAGAGAGCAGTACAGACACTTGGAGATGAGGCTTCCAGAGAAAGATTCAGCCACAACCACACAATGTAGACTTGACCAGCAGTGTTGCCAGATATTGTCAGGATTCACTGTGGAAAAGGACGTTGGAAATTATGAAAAAGAAAGACCACTGAAATTGACTACAGGGCAAACAACTGGTTAGATGCAGCCATAGCCAAAAAGCTACTCAGTGAGCTGAAGA
This sequence comes from Chinchilla lanigera, assembly GCF_000276665.1. Lineage (NCBI taxonomy): Eukaryota > Metazoa > Chordata > Mammalia > Rodentia > Chinchillidae > Chinchilla > Chinchilla lanigera. The sequence goes on from NW_004955515.1 coordinate 1,454,953, forward strand.
CACCAGCGTGCATAGAAACAGGGAAGGAGAAAAAGATGATAATAAACACACAAATATTTCCAGACACATATTCCCTCTCTTTTACAACATGTTCTAATGCTGGCAGGTTGGAAGAAAAAAACAAGGTAGAAGATGAGAGAACAGCAGTAGCCTATGGGTCTGCTGGACAGTAGTGCAATAGAAGCTTTTCAGATCCACATTTGGAAGGATGGATGAAACACTGACTCAGTTTAGAATTTAGGTTAAAATTTTTAGACTGTCTTAGTTACTTTCTCTTGCTGAGACGCAGTACCTGACACCCACAACTCAAAAGAGGAGAGGTTTATTTTGGCTCAGTCTGCAGAGGTTCTATTCATAGTCAACTGGCTCCAAGGCAGGAGAGCATGGCAGAGGGGACACACACCGTGACATAGTGGTGGGAAGCACAGAGAGATCAAAGGAGGAGAGAGGGCCCCAGCGACCCACTTCCTTCTCCTAAGCTTCACCTCCCAATGTCACATTTAGCTCTAAACTCATCAATGAGCTAATGCATTGGTGAGTACCACACCCAAGATCCAGTCGCCTCCCTAAAGCCCCAATGGCTGAAAGAATAGTGACATTGTTTATAAATTCAAAACTAGAAAAGGAAAAAAACCCTGAATGAGCAGGGTAAAATGCAATCCATTCAAAAGGGGGAGAAAGATTTTAAAAATGTAATAAGTAGAAGGTGGAAAATAAGATCTATAAATGAATCTAAATGTATAAGCAATTTAAATATATAGAAATAGTACCAATTATTGAAAGCAGTGGGGAAATACTATATGGACTTTGTGATCATAATGTGAAGAACAATGTGAACTAATGAAGATAAGATGAGCAAGGTTAGGCAGCAAGAAAAGAGTTTCATTATCTGATAGAACAAGACTGCTTATGTAGAGAATCCAATAGACAAATTATTAAAATTGATGTGAGAGTTATAAAATGCAAAATTAATTTGCTGAGTAAATTGAATCCCTACATTGGCCCAAGCATTTAGAAATCTAGTATTTAAAAAGACAATCATATAAAATATAAATCAAATAATTAGGAATAAATTTCACAGAACAAGAGCAAGATATTCATAGAAAAAAATAGAACTTTTGGGAAAAACATATTTCAAAGTGTTATCATGGGTAGTGGGATTCTGGGACAGGTTTCCAGATTCTTGCCTGCCCCCAAAAACTGAACTTGGTATATGACAGTAAGAAAAAAGCAGCAAAGTTTGATGAAGTTTAAAGGGCAAAAGCATGCTCAAAGTGAGTGGGCTTGTGCCCAAGCAAAAATGGAGGGAGTGCTGAGTGTGTGATACGTTTAAGAATTTAAAATGTTGTGCCAGGCTTAGAGCACCCTCTAAACTGCTGTTTCTCAGGACCTGACAGGGTGGTAGGAAGAGTGTGTGGTGTTGGGGTAGGGGAGATCCTCAGAAGGGAATATCAGAGGGTTCAGAGATATAACAGACATATTAAGTGCCCATCTATAAAGAGATTGCCGAATAGGTCAGTTGAAGGTGGAGGAGTAATTTAATAAACAGTTCAGGGCCAATTGATTATTATAGGCAAATAGACTTAACACTTACAGGTAAGAGGTCAAACTTTTGAAAATTTGAAAGGTCAACAGTATCATAAATAAGATACAAAAAGCACAAACCTAAAAGGGTAAGGTTGATAAATGTCATTCAATTATATAAACAAACTTCAACTCATGAAAGCAAAAACAAAAAACACATACACACTGCTGGCAGTGTGCTAGCACACACCCATAACATAAGCACTTGGGAAGCTGAGGCAAGAGAGTCGCCATGAATTTGAGGCTGGCCTGAACTACATAGGGACACCCAGCTTGAACTACAAAGTGAGACCCTGTCTCAGTAAACCCAACAACAACAACCATGACAAAACACACATGCTTACAATATAAGCAATGTAAGCCTGGTGCTGTGATGCATGCCCATAATCCCAGCACTCAGGAGGCTGAGGCAGGAGGCTAGATTGAGGTTAGCCTTGGATACATAGTGTGTTCAATGCCATCCTAACCTACACTGAAAGATGTCATTTCAAACAACAGAAAACCAAGCCAAATCAAAACATACTCATGATACAGTTTTTAATTTATAAAGCCAAGAAAGTACATGTATTAGTTTCCCAACACATTACAGTCTTTTATTAAAGCATTAGGGAAATGTACATTGCTCAGTAGAAACTGGACAAAGGCACAAGGCAATTCACATATAAGAAACACCAAATGTAGGAATTAGTTTCATTATTAAGTAGGAAAATAGAATTTTAAACCACAGTTTTCAGCCTACCAGTGTTGCTGAGGATGTGAAGCAAAAGGAATCTTAGCCAACAGCTGTTGAATGTGTATTTGTGTAGGTAAAACAGTTTGCCATCACTTGGTAAATTTGAAAATGTGCATTTCTTAACATTCTTAAAAAATATACCCAATGTAAATCCTGGAGAGACTTTTGCACATGTTCACCAGGAGATATGTATAAGAATAGCACTATTCACTATGGCTCTGAAAACAAAAAATCCAAATGACTAGCACCAACAGAATGGGTAAAACATTAAACTCTTCTATAAACTGGACACACATATACCACACATCCACACGAACATCTTCAGTGGATATACAGTGATGAGACTTGGTGAATTATGACTGTAAACATTAAAATGGATGCATTTTAGAAGAGCAATTTTGAGCAAAAACATACACATAGTAAGGTTACAGATACAAGAACTTTAAAACAAGGCCAAAATACAATAGCAAATTGTTTAGTGATAGATATATACACAGCAAACAATGGAAAAACAGATTCAGGTGAGGCTCACACAGAAGGTAGAAAAATAATACGAGGGAGTCTCACAAGAGGTTTCAAAGACATTGGTATTATTTTAATTTCCCAAGCTGTGCTGTGGACTGAATTGTATTTCTCTAAGTTTGTATGTTAAGTCATAGCTCTCAATGGGATTTTATGGGGAAATATAAGTGATTCTCAATTTAGGATGGGGGCAAACCCCTGATAAAGCCCCTAGAAGTTCAAGATCCCACATGGAAATGTGTTGGATACACCAAATTTTCTCTATATCCAAGCTAACCCACATGGGCCTGAATGTGCTCAGAACATCTCCATTAGCCTTTAGCTGGACAGTGTATGACACAAATCTTATTTATTTATTTATTTTTGTTTTCTTTCCGGTACCAGGAATCAAACTCACGACCTTGTGCTTGCCAGGCAGGCGCTGTGCTGCTGAGCTAAATCCCCAGCCCCACAAATCTTATTTTACAGTGAGCTTTTGATTAGCCACTAACACAAAGATGGGCATTTTGTAGACAGAATAGTGAAGTAGGATGGAAGAAATAAAAACTAGGCAAAAAGGAGACAAGGAAATTGAGATTTTAAAATTAGACTTAACTATAGCAGTAAGACAAAGTTACTCAAGCCTTTTTTTTTTCCCTTCCAGGAAACTGGTACAAAATTAAATTCCTACAAAATTTTAAAATTCCTAAAGGCTTTAGAGACACAATAAACCTGTAAATTGGGCTCTCAACCTACCTTTTTTACCTTCAAATTTCACTTCTTCCACCTTCAAGAAAGTAGCAATATTGATGGGCAGCAGATTCCAACTTCAAACCCATGTAGATGGTGGGCAGACTGACCAGGCCGCCAGATGGTGACCTGACAGGATGACATCCAGGGGATCCATCTTGAAGACACCCCCAGGACCCCTTACATATACCCAGCTCCAGCTCAGGATGAGTTCATTTTTCTCTGAGTGCCCACACTCCACTCTTGAGTGAGTTCTAAACTCTGCCTGATATGCCCTTCTCATACCCTTTATTGACACTGTCCTAAAAATTATTTTTCCATGACAGGAGTTGGTGAATCTGCAAATTTACTCTACAGAATGGTGTGAAAGGTTCTTATTTCAGCTTTGGGGACCTCTCAGACCCAGCCCATCAACAATATTATGCAGAAACACAAAACACAATATATAAAATCACTGGTGGCACTCTGGGAGGCCAAGACAGAAGAATCATAAGTTTGAGCCTAGCATGAGTGATTTAATGAGACTCTGTCTCAAAAGAGGAAATAAAGGACTAGGAATCTCAGTGCAATCAGGCCAAACAAACAAAGAAAAAAGCAAACAATGCTGGTTTTGAGCATTCATCTCATCATTCTTGGTAATGTATCTTTTCCTCTAATACATTTTTCAAATTTGAATATTCACTATGTTTTTCTATCACCCTTGGCATTTTCTCTTTGTAATCATGTGGCTGAGTAGAAGCTGTGGCTCACCATTGCTCTGTACCACAGAGGGTCTGGCTGGGTATTCCCAGGCCAGGAAAGGACCAAACTTCAAACTCTAAGGCATGGTTGCTACTGAATATCATATGGCTTTCACATCATTTTAAAGTAAAAAAATGAATGACATGAATTATTGTAAATTGTAAGTTATACTACCTTTATAGAAATAAGTAAGGTTAAATGAACCCCGAGGATTGGGCCCTGATCCAACAGGATTAATATTCCCATCTGGGACACCTCAGAATCCACCCCCCATACACACAAAGGACAGGTCACGTGAATGAGCATACATGCAGATTATTTCCACCCACCTACTAGGGGAAGAGGCCTCAGACTGAGCTCTACCTGGCTGACACCTTGACCTTGGACTTCCAGGCACCAGAGTATAAGAGATAAATGTCAATTGTTTGAACTATAAAGTCTGTACTATTTGTTGGGACATCCAGTTCCAGTTTAACAAGCTGATGAATGTGTATATATTATTATGCCTTAAAATATACAGAACCAATTTGTATTCTCTATTGCTCATGTGATATATTTAACAAAAAATATTGTGAAATAGGCAGAATATATGTAGATTGAAGAGCATCATGCTTAGGTAGACATTTTAAATGTTAAATCACAAAGCAGCAAACTAGTAACTGTTTTGTTAGGTAGTATAGACTGTAGAAGTTTAATGAAAATGTAAATTGTGCTCAAAGTCATATGCAAAGGCCAAGTAGCAACACGAGATCATAGAACTGACTCCAGGGTTTTCAGGGTTACAGTTACTTACCCAACCCTGTTATCTTGAGAGGTCTTCATGAGGCAAGCTGGTGGGAAATGGACTCAGAAAGATGACAAGGTGCTCTTGGGGTAAATCCCTATCAGCCTGCTCCCCCAGTTTAATGGGACTGCATGGGGAGTGGGGTGCACATGTAGTTGGAGGCAGAGGAGCAGGCTGACAGGGAGGGAGCAGATGCAGGGAGTAAATCCTGTCACCAAGGTCGGGGTGGGTGGTGGTGGGAGATTTCCATGTGGCCACACATCCCACAGGACAGGTTAATTCGTGAGGACACTCCACAGAATTGCTTTGAAATCCAAAAACCAATAGATCTCTCTCAGCAAAATGGAATGGAAGGTTTTTGGTTTTTCTTGATTTTCCTACAATTCTAGAATGTACAAAGAGAATGTTGGTCCTTATTTTCCAAACATTTTCTCCTGAACCTGTGAGTCTCAATTTCTGTTAGGTTATGGTGGTGGCAAAAGAATGTAACCTTATAAATTATTGATAACAGTTTTCTGTGGTTGAAATATACTTTTAAAATTTTCAATATGCATTTCTTTTCAGGGTTAGTCACTTTTTAGGGAAACTCATCTCTCAGATAGCCTCTCCTTCTACTATTTCCTCTCTGAGTGGCATCTAGGTAAGTTACAGGTAGGGCTGAAATGACAAGGTGACTCTACTGATAACACCATTGGGATTCTTGCCACTTACCTATGACATTTTTTTCCATTTAAAAACATCAATATTAATATGAAATTTAAGTATATTGCAACAGTTGTTAATGATTAACAGGATCCAGGCTCTATTAATTAAGGAAGGGCTTAAGACTTCTTTTCGAGACAAGGTCTGACTATGTAGTTCAGGCTGCCCTTGAACTCAGTATGCATCCCAAGCCAGGGTTGCACTCTGGTAATCATCCTGGCTCAGCCTCTTGAATGCTGGGATTACAGGTGTGCTGCATCACAGCCTGACAAGATGTTTAATTCTGTATGTGTGTGTGTGTGTGTGTGTGTAAATGAGGTTCTTAATTTTTGTGTATAAACATTATTTTGTAACACCAGATGACCTTGAGCAACAATTTTAAATTTAACTCATTTTATTTTTGTGTTTTCATCTATAGTTTAGCTGGTGTTTTATATAATGTTTGAAAATAATGAAAAATATTTTAAAATCAAAGTTAGAGGAGGTCTTGGGACGCCAAGCACTCTTTCCTGTGAGCTTTGAGCATGGGTAGCACCCATGGTACAGTCTGAGAGTTCTACTCTGCACCATGCAGGCCACTCTGGCAGTGCCCCTGTGCTACTCTCCAGCACACCACCTGTGTTCCCTGGAGCTGGGGAGCCTGTGTTATACCCACCCCAGGCCAAGCGGAGGCTGAAAACTGCCACATGAGGGCTTGGTGGGGTGTGGATGAGTGAGTGGGAAACTCCCTGTGGCTTAAGAGAATATGCAAAGCAGGCCACATTTGGGAAGGGAGAGACACACCGAGAGAAGGTGAGTGGGTGTGGCAGGAGACTTCATGAGCCACCATGCTCCAGAGAGTGAGAAGAAGTGCTGAGCAGCTTAAATGTGAATCAGACAGATACTGTAAAGGTAGGTTTTTCAAAAGACAGAATATATTTTACTGAATAACTAGTAGGCTTGATTTATATCTTTGAGATATTTAAATATGAAATTACAGCACATAGACATTCCTTCATACCAGTGCCCAGCATGTGGGGAGGCGAGGAGAGTCAGGTTTGGGGCGGCAGCTGGCACCAAGCACACAGCAACTGTGCCTTCCCTTCTTGGCACAGCCAAGGTGAAGTGTCTTAGAAATCTGAAGATAGCTTCATCTTTTCCTTACAGTTTCTTTTTCTTACAGTTTTTATATTCTTGGACTATATTTATGTAAAACTGTTTAAAAGTTTGCTATGATTTTGTATCTAGATCCTCTCCAATCCTCATGCAGTCATGGGGGCAGAATTTGTGATTGATTCATGGTCAATACCGGGATTAAGGGTGTACATGCTATCCCTGCCCTAAGGCAGGTGGCAATATAAGGGAGGGAAATAGGTCTCTCTCTCTCTCTTCTCTTTTTTTTGCTGTCTTCTGCCACCATGAATGTTTGCCCCTTTGCCATGTGCCACTCTGCCTTGGAGCCAGCCAATTATGGACTGAAACTTCTACAAACTGTGAGCTAAGTAAACCCTTCCACTATTACTGTAGCACAGTATACTTAAGTTTGTTAGTTGCCCAGGTAATAATTCCTGTTCCAGTTCTAGCTGTTTCTGTCTCTTAGAAATAGCTGATCACTGTGAAGTGTAGCTGCTCACTATGATGTACATTGTATAAACCAATCCCAAATTGGCAAGCCATTCTGCCTCTATAACTCCTGCTTGCTTATCCTATATAAGCCCTAGACCACCAGAGATCAGGACCTGATATTCTGGGAATGATTCTGATCAGTGTCTGTTGATGTAAAATAAATCTGCCTCCAAATCCTGGGTATTGTTTCAGTGTTTCTGCTTGCTGTTGCATCTGGTGCATTGGCCTGGAAGACTAACTGTGCTATCTTCTTTGGTCACTGGTCATGGTCCTCATAGATGGAGCAAGGACCTCTCTAGGTTCCAATAGGTATGCCCTTGAGATTTTTTGAGTCCCCTTGGAGGTCTGGAGGTCTGGAGGTCTGGAGGAGGATTCTTGGCTCCCTGCCTGAGTGACTCACTCAAGACTTCAAAGAGGGAAGGATGCAATCTGTCTGCCTGCCTGATTCTGGTAAGAACCCCAGGGGCACCACTGTTAGACAGTCTGTCTGTCCTGCTCAGTTCAAGCAAAAGAAGAGCTTGATCAACTCTTGATCACCTCTTGTTAAGGTCACCCTCAAGGGAAGGGGATTGGAATGTTTAAGCTCTGAGTGCCTGCTGAATGAATGTGTGAGTGAGTGGACCAGATGGTGTAAGGAACAGGCTTCTCTGTTTGCACTAAGACTGGGAAGTGTTGGCTGATTGGGCCCTCACCTGTGGTTCTGTGGTGATCAACATATGGCATAATGGAGGCCTCATACCCTCCTTAGCTAAGTAGTGCTTAAGTCTATGAAAGGGGGATGGCCAGGTGGGCATCTGAATGGTCTCTCTCTGAGGGGAATTCACCCTTTGTCTGTTGCAACATCATTCAAGAGTACACAACATACATCATAGGGAGATAGAATGGGAAATAATTAGTTAAAACCCACAGTCTCTGACTACAGGAAAAGGGGATTTTATGGAGTTAAAAATGAAACCAAACCATTCCCTGCATCTCAAAGGGAAAACAAAAAGAAAAAGACCCCCATTCTTCTGAGAATTCTGCCTTGGTCTCCTTGTTGGCCACTGCAGTTGTTGCCAACACCTATAGCTTCACTCCCCACCCCTGACTCATCTACTTTCAGCCAGTTGAACTGGTTCCAGCTAGCCATTGCCTGCATTCAGCCACTGTGGCCCTCCCACCACAGCCTTCTGCTTACACACCTATCCTGGTCAGATGGCATCATCTAACAGCCACCAAGACGACTGTCAGCAATTCCAAGTTCCACATTTTGACTGAGGAAATTGGACTGTTGGTGCTGATGTATGAATCACCATAGCCTTTCCCAAAGGTCACCCTGCCTAGAAATCTAAAATCAGTTGAGTGTTTCTCAAAGACATCAAAAAGAGGGGGGCAAAAAGCCCACCAATCACTGTTACCCAGAAACCTGATAAAAGAAGTACCTGAAGTCTGTAAAATATCCAGTCTGATAGATGACATCTGATGGATGTCTGAAAGATACTGAATTGGCTTTACGGGCAGGAGAGGTGTACTTTAGCAGTATGACAGTCTATTATTTTTTTTCAGGGGATCATAAGGTTATCTATAGTCTGAAAGATAACCTTTTGGCTATGAGTTATAAGGACTATGGACACTAAAAAAAAATGCCCATTCAGATAAAAAAATAACTCTCAAAAGCTTCAACCTGGATCATATGATAATGCTTTCATTAGTCTGACAGGCTCAGACTAGGCCAGACTGGGCTCCATTCTTCAGCTGGGCCACTGGGAGCCCATAGTACCATCATCAGGGCAACTGAGACTCTTGGCTCTTGCCCCTTCTGCCAGGCACAAATCTTGGATGACATCTCATTGTAAACCAGTCCCTATACTGCTTTTGGAAAGAGACCTCCTCTTCAAGTTAGAAACAACTGTGTATCTTCCATCAAGCCTGTCAGCCTCCCTCTCATTTAACCCTGCACTTTCAACTTTGACTGTTCCCAGAGAGGAAGATGACACTTGCATCAGCCTGAGACAGATAACCCCAATCCTGAAGTTCTTAAAACTGTCCTCCAAGAGGTATGAATTAAGGAGTGACCTCCAAGCCTGGCCATCAACCATGCTACTTCACCTCTACACCCCCCCCCATATTGCCATCAGATATCATGAGAAACACCAACACGTACCCAGCCACACATCAGCCTGATATACTGTTAATCACTCTGGACAAGATTTCTGTGTCATCACCAATGCAGGCATCACCATGAACTCTGTAGTTCCTGACCCATACACTCTTTCTGGACTGTTCTAGATTTAAAAGATGTCTCTCTTTGCTTGCAAGTTGCTCTCATAAGCCCTTTCAACTGGGAAGATCCTGAGGTAAAAGGTCAGCTCACTTGAACTCAATTGCCCCAAGGGATTAAAACTCTCCCAATATTTTCAGGGAGGCTCTAACAACAGATTTGGCTTTGTCCTTCTGTCATGGTCCCCTGAGAAAAAATAATAGCCTGTCAAACTGCTAAAGTATACCTCTCCTGCCTATAAAGCCAGTTCAATATCTATTGTCCTCCATATACATTGCCTCAGTCTTCTGCCACCCACAGCCTGTTGGTATATCTGCCTGGACCTAAAAAAATGCCATTTTCTGCCTTCGATTGGCTCCTGTAATCCAGCCCTTCTTCACAACTGACCTGGACTCAACCTCCCAGAGGTTCAAAAATTTGTCCCCTCTTTAAAAGTACTTCTCCTTAATGACACTTCCAAGCTGCCTGCTAGAAAGGCATAAAAGCCCTGCTACAATATCTGGCAAAAACTGGTCACAAAAAAACTTTACAAATTTCTTGGAGCTGCTGGCTTGTATAAAATCTGGATCTTTGTGTTCACAAAAACAATGATGCTTATTCAGATGGTCAGCCCCTGGGAGTACTCAGTAGCCTACCTTTGCAAATACTTGACCATTGTCCTCCTGGTCAAAAAACCCAACAAGTTCACCTTAGGCCAAGACCTAACTATCCAGGTGCCACATGCTGTACTGGACCTCACCCAGTACCAAGGACTTTAATGCAAAAATCTCAGCCTGACTTTTGTGGTGATAAAACCACTCAATCCAGCCACATACCTGCCCATAGAGCTGAGCCCAACAGGTACTGTACGATAAACTGTTCTCAAGATGATCAAACTAAAAAAAAAAAAAAACCACCCTGATAAAATGCTGAGTACACCCTGTTTATAGACGGAAGGAACTCTGTTAAGAATGGAGGCCAACAGGCTAGATATGCTGTGGTCATCTTGGACAAAGTTATTTTGGCCAAAGCTCTCCTCCTACTGTTTCCTTCTGCTGTTTGGAAACCTGCCACCAATGCAAAATAGTTCAATACAGAGGCCTAAGCCACCTCTGGGGATCCAATTGACTGAAATATCAACCCCAGTCAGAAAAACTTTACCCAGTATTCCAGGAGTGTCAGAGCCAGACCTGACCCCACCATTTGTTCTGCAAGCTCAGACCACAGTGATGACACCTGTAACCTTGCCGCCAGCTCAGGTTTCAGCATTTGTATCTCTAAAGTCCAAGAACACAGTTAACAGGATTGTTCCATACCTATTCCCCTTAATTTTTGTGTCTTTTCAGGCTGCTTATCCCAGTCCTTGCTTCCCTGGCCCCTGATAGCTGTGTTTTTTTGCCTTAAACTCTATGGATAGTTGCCCCAAGAGAACAGAGCAATCAATCAAACACTTGACCAAGATTTAACGAGCATCCAAGACACAGTGGACACTCTCCTAGATCAGATGAACTCCCTCACAACCTTGCCAGAGTAATGTTGCAAAACAGACAGGCCTAAATTATGTCTTTTCCTAAAATCAATTTAGGAAAAATGCTGTAATAAGAATATTGGGGTCCATCCTAGAATCAATGACAACCTTAATGTTATTACTTTTAGTTGGGCCTTGTCTCAGAAGATTACATGTAATATATCCAGCAAAGATTTGCTGGGGAAACTAAAAGAGGGGGAAAATGTAGCAGAAAATGGCCTCCCCCAGCCAGTATATTTCAGTTTCTTAGTTGCCCAGGTAACAGTTTCTGTTCCAGTTCTGGTTTTCTGTCTCTTAGAAATGGCTGGTCACTGTGATGCATAGCTGGTCACTATGATGTACATTGTATAAACCAATCCCCAGGTGACAAGCCATTCTGCCCCTGTACTTCTTACTTGCTCATCCCATATATGCACTAGACCACCAGAGAGTGGGGTCTCATATTCTGGGAATGATCCTGATCAGTGCTCTTTGACATAAATAAATCTGTCTCCAAATCATGGGTGTTGATTCAGTGTTTCTGCTTGCCATTGCATTATCTTTGGGTGTCAGGTATTTTTTCTCAGCAATGAGAAAAGTAACTAAGACAAAATTCAAAGTTCTCCTGATTCAGAATATCTTCACTAATTTTTCTCAAATCAGTGTTGATTTTATGTCCAAAGTATTTCTCTGATGCTAATGAGAAAATTGAAGGACAAAATACAAGGCATGGGAGTAGTCATGTAAGAAGTGAACTCTTACAGAGCTATAGCATGTTACAATTCAAAAGCACGTTTTTACAATACTTCATGTGCTCATTTTGCTAGCTGTGAAAGGCATGATTATATGATTATTTCTATTATATGTATATAGGAAATAAGTTGAAATACATTAAGTACTTTTCCTAAGTTTCCCAAATTAACTCTACTAACAAAGCAGCTGTTGATCTTACAACAGTCACTACAAATTGAGTATAATATTCCTTACTTAACAACCTACCTTCTTAACCATTGTTTGGACTTAAGACCCACTGCTTGGTCTTACCACCCACATTCAGATTTATGATGTAGAAATGTGAGTGGCAGGGGCTGGGGATTTAGCCCAGCGGCACAGCGCCTCCCTGGCAAGTGCAAGGTTGTGAGTTCAATTCCCGGTACCAGAAAAAAACAAAAAGAAAGAAATGTGAGTGGCAGTGACACCTCATAGTGGCTTCTTCAAAAGTATAGTATTGTAATTTTTGCTGATTGTACTATACAATGCAGTACTGTAGTTTTATGTTCTGTTATGCAAATCAAAGCAAAGTCATCAAATTGGAGGTTCCTTTGACCATTTCCTTTGCTTGGACTACTGTGAAGTGCATACTATGCACAATTCTTCATTTAGAGACCAATTCATTTAACGTTCTAGTTGCAGTAATGGAGCTCTGTTGTTAAATGAGAATTATCCGTATCCCTTATCCTAAATGCTTGTGGCTAAATGATGTTTCAGATTTTGTGTTTTTTCAGATTGTGGTTTATTTACATATACATAATGATGTATCTTGTTGTTATGACTTATATTTAGATATCTCTCCAAAGCCTCAAGTGCTCCTATGTGAGGTTTTTTGGAAGTGACTGGACGGTGAGTGTGTGCTACTGCATTAGTCCACTGATGGGTTTATGGCTTGGTGTGATATTGGGAGTAAAGACCACAGTCTGAAAGGGTGTAAGTATATATCCCTCCTCCTCCCTTGATTGCTGCCTGCTGCCTGCCCTGCCATTGTGGAGGACACCTGGATGACTCTCCTTGAAGGAAGAGCAATTGTCTCCATTTAGCTAAACCTGGCCCTACTTCCATGTATTGATCTGTACAGAGCTGGCTAGGACTTTTCCTTCTCCCTTCATTTACCTTTAAGCAATGTAAATTGGTTCAGCCAAGGTGCTGATCTGTAATCTTTGAAGCAGAGACAACAAGGTAGTGTTTCCCCACCCCCTGTAGCTCCCAAATAAAACATGTCAGCCAAGGCAGGAAGGAGAGCTGTGCTCTACACTGTTCACTGGGATTCAGCCTTGAGATTAGAGGTTATGACTTCCCAGGGCATAAAAGATTACACATCAGAGCTAAGGCACCAGCCCTAAAACATCACATACTACCTCAACTGGGTTATGCAAGTCACTCTTTCTGCATAGCTTTCTGCGTATTGCAGGCATGATTTGTGGCTGCTTACCTAGCCTAGCCCACAGCACTCACCTACTTCCCACCATTTTCACAGTCACTCATCCTCAATCCATTTCCTTCTTCACAAATTAATAAAACCCAGATTTGGCCCTCAGTATAGGCTTTTGTTCCAGCTAGCCATCATCGTACCCTGACTTAGGACCCCTTGGCTCCACACAACTATAAATATACTTTAGTGTCCTTATTCTTGCCATGGGTTGTACTGGAACTGGTAGACTGGAATTAACTCACTAGTGTTGGGAGTCACTGGAGCTAGACATTGGACATATGTGTGACAGCAGGACAGAGCTGTGCTTCAGGCAATCAAATTACCTCAGTATTGAAAAAGGCATCCTGCCTGGACAATTACAGTCGTTAGTCACTAGGCAACATTACCCCCCATGATACTAACTTTGCAAGTGTATAAAATAAACACCCTTACTGTTGAAGTCAGTCTTCTTGCTCATCAGGTAAGAAGTAACTCCACCTGACGGAGGCTATTGTCTCATCTTTATTTTATAAATCCTTTTGCCATTTTCTCCCAGGGACCACTGAGAGACCATTGAGTCCCACACACTAGAATCCCAATAACTTTTTCATTGGATTACAAATATAAACTTCCTGGGCCACGAGGAGGACCAGGAAGGGCTCTCTATATGCCATGAGCTGTTTCTCCTCTGAAGTGCCCCTCGGTATGCTACCCTGCCTTTAAGTCAGCAAACTATGGTCTGAAACCTCCACAAACTAAACCAAAATAAATCTTTTCTCCTTTAATTTGTGGCTGTTAGGTATTTGATCCCAGCAACAAGACAGTATTAAGATCCTGGGGGGCGGAACCCAAGCCTAAAGAGGAAGTTCATTCACACTTCATACATGCTGTGGACACACAGGCTGAGGTTAATTTTATACAGTATTTTAATAATTTGCACATGAAGCAGTTTCCCGGTATAGAATTTCCCACTGTAATGTTAGAACTCAAAAAGTTTCAGATTCTAGATTTCAGATTTTTGGGCTAGAATTACTCAATCTGTATTTCTTAATCTCAGTTTCTTCATTTTGTAGAAAGCATGACCTCTCCTTCAAAGCTACCAAGAAGGTTCATTCTGCCCATGTAGATAAGATAGGGCCACTCTGCATCTGCTACTGAGTACTGCAGAGCAAGACAGCAGTATCTTCAGGCAATGGCACCTGGGTTCCCATGACTGTGGTTTCGTGAGCTGTCTTCCAATGTTCCCATGGCTTACTCGTGCGGCTGTAGTTGGCTGGAGGCTCAGCCGGGACCCAGCTGGGATGGCTGGGTCTGACTCCAACATGCTGCTCCATTCTGGGCTTTCTGCAGTGCTGGTAGAAGTGCTTAGATGCCCAAGGTGGGGAGTGCAAGCCCCCTGAGGGCCTAGCCTTGGAATCCGAAGTCCCTCCCACCCCATGTTGTTGATTAGAGCGAGGGATGGGGTGCTCACAGATGCAGAAGGTATGGCAATGGACTGCATCTCTGGAAGGAGCAGCAGCAAAGTCCCCTTGGAAACAAGTGTGGACCCAGGGAGACCTGACTCACTTGAGGCCATCACCACAACAGCCCACCACCTCTAGCATTATGCCCCATAGCCTGCATCCCTGCCAAGACCCCAGAGCCTCACCTTGTCCCAGCATTGTGCACGAAGCCATGATCTTGTGACTTGCAAGTCTGGATGCAGACGCGGCTGTTTGTGTACAGCTGCTCTAGCCACTTTCTCTGGGGAGTGACCATCTTTGCAGTGCTAGACAGCTAAGAAGGGTGGCTTGCTCTCTGCAGCCTGATGCCCATTTTTGCCAACCCCAAATGCCTGCAGCCTCTCCCCTGCCCACTGGTAACATCAGAGACAAGGGACACTTCATGACTCGATCAGCTTATCCATTGGAGACCCTCAGCTGGATTCTTTCTGGCTGCAAGGGTGGGTACAGTGGAACTATAACCATGGAACTGGAAAAACCATGTTTGAACTTACCTTGCCTGGGGCATGAGTAGCCATGGCGAATGCATACCACTGTGGATATCTTCTGCGGCAGTTCCAAGACTGAATGTGACCATTTTCCTTCCTGCTGAGTATAAAAGTTAAGCCCATGATCCCCAAATCTACTGAGGGAAGACTGCTGTTTAATTTTGGGAAAGCCCCTAAAATAATTTTACAGTTGTGCCCTGTGTCTCAATGTCTTTATTGCATACATTAAATATGTGATGATGAGACCACTTGAAAGCAGCACATTGCCTCCCTGTCTAGTGCCACAGGTCTTGCCCAGAGTAGCCATCGATGGCCCCCATTAAGCCTCTCTGCTTCCTTCTGACAGGGGAAACCTAGTGCAGAAGTGCTATGCACACTGTGCATTACACAATAAATGACTTTTATAGCCATGGGCATAATTGCCAAGTGAATTGTACCCTGTAAGCAGAAACCTCCAGAGAAAACACGCGTGAGCAATAATGGTTTCCTATATTTGTAATCAGATAAAAGCCCTGTTTAGTTTTCAGTTGCCTTCACGTGTACAGAGCTCTCAGCACATCTGAATGTGAAAGACAATTTCTGGATTCATTACACACATACACAGGCACACATATACACAGGCATGTAATGTGTGCATAACTAATGACAAGCATACATATGATTGATTTGCATACATATGCATTCATAATGATTTGTACTCACATGGAAACATAATGATACACACATACTCATGAAGATGCATATGCCTACTGTTTTGGTCTAGTACCTTTCAAAATTTTAGTCATGATTTTCACAGAAACACATGTACACATGAATGCATCTGAATGATTATACCGATTTCATTTTAAAGATTTAAGACAAGCCACACTACTGGCGGCTGCCTCTACTGCATCTTACTAAGAGGCCAGTGGTTTCTATGTAGATGCTTAAAAAGAGTGCCCCCAAAATGGCTGTAAAAATAATCACCTCATGGTAAAGCAAGAGGAGGGTTCTGCGCATACTGAGCAGAGAGCAAGACAACTCTGCTTCAAAGAAGAAGGTTGTCACTGCTGCTCAGGCCCAGGGCCTTAATTACAGCAGCAGGGACAGAAAGCCTTTCACAAATGAAGCATCAGCGGGGCTGTCACCTGTGGTCAGCCTCACCCGGTGGTCAGGGCTCCCGGGAATACTTGCCTTTCCCATTTACTTGCCTTTCTGCCATTTAATGTTGATTGCATAAAAACTTATTTTTACTGAAATTAAAGCTATGTATTGGTTGGCGCCCTGTTGCCATTGTTGCATTTTGAGTTTGTTGATGAGTACTGTCAGTACAACATTGGTGCTGCCATGGAAACAGCCTCTTTGAGTTGATTTTTTAAAATAAAATATGATTTTAAAAAAAAATGACTTCTAGTCTCAATTCATTGAACCAACGTGAACCAACGTGAACCAACGTGATGGGAAGAGTTCCCATCAGGTGAAGAATGGTTATAACCTAAAAATAGCTTCTCATTAACTTTAAATCTGAAGTCTGATTCCCTTGAGTTTCTAGACAGGCGATCATTTCGAAATTCAGGTTCTGAGGGGCTGAAAGAAGGGATTTCTGTGAAAGCTACATTTACATCTGGAAAGCTGTGCCAAGGACCTGCCTGGAGAGTTTATTGCACGCCTAAGGGAGAAAGAACACAGGACACAAGGGAAGCCCGGGCCTGCGGGAGTGTGGAGTCCGGAGGCAGAGGGCGGAGCACGAGAGGACGGGATCAGCTCAGCGGGCTTCGGCTTCGGTCCTGCATGGTGTGAAACGCTGGGCCCCAGGGTGCGGCTCCGGCTCCGGGGAACGGGAGCTGAAGGCGCCCTTGCTCTCCCCTCCAGGTAGAGCGGATGCAGAGAAGGCTGCATCTGGGGAGCTCTGGTAAATACCGCAGTTCGAGCTCCCTTCTGCAATCCACATTCCTCTAACCAAGTGACCAGCACCAGGCCAGGGTGCACCGAGGAGGAGTCCGAGTCTTCCCGCCACTGGGCAGAGCAACCGGGCTTTTTCCTCTCTGATACCAAGGGGGAGCTGGGGAGGTGGAGAGGTCGGAGGGAGCCTCTTTCCAGGCTGCCGCGAATGTTATTCTCCCTCCTCACCAAAGGCTCTGGCCCTGGCTGTGTGCCCCTAGGTGCTCCAAAGCCCTTGACTCCGCCCCCCTGTGCACCTCCCCAGAAGACTGTGGCAGGAGGTGCCCCTTCCTCAGTAGAGGAAACTGCAAGCCTCCCTGGCTCTGTTCTGCCTGTTTACTGCTTCCAGGCTTGTCACAGCTTGGGGAGCCTAAGGGCCTATAGCACACAACCAGGCAGTGAGTGACAGGAGAACAGGGAGACAGCCTCTCAGGAGGGTGGGATGAGAACTTACAGCGACCTCTCCTCCCTCCTGGGCCTCTGGGGGCACCCAGCTCTCATCCAGACCTTCCTTTCGGTCATGGTAATCCTCTCACCAGTGACGCCTGTACTTGTGACCTTGCATTCCTTCTCCTCCACCTTCTTTTATTTATTTATTTTTTTGTTTGTTTTTTTTCTGGTACCAGGAATTGAACTCACGACCTTGTGCTTGCCAGGCAGGTGCTGTGCCCCTGAGCTAAATCCCCCCACCTCCTCCTGATGCCCTACCACTGGGTTTGGTCCTCATGTCTCTCTTGAAAAGCTCTCCTGATCTCAGCCTCGAAGGTCAACTTGCTGAGATCAGTTTGTGCATCTTAGTTGACCTTTCAGCGTCTGGGTTGGCTGATGACCTTCCTTCCTGCCTAGTCTTTCTCCTCTGGGCATCTGCGTGTAGCTGGTTTCTCAAATACCCTGGGCCAGTTGCTCCTCATCCTGGCATTCCATGCTGAACCCGCTGTCCACCTCGCCCTGCATCATCTCATCTGGCCCTGCATGGCCTGCTCTGCTCTGATGGCCTTTATCCCCCAGGCCTGCACCTCCTGGGCCCTCCACTCACATGGTCGCCTGCCTTTCCACAGTCTCCCTTTCAGCGTCCACTGGGTGTTGTGAGCACAAACCAGTAGTACCTGGTTCCAATTCAGACATTTTCTTGCCCAAGGCCTTTGCTTTCCTTATAATTTTTAGCTGGTGTGGGCATGGGTGAGGGGTGCCATTGGGAGCTTTGTGTCCAGGGACATAAGTCTTGAGTCCTCTTATTTTGTTTTAATTTTGAGACAAGGTCTGCTTCAGTTGCCCAGGTTGGCCTTGAACTTGTGATCCTCCTGCCTCCGCCTCCCCAGAAAGGGCTTTCCCTTCTTAATAAATGCCACATTGTTTATCTTACTGCTTAGGCCAGAAACCTAGACCTTGCTCTTGATTCTCCTTCCCGTAGCATCTAACAAGTGGAGGACACAGACCATGTAAACATTGGGGAAAAGAAGGGAGTCAGCAAGGGCAGCCCAGCTCCTTGCTGGGTAGGAGAAGTGTGCTTTTTATACACATTTTAGTAACTTTGACTTTTACACTTGTAATGAGATAGACGAACAAACAAGGAATACGTACAAGAAGTAGTATCATGAAGTTGGGTGTGGTGGTGCACACCTATGGTCCCAGCATTCGGGAGGCTGAGGCAGGAGGATCACTGCGAGTTTCAGACCAACCTGGGCTACATACTGAGTTTAAAACCAGACTGAACTACATAGTGAAACCCTATCTAAAAAAAACCAAACAAACAAAAAAAGTAATATTATGGAAATTTTGAAGGGAATCATCTCACTATCTGTATCATCTATCTATCCCATTTATTACCTATCCTCTAGCTATTATCTGTCTATCATTTATCTATCTATCTATCTATTTATCTATCTATCTATCTTTTATCATCTCTCTATGTAGTCTATCATCTATCTATCCCATCTATTACCTATCTTCTACCTATCTATTATCCAGCTGTCTATCATCTATCAATCTCTCTATCATCTATCTATCTATCTATCTATCTATCTATCTATCTATCTATCAGTCATCTATCCCATCTATTACCTATCCTCTACCTATTATCCATCTGTCATGTATCAATCTATTTATCTAATCTATCATCTATCTATCCCATCTATTACTTATTCTCTACCTATCTATTATCCATCTGTCTGTCATCTATGTATCTATCTATGTATCTATCTATCTATCTATATATATATGTATCTGTCTGTCTTAGTTACTTTTCTCATTGCTGAGATAAAATACCTGACACCCAAGGTTAAAGGAGGAAAGGTTTGTTTAGTTCACAGTTTGTAGAGGCTTCAATTCATAGCTGCTGGCTCCAAGGCAGGTTGGAATCACAGAGGAGAAACAGTTCATGGCAGGGAGAAGACAGAAGGCAGCAAGTAGAAAGGTAGAAAAACAGCAAGTGACAATAGCAGCCCTCTTTCCATCCCTTGTATTCTATCCAGGATACATGCTTTTAGGATGGGCAGCCTTTACACCCAGAACTATGCCAAACCAATCAGTGGACTAATTTAGTAAGCACACATCCTTGATCCCACAATCACACACTCTATATCCAGTCACCTCTGAAAAGACCCATCTATGATCATATAAGGCTTTGGGGGAACATCTAGATACAAGCTATATCATTCTTGTGAATGATGCATACAAGTGTAAAGAAACTTAGAGCTTTCTGAAATCTGCCTGCCTGGTACAACTACCATTCATGTCACAGACAGTCTATCTATATGCCTGTCTGTCTATCTATTATCTATCTGTCTATCTATCTATCTATCTATCTATCATCTGTCTGCAATCTATCTATCTGCAATCATCTATATATTTATCATGTATCTGCAATTATCTATATATTCACCCATTTAATGATTAAGTTAAAATAATCTTTGTTTCCAAGCACTGAGCCATCTTTCTATCTGCAATCATGTATATATCTATCATGCATCTCAAATTATTTATTTATCTATCTATCTATCTATCTATCTATCTATCCATCCATCCATCCATCCATCCATTCAACTATTAAGTTAAAATAATCTTTGTTGCCAAGCACTGAGTCACTCATATTATTTGGAAACATGGATATATATAAACAAATTTTTATTTAGTTAGCATATCCACTTCTCCTCCATTCCTTCCTTCTACTTTCCCCAACTAACACTAAAATAACAACCTGGTAGGTATCTTCTCATAATTTTTGCTTATATAATTATATGCAAAGAAGTCTATAATATTTGATATTTTTAAAATAAATAATTAAAAAATACTTTTCTATATTGTTTTTTAAATTTAACAATAAGCTGTGGCAATTGTTCAGATATTTGTGGATTGTCTCTGCCCTTCCCCCAGGACAGGAAAGGAGACTGCCCCTTTGGCTAATTGACCATTAATCATACCAACCACTGTAGGGCACAGTTCTGCCAGTCTGATGAGGCAGTGGGCTGTGATTATTATTTACTTTTACCTTCCTAGCTGCTGGTGACATCAAGCCCCTTTCTAAGCTAACAGTGCCCCAGGGCTTGTTGTTGTTGGGGGCCTCCCTGGCCCTGCCCAGCTCTCAGACCCTCACTCTGGGGTCCAACCACTCTACACTTTTACAAATCCCACTGAGTGTTGTGAAAGGAAGGAAGGAATAGAGAAAAGCAGATAATTTTGCAGGTGCAGGAATCTTGTGAAGGTGATGAATTTTCATGGAAATAGTGTTAAATATTTCATCAAATTTAGTATTTGCTATGTGATTATTACACTTGTTTTGCCTATGATTGCTAAATTTTACCTTTGAGCATCTATTGACATAATCATCTGACTTTTCTCTCATTTGCTTCTATAACAAATTATGTCAACAGTTTACTGCAATTGAACCTTCCTTATATAATTGATTATCTAGAAATGTTCAATTACTTTTAAAGACAATGGTAGATTTTAATTTTAACATTGCATTCATAATTGCAATGGACATTTTCTTGTTAAATTTTATTATTATAAGATGACATGATAATAGCTTTCTAAATAGAGGGACTTTATATTATTTTTCTTCTGTGGCCCTGAGTACTATAAATGTCAAAGAATAATCAATTATTTAAAGGTTAAATAGAATACAGTTATAAAGCCCATGTCCACGGGGTGTATAAAAATTGATGTACTTCAAATGTACTTTCAATCCTTATATAAGAACTGTTATATTTTTTTCCAGTTGCATTGGAAGAGGAAATTATGTGCTATGTTTCAGTACAGTTGCATGTAATATCCTCTTATTTAATTATCCATATTTATGTCTCTTTCATTTCTAAACTTATATAATACTTTCTCTTTCCTCTTTTCATTTATCAGGCTAAGTTTATCTGTTCTGTTGGTCTTTTCAGAAGTAAACTTTAGGACTTATTGGAAACATTTTAAATTTCAAATGTATTAATTTCAGATATAAACTTTATGAAATTCTTCTTTTTTTCTCTGTTATTTCTATCCTCTCCAGCTAAGTGCTGAGTTCTTTTATTTTTACCCTTTCTTTTGTAGTAATGAAGGCTTGTAAGAGCACACATTCTGTTTCGAGTATACTTTTCATGGATTTTGATAGGAAATTTTTTCCCTTCTGTTGCTTTCTGATGAGCTCCTTTGGAAACCACTGTGCATTACATAAAGGATTGGCTTGGCTGGCTGTGGCTCCTGAGGGTCAGCAGCAGTCTGGGACTCTATGTACCCCTCGACCTTTTGGTCACTACCTTGGGGAGACACCATCCACTTGCCCTGAACTATAATTTTTTAACCGTATATCGAAAGGTGTTTAAATGCAGGTAATATCATAGTAGCTGTTTTGGGATTTGCTTTAGATATACATCTCACTTTTTCACCTTTGTGTGAATCCTTTTGGAGGAGCCCTTGGCAGGCAGTAGCATCCAAAGGTAATCCACGGATTGTCTCAAAGGTCACAAAAGACAGGGGGCTCTGAGGAAACAAAACAAAACACCATCAGTTATAAAGATTAATTCAAATTGTCTGTACTTTTATGTTTGCATATTTTGGTGATCACCACCTATTTTAGCGAAAGGAGACAATCAGATGCAGAAGTCTTCACCCCCTCCTTCCCAAACCAAACCCTTTATAAACCAATTCCATTCTCATCCTCCTCTTTCCAAGGTTACTTCTGTATTTTTAACCTCCTCCCTATCTGCCTTTTCAGAGAGACATATTTCCAATTCTAACATTCTGTATTACTTTAAAATAGACTGATGATAATTGATGTAATATGAAATTAATACCATATAATTTATGACTACAAAAAGAGCTGTACTTAAAAACACTAGGAAAAAAATTAAAAACACTAGGCATCAAAACACATCAGGAGAGGCACAGTCAGAAATGATGCCCTGCCTCTGCATATTGTAGCTTTACTCTCTCACCCAACTTGAGTTGATACAGCAAAAAATAGACAAATACTTATTTGCCAATCACTTTTGCAGAAATAACTGTTTGGGCTGTCATTAAAAATTAATAGTGGAACAAAGAAATGGTGAATGCCTGTGTGTGTGGAGCTGTGTTCCCTCAAAGAGAAGGTCTCAAAAAGTTCCTCAATCTTGAATGCAGGAGAGGCTTCTAGAGAACAAAGAGGCAGTATAGCATGCCGGGAGACATTTATTTAAATGTCACCTATGCACTGGATAATGAGAATTGAAGGCGTTCCATTTGAGATAATAAACCAATTTTTGTGAGAGAAGATGAAGTAATTAATTATTCAAGGACAATGACTTCTCCTTCAACTTCATTTTCACAGATCCCATTTACCCTTAGCTGTTTAAATAGGGAACAGATTTCACCCATATTCACTTGTACTTGCTTAAATAAGAAAGTAGCCGTTATTCAATTCAGGAACTCACAACTCGACTTCAGGAACTCGATTCTCGAAGGGCTTTGTTAGGCCCAGGGATGACGTGTGTGGTGGGCAGACTTCCTGCTCCCCCAGTGGAATGAGGTAGTGTTGGACAGGCGGCAGGCCTGCAAGGTCCGAGGGAAAAACAGATGGCAGGAATCGTCCTCCTCCCACCTTTTTCTAAACTCCCTTAGCTTTGTGTGCTGATAACAGCTCCAGCTTACTGTATGTGGTCACACTAAACAGACTGAACATTGGTAGCCTGACTAGCCCCAGGCCACCAAAGGTACCATGAACTTGTTTTCAGATAACCTCCCAGTGAAAATCTTGCTCGAGGAGAGGTTCTTGATGCTGATATTGATGATCATTTATATTCACTCTTGCAGTGTCCTGGTAGGTCTGGTGGTTGTACAAGGATTTGGAGAAGCTCTGGGAAGAGACTGCCAAATTTTAGGAAGCAAATGATGCCCAGCATTTTCTGCTCGGTAAATGGGCTACTATTCCTTCCTCTGGGACTTCATATCCTCACGGAGTTATGCTAGACGGTATCTATTGTTTCTTTTAGTTCCAAATATAAGATGTTTGGGTGTAAAACATGAGGCTTTCTGGTAATGATGAAAACCTAAGTTGCATCCATCCATATGGCTTTCTCCTAAAGGCATACTGCCTTAAGGTTCTCCAGAACCAATAGCAGATTTTTTCATTGGTTGGATAACTCATTCCATAAGAGAACTGGCTCACAACCACCCAACCACAGAGACTGACAAGTCCCAACATCTGTGGGGTGGCTTGGCAAACCGGAGCCCAAGGAGCCAGTGGTGCTTTGAGTGTGCAGGCTGCCAGGCTGCTAGACTTCAGGGCAAGTCTGGATGCAGGAGACCAGCTCCAATCTTAGCCCAAAGGCAGCCCCCAGCGGGTGACAGACACAGGCAGTCCCTCCACTAGGTTTCTCCTGAGTGCGGGAAGCCTGCCAGCTAGGGAAGGTCATTGTTTTCCTCTGCCTACTTCTATAAATGCTTATCTTACCCAAAGTCTCCCTTGCAGATATAGAGTAATGTTGACCCAAATATCTGGGTATCCCTGGCCTGGTAAGTTCTCATATAAAATTAATTATTATATTTAACAAAAAAGGACAAAGAATGGAGAGAATGCAAGAGTAATAAAAGCGCTGGGTTTGGGCTGGGGAGATTGGCATGACTGCGGTACATTTCTGGATGACCAGGGCAAATGGAATCACGATGGTAACAGTAGTAAGTGCAAGTCAGAACTTTGTGGAAAACATCTGAAGGACATGGAAAGGAAGTTTCTCTCAGCAGTGGCATTGGGGGCAAGAGGCTTGGAGAGAAGACGCATAAATGAATATGCTTAGAAGAGATGAACGGATCAGCTTGCTCCAGATTGAAGTGGAACAGTGAGACCAAGACACAAAATCACCTTCAAGAAAGGGCAGGGGACCAGGGGTCTGGATGCCCCAGAGAAGCCTCCTGGTCTCAGCATCTCTAGGGCAGCCCAACTGGCTTCTGGGGTCCTCACTGAAACCCCTGAGGCCGGGTCCTGGTCACTGGAACATGCTGAGAAGGGCATAGGAGAACCACAGAAAGAATCGGAATTGATTAACCAAGGTTTCCATTCATAAAAATCATGATTTCAATTAAGAAATGTCTGATGGTCAATTCAGGCACACTAGACAGCAGGGGATGTGACAATGTATTGCTTATCTAGCAATGAGGGAAGTGCAGGCACACAGAGTGAAGTGAACCTATCTACCTCAGAGCCCCGAAACTTCCGTAACTCAAGGGGTACCACTGGGAGATGCATGCTAGACACATTTTAGGAGCTCAGGCACTTGTGTGAAAGGGATAGGATTACTTGCTGACTGCCTATTACATTTGAATGAGCTTTGGCTTATTTTTCCACTTATTTTGAGACAAAAGCAGGCAATTCTTTTGCTTCATTTAAGCTCAGACTCTGTTCCATTCTCCTCATAACCACAAAAGTCATTTCTATTCCTGCCCCTGAGACTCAACCCACCTCATTCTTGTGCTTTAAAACACTATTCTCAAGATGACACTTGTGACCATGCTGGCCCATGGTCACTTTTCTCCTCAGGTGTCTGGCATTATCCACTGCATTGAACGGTCTCAAGATGTTCCCAGACCTCCTCAGTCTCCTGCAGTACGGAGCAATCTTGTCCTCAGGGTAAGGGTGGTGTCTTGGATTGTTTAGCGCCTTTCCCGCACTCTTGCTTGAAGGGCAGCAAGAGCAGCTGGAAACATGGATAATGAAAAACAGAAAGCCTTGCTGCAGAAAGACACAGAACTTAACGTTTTAGTATGCTGTGCCTTAGCAGCACTTGACACACTTCACTTTTGTAGGGAGGCCCTGTGTTTGGAGTCCAGTTTTC
Source organism: Chinchilla lanigera (assembly GCF_000276665.1). Lineage (NCBI taxonomy): Eukaryota > Metazoa > Chordata > Mammalia > Rodentia > Chinchillidae > Chinchilla > Chinchilla lanigera. Next base: position 1,480,485 of record NW_004955515.1, read on the forward strand.
CAGACTTATCTTAATGTAGCGGGTTGCAAGCTGTGGACCTTGGGCAAGTTCCTTCACTCTTCTGTCCCTCAGCTGTCCTGTCTGATACTTGTTATAAGATAGTAAGCACTGGATGTGTTTCCTCCTACTGATGAGGACCTTAAAACTTTTCTCAGATTTTGGCGTTTACAAGTAGAAACAGCGGAACTGCTTTGTTTTGTGCACAAATGTGCACAACCTTTTTGGGTATATGTCTTTGAGTTAAATTGCCAGGTCATGGGGTATGTTTATGTCAACTTTAGCTGAATTGCAAAATGGGTTTTCCTAAGGAACTGTTCCCATAGACATTCCCAATAAAAGTGTCTTCACTACATCTTCACCAACAATAAGGATTGTTGACTGGTAGAGCCATTCAGGTGGGTATATAGTGTTAACATTTTAACCATTATATAAGTGTAATTGAATGGGCTCTCTCTTGAAGTGCTTGTTCAATTCCCTGTTTTTTCTCTGTAAGGTGGAATAGATTTTACCTCTTCATTTATAGGACCATTTTTACTCTACAAAGTAAGGTATTGTTGTATAATGTTTTAAAACAGATTTAATGAAGTATGAGTGAGATAAAACAAACTGAACATTTTATACACATACATTTGCTTAATTTTATAAGTACAAACCCCTAAAACTCCCACAATTGAGATCATAAATATTGCCTTTATCCACTAAAAGTTTCTTCACACTCTTTCCTAATTCCTCACTCCACACTCTCCACCCTGCTCCATACCCAGGTCACCACAAATCTGCTTTATGCTGGTGAAAATTAGTTTACACTTTGCAGCATTTTACATACATGAAACCATACAGTATGCACTCTGGACTGCTCTTTTATTCAGCATAATTATTCTGAAAAGCATCCAGAACCGTAGAGTTTATCAATTAGTCATTCCTTTTATTCCTTTTATTGCTGTAGTGTTCCTTTGTATGCATATACCATGATTTATTTACCTCATCATTTGCTAATTGACATTTGGGATGTTTCCAGTCTGGGCTATTAAAAATGAAGTAACTATGAACATTTAAGCACAAGTCTCTAAAAGAATATAAGCTTTTATTACTTCCTTATGTGTTGTTTTGGTTACTTTTCTTACTGCTGAGACAAAATACACAGCATCCACAAGTTAAAAGAGGAAAGATTTATTTCAGCTCACAGTTGGTAGAGGTATCAGCCCATAGTGGGCTGGGTCCAAGACAACGTGGCATAACAGAAGAGAAACAGTCCATGGTAGGGCAGGGAGGAAGCAGTGAAACAGCAAGCCTCCCTTTCCTTTTTGTCCCATCTAAGGTATAAGCCTTTTGGGTAATGCTACCTGTATGCAGGATGGGGCTTCTGTTTTCAATAAATTCATTCAGCTACACTCAGAACTATGTTAATTCCAGTCAGTGGCTAAATTAATACCACACACCCTAGATCCAGCCAGTTCCAAAAGGCCCCACCTGGGAAAGCATGAAGCTTTGGCAGGGGACATGTAGATACAAGCCGTAACATATGGATATTCTTTTTCATACCTAGGAGACGGAGAGCTAGGTCTGTGATGGCAACCCTATGGCATGCATGCAGCAGTGGGCATGCAGAGCCCTCTCTGTTGTCCTGTGAGCCAAGTTGCCATGTTGTTTTTTCTAAACTAAAACTTCAGCGATCAGGTTTAATTCCAATGTTGGTACTTTACAATAAATAAGTAGATTTCAGACTGTAGTTTAGGCACTCATTCTCTAAGAGGTTTGCTATCACTAAGCTAAGTCATAGACCTAGGTTTGAATTTTTAATACATTACTTCATGTTCACAATAGCAGGGCACCAGAGTTCCACTTCCCTCCTTTCATCAACACTTAAATTGGCTGTTTTTTTTTTTTGTTGTTTTTTTTTTTAATTTTGGGCATTCTATTAGATGTATAGTGATATCTTAGTATGATTATCATTTTCATTTCCTTGAAGATTAATGATTTTGAGCATCCATTCATGATCTTGTTTACCATCCTTCTTTGGTGAATAATGGTTAAAATTTTTCTTGCCTGTGATTCATTTGCTTGTTTGCTTTCTTTTTATTGACTTTACTTTTTAACTTCCATGGTGGCTAATTATGAATTTATATATGTTAATACAGATGAATCTAGTGTATTCTTTATGCAGTTTCTCCTAATGGTGAAAATCTTGCATGACTACAATACAGGATTATAGTTGGGAAATTAATATAAATATAATAAATCAATCATATTCATTTTAGCATGATTTGAATGCATGCTTACTCAGTTCAACAAATTTTATCCTAAGTATAGATTCATAGGACCATAAGTACCTTTAAGATTCAGAACAGGTCCCTAATGAGGGTCCCTCCTGATACTTTGCATGCCCATAGCCACACCTTATATCCCTCCCTAACCCCAAGAAAGTATTGTTTCCCTTCTCTATAATTTATCATATCAAGAATCCTTGTAAATAAAATATACAGTGTGTAATCCTTCAAGATTGGCATTTGATGTTCACCCAAATTGTTGTGTTTATTAGGGGTTTGTTCCTTCCTCTTGCTGAGGGATATTCCATAGTATGTACGTATCACCACTGTAATCACTGTTATAGGATATTTGAGTTCTTTCCATCTTTTGGCAATTACAATTAAAATTTCTATGAGCCTTTGTGTACTGGTTTTAGTGTAAAGATGTTTTAATTTCTCTTGGTTAAATGCCCAAGTGCAATTTTTTTGTTGTTCTATAGTGGGCATATGTTTAATCTTGTAATAGAGTGCCATCAACTTTAGCATAGCAGTTGTGTCCATAAGCATTTTCTGGGAGACTAATTATTATTGATTGTAAGAGTCCTTTCTATATTTTGAGTATAAGTTCTTCATAAGATATGTACGTGGCAGACCTTTTCACCCAGTCTGTGGCTTCTTTCTAATTCCCTTAACATTGTGTTTCAAAGAACAGATATTATTAATTTTGATACAATCCAATTTATCTTTTTTTTCTTGTGTGGATTGTGCTTTTTGTTGTTGCATCTAAGAAACCTTGCCTGGCTCAAGCACACACAGATTTTTTTTGTTTTCTTCATGTTAATAATTTTGGTCTCAAATCTACTTTGATATTAATATGGCCAATGAAACTTTCTTTTAGTTAGTGTTAACATGTTATAGCTTTTCTACAAAGGAATATATATTTAATTATAACTATATATAATTATATTTGTATAATTTACAATTGTATAAAATTATGGTTGAATTGTCATTACAGAATTAAATGTTTACTATTTGATACTAAATATTTATTTTAGATGGATTTCAGATATATAATTACCTATTTTCAGAAAGTTAAATATTACCAGTTACTTCTGAAAAGTAGTTATATGAAAACTATGGTTTTTAACTGTGTTATGCACATATATAATTTTTACTGTCAGAGTGAAGAAGATGCATAGTTTTCCACCACGAAAATAGTCAAGGAAGAAGGTGAAATTAAGAAAAAGGCTTAAAAATGGTATTCATGGGTCAGAGGGTCCTGAAACTCTGCTTTGCTTTCCTATTGTTGCACTGTGATTTATTGGTTTCTACCTCCTGCCTTTTAAAAGCTGTCACAGGGCAAGACAGAGTGTGTTTGGGAAGGCCACACTCTGAAGATGTCATTCAGTCTCAATCCAAAGGATCTTTGGAGGTCATATATTTTAAAAGCCCTGTATAATACAATAAAACTGTTGTGTGAACAGTTGTTATCTGAATTGTTTAAGAATACTAACAAGAAAAAAAAAAGCCAGCACAAGTTCAGAACAGACACAGTTTTTTTTTGGATCCATGGTTGGTGAAATCCACATATACAGAGGGCCAACTGTACTGGGAAAGGTTATCGAATGCCATAAAGACAGAAATAAAAGCTTGCTTTGGGTATAAGTTTAGCTCATCTTTTGAACATTTATGAGTTGAAAACAGAGACGTATGTCTTCATGGTGGGGCTGAGGCTGAAATGTGTCAGAGCCTTGTTTTCAGAAGATGATTTTTTGCAAGTCTCTGTCTCCACAGCACATGGGAGAGTTTGGAGCCAGAGAAGAGCAACTGCACTGGCTTCTCCAGAGGCGTGTACTTGGCCAATGGAAATCTTGCTGAGACACACAGGTGTTGGTGGCTCCAGGAAACTGTCACTGTTGAGGGTGACAGGAGGGCATCCTGAACACAAGAGGGCTTCCTAAACACAGCAGGAGAGATAAGTGTGGGGAGAACAGGCCCAGCCCTAGGTCACAGATGTGTCCAGGGAGGCCAGGCAGGTGTCAGGGTGAAAACGTTGTACAGCGCCCTCTGCAGAGCCTGGGATCCTCTTCCAGTATCAGCCTTGGGGGTGGGCAGGAGTGAGCCCAGGACCCTGAGCCCAGTACAGTAAGAGTGACAGAATTCGGTCTCCAGCTTCCTGTGTTCTATCTGTGTCTTTGCCCCAGCTGCCTCCTCGACTTTCCACCCTTTTTCCCCAGGGGAACCTGGGCTTTTTCAGACTTAGATGTGGACCTTTTCCCAGGTACCTGCCCTGTACATAGCTCTCTTTCCTGGGCTTAATGAATCCTAGCAGACTCTAGTTTGACTAATGATTTTTTTTTTTAACTTTATGAGGTACAAAAGTGGTGTATGCATTCAGCAAAAGCCATACTTTATACTTTGGATATTAATCTTTTGCTGGCTAGTGATATGCCAGATGACCTTTCTCACAGTGCAGGTTAGTGGCAGTGAGTGAGCTCCAGCTCCTAGTCACACACATGATCATAAGCGGAAATCACCATTAATCTACAATGAGGCATGTGCTGTTATCGTGTTCAGTAGATTAGGTATGGTACATTTTTTAAAATGGTACTGAGGATTGAACCCAGGGCTTTTCTGCTGAGGTACATCCCTAGCCCTTTAAAATTTTTTTTTATTTTGAGACACAGTTTCATTAAGTTGCTAAGTTGCAGAGAATGGACTCAAACTTGTAATCCTCCTGCCTCAGCCTCCCAGACTGCTGGTATTACAGGTGTTTGCCACCATGTCCAGCTGTGTTTTTTAACTGTTAATTTTTTCAGTGATGAGGATTGAAGTGAGGACCTTGGAAGATAGAACATGTGCTTTCCCACTGAATTACAGCCCCTTATTCCTAAATGCATTTTTGATTTATGAGATTTTTCAACTAACAATGGGTTTAGCAGTACATTACTACACTGTAGGTTGAGAAACATCCATATAGTTATTAATTTGCGAGGAACCCCCTTGTAACATTAAGGGTATATGAGCAAAGAAAGATTTGCACATATAGAGAGCATGGGAAGGTTCTGAAGGGTTGTTGCTAAGATCATCGAGTCAGCTTTCCTCCCAGCACTTCCTTGACTAGTTACAGAATTCACATATGTAAACATCTGTATGGAAGACAAAAGGAGACACTACCCCTGTCTTGGTTACTTCTCTCTCATTGCTGAGACAAAATACATGACAGCCAGAATTAATGGAGGAAAGGTCTATTTAGCTCACAGTCTGTGGAGGTTTCAGGCCATACTCGGCTGGCTCCAAGGCAGGGTGACACACGGCAGAGGGCAACAGTTCATGGCAGTGGAAGACAGCATAAACAGCAAGAGCAAAAGGGAGGAATGGCAGCAGGTAGCCTCTTTCCCTACTTTACAGGTAGTACGCAAACTACCTGTCCCAGGGCGGTGTAGCACTCACACCCATGAGTCAGTCATAAACTCTAAAAGCCCGCCCCATGACTGCATGTGGCTTTGGGGGAACACTCACACACAAACCATAACACCCATATGTGTGGAGAGTTTGATTTATCTATTCTTCACACAAAGCTTGAGAAATTGTAATTTCCTTTGCAGCTAAAAGGTAAAAACACAAAAAAAGAGAAAAGAAAGGAAGGAAGGGAGGGAGGGAAGGAGGAAAGAAGGAAGGAAAGAAAGAAGGAAGGAAAGAAGGAAGGAAAGGAAGAAAGAAAGGAAGGAAGGGAAGAAAAAAAAAGAAAGGTAGGCTCTAAGGCTCAGCTAACCAGCTTTGTGGCTCTAGGGTTCTGAAATTTTCTCTTGCCTCAGCCACAGGCCAAGGTCTGAGTTGAGAAAAGACTCTTCTAGATGTTGAAGGGGCCACAAGGTCCTGGCATGGATGACTGGCAAATCAGTTATGGCATTTGTGAGCCTGAGGGGACAGGGTTTGGCTGCCTAGATGGTGTCTGATGGACAGCTCAGTCACATGGTCAACAGGCAGATGTTCACAGCACAGTGCCCATGAGACCCTACAGGCCAGTGGCAGCTCTGCCTGCTGACAATGACAGGGCCTTCTTGGGCTGCCAAGATCCTCTGAACAGTTGCTCTGTTCCAGAGCCCTCACATTCAGTTTGCTAAGATCCAGCTCAAGTCTGTGGCCATGAACTTCTGATCCTTCCTGTGAGAAAAGAGAAGCTGCAAGTGACTTGGAATTGGTTGAGAAACTCTGAGGTATTCTAGGATGGGTGGGCTTAGTCTAGGAGGAGTTGGCATGGGGGGAGATGGCTTATAGAACTCACAAAGCTGAGTGTGTTAGTCAGCTTTCTGTCACTGTAACACCTAGATAGTCAACTTAAAGAGAAGAAAGTTTTTTTAGCTCAGGGCTTTGGAGGGTTTAGTCTATGGCCAGCAGTTGTTTCAGCACCTTTGTTGAGACCACATCATGGTGGGGACATGTGACAGAAGAGGCTGCTCACCTCATGGTGGCTCACACATGAGTCAGTAAGAACAGAGGGCAGGGTGCCACTGTCCCCTTCAAGGGCACACTCAATGATTTAACACCTCCTACACCCACTAGTGTCACAATCTGGGGACTAAGTTTACAACACATGACCTCAGTGGGATGCTCAAGATCCAATCTATACTGGTGAGCTAATGCTTTGGCATCCATTAACTCAAAAAAGTGAGATTGTACATTTCTGCCTCCTTTTTAAAATTATAATATGCACATAGTTTGAGGATTCCAATGCCTCTGCTAGATTTTTAAAAATATGTTTATAGTAATTTCTCCCTGTGTGTGTTCCAGTTCCCAGAGGCCAATCTTCTCATTCTTTACACTGGCTACTTGGATTTTCACCACCTTCCCCCTACACAGTTCATCTGCTTTATTGTTTTATGGTTTTCAGCTTGAGGTTTGACTCCTTGTTCCTCCTTTGGAAGCAGAGGTTTGGTTCTTCTTCCCCAGTTACTATATCCTGGTCTTGTCCATCTGAACCCAGGTCCCAACATCTGGAGGTACCCCCTTACCACTTGAAAAATGCTGGTTACCTGTAGTTACTTCATGAATCATGTACATTTCTCACTTTTTATTCAACTTTTTGATTTTTCCTAAAAACCTGTCTTTGAACAGGACCTCCTTCCCTACATTCATGGTAAATAATGTTCCTCTTTGGCTCTGTGCTCCATTATTTGCTATTTGAATAGACTGGCCATTTAAAAGCCGGTGATCTAGACCAGCAAGAGGCTGAGGGGAGAGAGTCTCAGCTGGAGACTTTGGAGACTGTGCATGAGGCCAACCTCTCTCTCCTGAGGAAAGATATTTGAGAACTGGGCAAGCAGGATATAAGATAGACTTGAAGGGACTTTTCACACCATTGAGAGATGTCCAGAGAAACCCTGCATCCTGTGGTTTCATGCAATAGAGCCTTCTGCTTGGTCCTCTATAATGTCTGGCTGATGCCTAAAAAGCAGAGAACTTTGAATCCTGGTGACTCACTGCATTGAAGAAAAGGAAATGCACCAAGTCTATATCCTGATGCTCCAATGCTGTGATTTTTCAGTAGGTGACATTTCTTCCTGCCTTAAAACACTTTGAGCCATATTTCTTTATCCCCAAATATGTAAAGACCAGCATATTAATTTTAGAAAGAAATGTTGGGTTATTTTCAAATGAGTAAATGCAGAGAAATGTCAAATGTTCTAATCCTCAACACTGGAATTCAAGTTAGATGTCAGTTCATATTGTGGAAAAAAATTATTCCCATTCCAAAGAAGATCTTACATTAAGACAGCCAGAATTGTCCTTGTAGAGACTTCCAGTAAATGTTAATTGGTCTCCATGATGCTTTTCCAGCTTCTTCAAGAAAAGGGGTCAATGGAAAAGGGACCAATCATCCCACTGTCCCCAGCCTACTGTGCTTTTAGCCATTTCCCAACCCCTTCCCAGTCTATGTCTCACAAGGGCCAGCGGGGGATGTACTCTCTCCACACTGATCAAAGATAGGGTGTAAGTCATTTAGGTAGTCATGCTTAGCCAGCATTCAGTTCCAGTCAAAGTGTACATGTGTGGATAGCTCATGGAAAAATCTGGAAAGATATGTGCTGAACATGCACTTTTCTGCAACTTTTGTTTCATGTACCTCAAAAACCAGGAAAATTTGCACAAACAAATTAGAAAAACAAAATTTTATTTCTATATCCTTTTCAACTTAACAATATTTTAGAAAACAAAGAATAATTTTGTGGCTTGACTGGCAATTTTGAAAAGCCAAATAGCAAATTTATGGAGTTCTGGAGGAGTACAAAATCATTTTTTTACCCCTAGACTTCTTTTTCCCTCATAATATATTGCTTGTTGTTCTTACTGAAGTGAGTTCTTCTCAAGGGAAGCTAGAGAATAGTTGTTATTATGTAACCAAGCTGTTCACATCAGTGGAATAAAGTAATCTGGATTTCCTCAGTTCCTCTCATTCTGATTGTGAATCAAGAAGCTTTGACACTCAGGCCATCTTTCTTAGGTACTAAGTGAAGGCCTTCCAACATTTCAATTTGTTATTTGAGTGAAAATTTTCCTTTCCTTTTCCTGCCTTCCTGCTTTCCCTCTTTTTCTCACTTCCTACCTCCCTCCCTCCTTTCTGTTTGTCAGATGTCTTTGATATCTTCTCTGAACAAAGATGTGGACCAGATGTTTCTGCACTAATCACCATTTACTCAGTGACCTTGGGTTCCACGTTGTTACTAATATTCTGTAAACAGTGATTCTTGTTCTCCTTTTACTTGGGACACTCTTCACACATGTGAGAAATAACTCTTAGCCTGCGTGGCCTCATACAGTGGGTGCTGGCCCACGGAGAAGCAGGGATCAGCCTGTGACCTGGTCTGGCCAATCAGAGGACAGAATCACTTTAGAGGCAGCAGTTGGCTGGGAGGTGGGCACTTGGTCCAATCAAAGCCAAAGAAACAAAACCTATCTAGTGTCTGATGTGTTAAGAGATTGGAAAGGCCAGAATGGCAAACAACAGCTTTGCATCCTTGAGGGGGCAGCCATTGTAAACATGTACCAAATAAATAAATAAATAAATTTTAAAAATAAATAGAAAACAAAAGAACAGGAATCAGGAGATGGAGAGATACATGGAGGGATAAGGAGAGAAGGAAAAAGGGATTTTAAAAAGAAATTAAGGTGCACTATGTACTTGTATAAACTCCACACAAGGAATGTAAACGTTATGTACTGCAAACATGTACTAATAGGAAGAAAGAAATAAAAGAAGGCAGGAAGGAAGAGAGAGAAAGAAAGATGGGGAGGAAGGGAAATAGTAGAGAATGACTGGGAGAGAGGAAGCAAAGTCCCAGTGCATGTCCAGCCCCCTTCCTAAAGCCAGGCTGCCCCCAGAGCTTTCCTCATGGGAGCCGTCAGAGCTTCGTGTTAAAGCATAGGCAGGTATTTGTGACCTGCAGGCAGAAAATGCAAGTCAGTTATACTATTGGTGTCTCTTAGATCATTAAAAAGGAAGATTTGTGCTAATGGTGATTAGAGAAATTTTTATGCCCATATCATGTACCCTGAGCAACTATGTAATGTATTAACTATTGTTATTCTCCTATTGTTTTGTTATGAAATTTCGTTTTATCTTTTTTCTATAAAATAAAAAAAGAAAATAACATTTCATATACCAGGACCCTAAAGAAAAGCAGAGGTAGCAATTCTAATATCAGACAGGGTATACTTCAAGCTAAAACTTGTTAGAAGAGACAAGCAATGTCACTACCTAGTAGTTAAGAGAACAATCCAACAAGAAGAGATAACATTGATAAATACATATGCACTAATTATTGGAGCACCTATTTTCATATAACAAAAACTGTTGAAATTAAAAAATCAAATAAACACAAATGCAATTATACTAAGGATTTTAGCACTCATTTTCACAAAGAGATAGCAAAAAATCAATACAGGAATATCAGAACTGAATCACACCCTTAAACATTTGGATTTAATAGATATTTACAGAGTATTCCACCCCTCTACAACAGACTGTACATTCTTTTGAGCAACACATGGTACTTTTTCCAAAATAGATCACACACTAGTCCACAAAACCTGATTAAATAAGGGGCTAGGGATTTAGCTCAGCGGCACAGCGCCTGCCTGGCAAGTGTGAGGTCGTAAGTTCGATTTCCAGTACCAGGAAAAAAAAAAAAAAAAAAAAAAACCCTGATTAAATAAATATAAAATGATTAAAATCACTGTATGCATACTATCAGATCACTGTGTAGTGAAAATAGAAATCAATAACAGACAAAATCTCAAAAAAGGCAAAATCTCCTGGAAAATTAACAACATACTCCTAAATAATCAGTGAGTCACAGAAGAAATCAAAGAAGAAATTTAAAAATTTCTGGAAATTAATGACAAGGACTGTGCAACTTACTGAAACCTCTGGGACACTATGAAAGCAGTTCTAAGAAGAAAATTCATCACAATCAACTCTCACATTAGGAAAACAGAGCTATCCAAATAAATAACCTTGCCAAAAATCTTAAGACATTTGACAGGCAATAACAAACCGGCCCCAAACCAAAATTAAGGAGGGAAATTATGAAAATAAAAGCAGAAATCAGTAAAATTAAGACCAAAAAAGGTTAAAAAAAATCAATAAATTGAAGTGTTGGTTCTTTAAAAGAATTTTTAAAAATATATAAACTCTTAGCCAGCCTTTCCAAGAAAAGGAGAGAAAAGTTTCACATCAATGCAATTAGAAATCAGGAAGGTGAACTCACAACAGACATTATCAAAACCCAGAAGGTAGCAACTACTTTGAAAAATTATACTTCAACAAATTAGCAAATTTTGAAGAAATGTACAAACTACCAAAACTACCCTGAGAAGACATAAATACCTAACAACCCAAAAACAAGCAATGAAATTGACAGAGTAATAAAGAATCTATCAACTAAAAAAACCCCAGGACCTGATGGATTCACTGCTGAATTCTACAGAACCTTTAAAGATGTTATATCTCTAATACTCTTCAAACTCTTGAAAGAAATTGAAAGGGATGGAGTGTTCCCAAATTCATCTATGGAAGTCAGTATAACCCTGATCTCCAATCTGGATAAAGACCCAACTAAGAAAGAAAACTATAGGCCAGTCTTCTTTATGAACATGGATACAAAAGTCCTCAACAAGGTATTAGCAAGTAGAATGCAGCACACTACTGAAAAGATCATACATCATGATCAAGAAGGTTTTATAATAGAAATGCAAGAATGGTTCAACATATGCAAATCAATAAATGTAGTACATCCCATAAACAGAAGCAAGGTAAAAAAACCATGATTATATCAACAAATGCAAAAAAGGCTTTTGACAAAGTTCAATATCCCTTTATGATAAAAAAAAACCTGAAGGTACAGAGAGACTATATTTAAATATGATAAGAGCTATTTATGACAAACCTGACAGCCAGAATTATACTAAATGGGGAAAAACTAAAAACATTTCTCCTAAAATCATGAATAAGACAAGGATGTCCACTATCACTATTTCTATTCAACATAGTACTTGAAACATTAGCCAAAGCAATCAAGCAAGAGAAAAAAAATAAAAGCTTTACAGATAGGAAAGGAAGAATTCAAATTATCCTTATTTGCAGACAGCATGGTACTGTACAAAGAAGACCAAAGTACTCCACCAAAAAAACTCTTCTAATTAAGAACCAACTTCAGCAATGTAGCAGGACACAAGATCAAATACAAAAGTCATTAGCATTTGTGTATACTAACAATGAACACGATGAGAAGGGAATTATGAAAACAACACCATTAATAGTCACTTTTTAAAAAGTGAAATATCTAGGAATTAAGCTAACCCAACAAAGAAAACTACAGTGCTCTGAAGAAGGAGATTGAAGAGGACAACAGAAAATGGAAGGATGTCCCCTGCTCCTTGTAAACAGAACCAATATTGTCAAAATGGCCACACTCTCAAAACTTCTATACAGATTCAATGCAATCCCAATCAAAACACCAACAGTATACTTTATAGATCTACAGAAAACAGTCCTAAAATTCGTATTGAACCAAAAGAGACCCAGAATAGCAAAAGTAATTCTGGGCAACAAGAGCAGAGCAGGAGACCTTGCATTACCCGCCTTTAACCTATACTACAAAGAAACAGTGATATAAACAGCATGGTACTGGAACAAAACAGATATGTTGATGAATGGAACAGAATAGAGGATACAGAAGCATCCCAGAAACATTCAGCTAGTGATCTTTGACAGGGGTTCCAAAAGCAGATGTTGAAGGAAAGAGCCTATTCAATCAGTGGTGCTGGGAAATATGGTTATCTGTGAGCAGAAGATTGAAACTGGACCCATATCTCTCACCTTATAGCAAATTAACATCAAAATAGATCAAAAGTCTAAACATTAAGACAGAAACATCAAACCTACTGGAAGATAAAATAGGTAAAACAGTTGTAGACATAGATATGGGGTACTCCCCCCCACCAAAAAAAGAACTGAGGAAGCTGTCCTTTGGATGTCTTTTGATTTTCTACTCTCCCTGCTGAGAACTCCAGGAGGCCAGCGGCTCTGGGAACGCGTTCTCTGATCAACTCCATCCTGGTGATAGGTGCTCTTCTGGTTCCCATGCCCTCCCTTCCTGGTCACACTGGGGCCTGACCCACAGCTGCAGTCTCACTACCCAGGAGGGGAAGGGGGCTCCCTGAGACACCTGAGGAAGCAGGCACCCTCGTTAGAGTGAGCCAGTGTGCACCTGTCAGTCACTGGAGATAAGGAAAAGTTGGTGACCCTGGGGAACAACTGCTTGGGCTGACTTGGACCTGGAGGCTGACCTGGCTGACCTGGCCAGTTAGGCTGACCTGGGCCAAGGTGGATCCAAGTTGGCCATGGACCCGAGAGCAGCCAGGTGGCCTGGAGGAGCCGGATCTGAAAGCTAAGCAGTACCACCAGAACCTGAGCTGGAGAGTTGGTACTTTGGGGCTATGTACTGCGGAGAGGGAATTCTGCAGGGCACCTACTGTGATGCCCTGAGGGAATAATGCCTCCTCATTCCTCAGTCACTGGGTTCTGAGCAGGAGACTTGCAGGGCTTATCTCAGGAAACCCTCCCAAGTCCACAGGACGTCTCATTATTGTCCCTATTTACAAAGGAGAGAACTGCTCCTCAGAGAGGCCAAGTAGTTTTCCTAGGGTCACACAGTCAGTCGGGAGGGGACTCTGCAGTGCAGACAATTAAATCCCAGCTTTCAGGGAAGGTCAGGCCGGGAAGGCACAAGAATAGGCAGCAGAGAGTTTACATGTGCATTTTCAAAAGACTGCTCCCACAGTGGAGGGAGGAATGGATCAGAGGGGTGACACCGGGATATGATGCAGGTAGTCAGGTGGAGACCAGGGCAAGGGTGTGGACGGAAGACCAGGAAAGCACCGTGGCAGCTCCGCAGGCCTGGGCTGAGGCCCACAGGCAGTGCTGACCTGGATAAGCTCGGGCCTCGTGCACACTCAAGAGTGGCTGAAGGCCCGGGAGAAAATACGCACAGAGCAGTCATGCGGCTGGTGCTGGGCCTGGGCGGGACGCACACCCGCCCTTGCTGTCAGGAGCAGAGAAGACAGAAGAAAAGGTTTCGGGGTTTTGGGTCCTGGGTGTGAGGAAAACGACTGAGCCTCGTTGAGGAGCCGCTGACCCTGGTCAGGACTAGTGGAGGCTTAGGCTGGACCGTGTCATCCAGACCTGTGCTCGCTTGCCAGGCAGGAAGCCTGCTAACCGCGCCATCCCTCTGGTCCCCACACTGTGGCATTAATTCGTATACACTTCTCCCTGTGCCCTAGCATTGCAGTCATTCCCCCTTACACAGGGAACAAAGACCAACGCCCTGCAGCTGCCTCCACAGACAGCACTGCACTCTGTATGACGTGCACCCTGCTCCCCGACTTCGCACCCACAGATTCAGTGCCTCACCCTCCTGATTAAGCCCTCCTGCACACTGCACCTGCAATTTCTGCAGTCTGAGACACAGGGAAGAATTAGCAGGGATTTCTTTCTCCTCCTTCACAGTTTCCTGGAGGGAAGGTTCATTTTTATCATAGACCTCAGAAATCTCCCCATCTGACTTCCTTTTTTCTTCTTAAAGACAGAATGTTCCTTAAATTGAGAACTGTCACCTTTTCACTGAGAGGAAGCACTGGCTGGCTTCTCCACAGTGTATCTTAATGGCCAGCACCGCTACTTGTATGTTTTGGGACTGTTATTAAGTAAAATAAGTGTTCACTGAACACAAACCCTGGATACTGCAAACATCAATCTTATAACTGATGCAACTGGTTAAGTAGCTACTGCTTGGGTAGTATATGCAATGTGGATACACTGGACAAAACCACACTTCAAATCCCAAACAGAACAAGCAAGACAGCTTGAGGTTTCATCATAGTGCTCACAACAGCGCACAATCTACAATGTACCAGTTGTTTATTTCTTGATTTTTCTATTAATATTTTCAGACTAGTATTGACCACAGAGAAGTGAAATAGGAAGTGAGGCATAGACAAGGGGGAGCACTACATTTCTACTTTGAGACTGAAGGAGTTGAGGAACCTGGAGTTACTTGCTCACACCTTGTGCTAGAGACACCCTGTGCAGTCCCTTGGGCCCACTGGACCCCCTGTGGGAAATCCTGGCAGAAGGAAGATGCCTCCCTTGTGGGCACCCTGACCTTCCTGTGCATGTGTGCTTCTGTCTGCAGGGAGGTGTATGGCTGAGGTTCATGCACATTCTCCCTTTTCAGGAGAGTGGGCAGAGAAGGTGCATGGCATCTAGCCACGGTGTGTAGCATGTGGGCCTCCAGCTTGGAGGGTGGTGAGGTGTCTGGGGCCTGCCTGGGTCCCAAGCCTTCTTTTGCCTTCCTGGGGGTATTTTTTTCTTTTTCTTGGTCTCTTTGAGACAGGGTCTCACTATGCAGTTCAGGCTGGTCTTGAACTCACTTTGTAGCCTAGGCT
>NW_004955515.1:1503333-1504842 GCF_000276665.1 Chinchilla lanigera
AAGATTTAATACCAACCCTCCTCAAACTCTTCAATGAAATTGAAAAAGAAGCAATTCTCCCTAACTCATTTCTCCAGGCAAGCATCATACTGATACCAAATCCAGAGAAAGACCCAACCAAGGAAGAGAGCTATAGACCAATCTCCCTAATGAATATAGATGCAAAGATACTAAATAAAATACTAGCAAATAGAATGTAGCAAATCATCAAGAAAATCATACACCATGACCAAGTCTGATTCATTCCAGGATTGCAGGGATGGTTCAATATTCACAAATCTATAAATGTTATACACCAAAGACAAAAACCACATGATCATCTCAATAGATGCAGAAAAAGCTTTCAACAAAGTCCAACAGGCATTCATGATAAAAACTCTACAGAAAATAGGAACAGATGGTCTTTACCTTAACCTAATCAAAGCCATCTATGACAATCTAACAGTCAACATCATTCTACATGGACAAAAACTGAAAGCTGGGGCTGGGGATTTAGCTCAGTGGCACAGCACCTGCCTGGCAAGCGCAAGGTCATGAGTTCAATTCCTGGTACCGGAAGAAAAACAAAACAAACAAACAAACAAAAACTGAAAGCTTTTACTTTAAAATCAGGAACAAGACAAGGATGTCCGCTGTCATCACTTCTGTTCAATATAGTTCTGGGACCATTAGCAAGAGCAATTAAACAAGAGAGAGAAACAAAAGGAGTAAGGATAGGAAAGGAAGAAGTAAAACTCTCACTATTTGCAGATGACATGTTACTTTACCTGGAAGACCCCAAAAACTCCACAAGAAGACTCCTTCAATTAATGAACAAATTCAACAGTGTAGTGGGGTACAAAGTCAACACCCAAAAATTGATAGCATTCATATACACAAATAACAGACTGAGAGAGAAATTAAGGAAACCATACCTTTACAATAACATCAAAGAAATTGAAATATTTAGGAAACAATCTAACAAAAGAAGTAAAAGATCTATTCAATGAAAACTACAGTACTCTGAAAGAAGAGATCAAAGAAGGTTTCAGTAAATAAAAATTTTCCTTGCTCATGGATAGGAAGAACCAACATTGTGAAAATGGCCACACTCCCAAAATTGCTGTGCAGATTCAATGCAATTCCCATTAACTACCATTAGCAGACTTCACAAATTTCGAGAAAACATGCCTTAAACTCATCTGAAACCAGCAGAGACCCAGAGTAGCAAAAGCAATCCTGGGCAACAAGGACAAGTCAGGTGGAATCACAATCCCGGACCTGAAATTATACTATAAAGCTACTGTCATAAAATCATCCTGGTACTGGCCAAAAAACAGACCTGAGGATCAACGGAACAGACTGGAAAAAACAGCCACAACCAAAAGCACACTTAGCCACCTAGTGATCGATAAAGGGGCCAAAGAAACTCACTGGAAGAACGATAGCCTCTTTAATAAGTGGTGCTGGAAAAATTGCCTGCCACCTGCCAAAGACTGAAAATAGACCCAAGTCTATCACCATGCACCA
>NW_004955515.1:1505758-1510428 GCF_000276665.1 Chinchilla lanigera
TTTTTTTTTTTTTGGTACCGGGAATTAAACTTATGACTTCGCGCTTGCCAGGCAGGCACTGTGCTGCTGAGCTACATCTCCAGCCCAAAATTGTCCATTTATTTTTATTTATTTATTTTTTTGGTACCAGGAATTGAACTCAGGAGCTTGTACTTGCCAGGCAGGTGCTTGTGCTGCTGAACTATATCCCTGGTCCCCTGGGGGTATTTTGAAAGGGAGGTGATTATCACCTCTTAACTGGGTGTTTGAGAAGCCTCCTGGGCCTGCTGAGGGTGTGGGGAGCTAGGCCTGCTCTGTGAGTTGTGCCTGTAGCCACCATCTTGCTTAGAAGTGGCCTTCTGAGAAAACCTGACACCCATAGGACCTTGTCAGCTTGGCCAGAGGAGGGAGCTGTTGGTAGCCTTTTCTCTAAAGGGTTGGGGCTGACCAGTGGTCTGATTTACACAGGTTTGCACACTTCCATGGCTGGGCCTGGGACAGCAGGGTCAGCTAGGCTGGCACCTGCAGACAGGCTCGCTCCCTCAGAGGGGCACGGCATAGCTTCAGCAGTTGCCCTGTGACCTTGCCTCCACTGGAGACTGAGGACTGCAGTGTGTGGGCCTGGAGGAGGGAGCAGAGTGGGGCAGGACAGCAGAAGCCCAGGTGGAGGTGGAGGAGGCTGGGAGAGGCAATGACGGGCCCTGGAGCAGGCTGGGGTCAGGATCCTCATACCCCTGCATGGTCTCATGGATTCTGGCCACGGGAGGGCTTAGCACCCTAGGCACAGGGTGGGCACGGACTCTCCGCCCTCTCTGTGCTAGGTGCTCTGGACCTGGGGGGGGTGGGCAACCCCAGCAGTGGCGTCTGTTCACCTGGTCGCTGCCAGCCCCCAAAGGGTGCTGTCCACAGGCCGCACACGGCTGAGTATTCACAGACATGAGCTCACACTTGCTTGTTCAGTGAGCAGCGCCAGTGGCTGGGCAACAATGCTCCATTGCAGAGCCGAGGCTGACTGTAGAGGGCCCATCCTGGGGCCTGTGACTGAGCTGGCCGGGCTCACCTGTGGCCAGGCTGCACATCTTGCACAGGCCCACACCTTGGGGGGTGAGGACAGGGTGCAGGCCCTGCAGGCTGTGCCACCAGACCTGGCTGGGGCTCCCAGCACTTCCCTTCCACCTCACACAGGGTCTGTATCTGTGCCCCACTGCCTGCACATGTACCACACACATGCAACACACAACACAGTATACAACACACACATCAGCCAACACACACAGCACACACAACGCACATCACATAACACCACACACACCACCCAACATGCACCACAAAACACATGTGTACAACACACATACAACACACATGACCCAACACTTAACACACACCACACACAACATACCACACACACTACCCAATTCGCACATACCACATACTCTGTACAATAGCACAACACATACATCACACACAACACACACACCATGCCCATCGCATACCAAAGACAAAACATACCACACATATACAACAAAATCACACAACCACACATCACAATACACACACCATAGACACATTACACAAACATTACATCCACTACACATACACAACACATAGCACACACCACTTATACAACATGCATGTACAACACATACTGCTCACACCACACACCACATATGCACACTGCACATATACCACACACAGAACATATCACATCCATACAACACACACCACATGCACCCCCAACATACATTCATTACATACATAATACATACCACACACATCGAACAGCACACATATACAGTATATACCGTGCATTGCTCAGTACATATACTATAGACAATGTATACCTCACATGCACCACATACTACACTTACAACACACAGCACATGCAATATATGTATACAACACATACCACACACAATACAACACTACATATGACATACTTCTGCCCACAATGTATACTGCACACTCCATGTACATAGCACACATACAGACACATGCATCATAGCACCCTATACACACTACACATACTGTACTCATGACCACATGCACCTCATGAATATGACCACATACATTCCGTGTAGTGCACAGTACTACATTTGGCACATGCTGTGAAGAGGAAGCATACATCTTCCCTCCAAGCCAGCTGCCCTCTTGAGAGATGATTGGGTCCCTGAGATCCACTGAAGTTCTAGGGCACAAGTGAGTCCCAGATGCACAGCCAAGTCTGCCCACTCCTCGGGAAGCCCCTCAAGAGCTGTGTCTGCTTTAATGGAAAGGTCACGGTGCACAGGCTTCAGTGGGTTCTTCTCTGCTCAGATGACTCAAGTCTTACAACCACAACTCCCATATAAAACATTTGACTGAATTACTATAAAATAGCTAGACTGAGTTGGAGTATAAGTCTCAGCATTGCAATATAGTGGTGTGAGTGAGGGGAATAAAGTTACTATTTTACATGGTAAAATAATTTACTGGTAACTTTTAACTCTGTGTGTGTGTGTGTATGTGTGTGCATAATTCTGGTAGGAAGCAATACACAAACACAAAGATTTCTTTAACAAAAAGATAATCACATCCCAAGACAATCTGGTCCAGCATGGTAACTATTCTTAACAATAACATATTGTACATATGAAATTTTTGGAGAACAGGTTTTATCTCTCCTTCTCTCCCTCTCTCCTCTGTTACACACACAAACACACAAGGTTACTATATAAGGTAACAGATGCTAATCAGTTTGTGGTTATCATTTCACAGGGAGGGCAGAGACTCAGACTGTAATGGCAGCAGGGTCCTTGGTTGCCTGCTCTGCCCCCAGGAAGTAGATGGGAAATACCTGGCTCTCTCCGCGAGTTTCAGCTGGGAACCGTGGTGGGGGGAGCATGTCACAGCCTGCCTGGTTCTGCTTCTTAGTCAGTTCGGGACATGTGCAGGAGCCAGACCTAAGCCACTCAAAGAGCAATCACCAGATTCCCTATTTTTATGTTGTTATCAAAACACCATGTTGTACACCATAAATGCATACAATTTTTATTTATCAATTATATCTCAATAAACCTGGGAAAAGTGATAATCACACCCTAAGTGACTGCTTATTTCTTATTTCTTTTAATATCCCATTTGCATATGAGAAGTCCAAATATGTAAATTAATTGACATGATTTGATTCTTAACTTTCACCAAATTACCTTATTTCAGTATGAAAACATTCAATTTAACTGGTAGTTTAGAAGCTGGTAAAAGTCACAGCTTAGTTTTTGTTTGTGATGAAAAATGTTGGTCTCTAAACTTACATATTTTCAAAAAAATACCTTCTTAAAGTACAGCATGTTGTATACCTAAGCAGCTTAATACTTGTGTCCATTACAACAACAGCTGAAAAACTGAGAGAAGTCCCCCTTCACTCTGAGTCAGAAGTATTATGATGTGTAATACATATTATTTCATATTGCATTTTTATTTTGTAAGGAGAACAGGAAAACTGTGGAGGATGAATGCTTGTTTGTGTTTCCAGACCTGAGATGTGAAGGCTGCAGAGGATTCCTGCCACCTCCATTATGATTTGTTAAAATGACTCTTTAGGGGCTGGGGATTTAGCTCAGTGGCAAAAGCGCCTGCCTGGCAAGCACAAGGTCCTGAGTTCCGTTCCCGGTACCAGAGAAAAACCAAAAAAAAAAAAAAAAAAAAAGACTCTTTGACATCCAGGGACATTTTGACTTTGAAAATACAAATGATTCTATATCTTGGCTCTTCAATTTGGTTTACAAAGCTGGGGACACAAAAATAGGGAATCCGATGATTGCTCTTTGAGTGGCTTGGGTCTGGCTCCTGCACGTGTCCTGAACTGACTAAGAAGCAGAACCAGGCAGGCTGTGACATGCTCCCCCCACCACGGTTCCCAGCTGAAACTCGCAGAGAGAGCCAGGTATTTCCCATCTACTTCCTGGGGGCAGAGCAGGCAACCAAGGACCCTGCCGCCATTACAGTCTGTGTCTCTGCCCTCCCTGCACCCATGGCAGACTGGAGGTCATCCTCACTCAGAAGGCAGGGGACTGCTCTCATCATTCACGTGTGGGCCCTCCCTGCATGTGCCCTGCACCGAGTAAGTGAGCGCTCCAAGAGTTGCTGGTCCCATGTTTCGAGTCCATGTTTTACTTCTGCCTGGACCCCATGGGGGATCGCAGGCACAGGCAGTCTGTGATTGCTGTTGTCCAGCCCACATCTGGTTCCTGTATGTGTCCTGAACTGACTGTCGACCCTGCAGCTCATGTCTGGGTTTTGCCTGTACCTTGAACTGCCTGGGGACATAGGTCCACTGGACCAGGATTGTCACACCAGTGCAACCCGATTCTGGGCTGTGCACATACCCTGAACTGCAAGGGGATGCTGGATCAGATGGTCTGCCATCAGCTGACACCAATGCCTGCATCTGAGACCTTGGATAACTAGATACAAATCAACAACTGCTGGAAAACTCCAGACTAAGTAGTGCTTCTCAGCAGACACTGAGGGGCAAACCTGACCAACAGGAAAACTAGGGAAACTAGCAGCCTTTTTCTATGCAGCCACTGAAGAGGCAAACTGACCATTCTGCATCTGGTATCAAACATGACAAAACAAAGGACTAAAACAATCCCAGAACACCCCACTCAGAACAAGTCCAGGAGACATCGACATAGGAGAACTTGGTAAAC
>NW_004955515.1:1510633-1511658 GCF_000276665.1 Chinchilla lanigera
AGAAGCATTCAATGAAAAATATAGAAAGAACTTAGAACGCATCAGCCAGATTCAAAGAGACTTCCAGGAAAACAAAGCTGCCATTGAAAGCTACCAAAACCGCTTGAGTGAAGCTGAAGATAGAATCTCAGACTTTGAAGACAGCACGGCAGCTAGTGACTGTGAAAGAAAGGATCTCATAAATTCAACAAAGATCCAGGAAAAGTCCATTCAACAGCTGCAAGATGAGGCAAAGAGGAATAATGTACAACTAATAGGAGTCAATAAAACAGCAGGAGGCAACACAACTGACATAAAAAGAATATTTGCAGAAATAATAGCAGAAAATTTCCCAAGTATGGAAATAGAACCTGATATACAGCGAAATAAGGCATATAGAACTCTAAACAACCACAACCACAATAAAACTACACCCAGACATATAATAGTCAAGTTTCAAGATCTCCAGCAAAAGAACAGAATATTAAAAGCTGCTAGAGTAAAGAAACTGATTACCTATAAAGGAAAGCCCACCAGAATCACGACAGACTTCACAGCATAAACCATCCAGCTGAGAAGAGCTTGGAGTGAAGTATTAAAAATACTGAGACAAAACAGCTTCCAACCAAGACTGATGTACCCTGCCAAACTATCCCTCAAATTCAACCGAGAAATAAAATATTTCCATCACAAAGAACAATTGAAGAACTTTGTGAGTGCCAAACCAGCATTACAAAGAGTACTAAAAGATATTCTAGACAGAGAAGAATCTAACCACAAATTTAAGAACAACAGTAGAAATGAAACATCAAGAAGAGCAAGCAAATAAATAGGGAGAAAAAGTAGGAAACCAACACAAGTAAATAACATGACAATGATAAATCAACACATATCAGTTATAACTATAAATGTAAATGGTCTCAATTCTCTAGTCAAAAGAAACAGACTGGAAGAATGGATTAGAAATTCCAATGATACGCTGTTTACAGAGCACACATTTTACTCAAAAGAAAATCCATAGACTAAAAGACAAAGGATGGAAAACA
>NW_004955515.1:1515213-1526182 GCF_000276665.1 Chinchilla lanigera
TGCAACTGGGATGTGGGAAAAGAGAAGGGAAAGAAGGAAAAATTTTGTATGTATGTATATACAGTATAGTTAACATAGTTGATCTACTGTCTTCTATTTCTTTGCTGAAAGAAACTGTTAATGAGTCCTTGATTGATCAATATTGCATATCTCTATTTGTTTTCATGAGAAACCACTCTGAAGATATCAATATGTAATACAACAAGCATTGCTAATTTCCTACCACTTTGTAACTCTGTATTGCCTGTACTGCTCTTTTGCTATTTTGTAAATTGTTGTCTGTCTGTTAATATTTTTCTCCTTTTTATTTTTAAAATAAAAAAATAGGGAATTATGGCTTGAGCCTTCCAGGGATAGGAACATTTAACATTATTTATGGTGTGCCTCGCAGACTTGTTCCTTTAAAGAGAAAAGACTGAGACCAATTAATAATCAAAAATAGTTTATGTGCCACAAAGGTGATGTTTTATGATGTTGTGAGTTTCTTTCTCAATGTGTGCCTGGGAGATGTGACCCTAATAAGAGAGTTATGAAAATAGAGATGCAGGCTTTGTCTCCCTGGATTTCTAGAGTCCCCCAATAGCTCTAGCACCTCTTCTTTCCCTGTGAAGCCCCTCTGGGGCCTTCCATTTAGCCCCCAAGTGCTTTCAGCTGCACACATTCCCAGCTCTGCTCTCTGGTCTCAAAGCTCACTGGGTGGCAGGCAGAAGGGATTAGAGATATTAATGTTTTTAAATGTTGATTGTGGCAAAATCAAGTGTGCCTTGATGGTTGCTTAGGCTAGTGGTGAAGTTCTACATCTTGCAAACAGGGTGGCACTGCACAAGTTGTCCTCTCCGTCACTGGTTTCTGTATCAGTAAAGTGGTTTGCTGACAGTAGCTTCCTTCTAGAGCTGTCAGGGAATGCAAAGATAATAAAAAGGCTTGGAACAATGCCTGTGCATGGTAAGAATTAGTAAGATGAGATATTTCTCTTTTCCTTTCACTTTGCTACTGCCAAGGAACATTTTCTGAAGCAGCAGCAACTACTGTGCATCTCCCCCTGTGCCCTGTGCCCTGTGCTGATGGCCACAACTTGAGTAGGAATCCACAGCGAGGCGCATAGGTGCAGCAGGTGCTGGGGAGGAGGAAATGCCCTGTCTTCGCCTCTCTCCTTTCAACCCTGGCTGAGGCACCAGGAATTCTGTACACAACTTATGTCAGCTGAGCCTCTTACAGCCACCTGTAAAAATGCAACAAATGGGGTATGAAAAGCTCCAGAGTATAAAATTAACCACAGGGAAATGCCAAGCGCTCATATTCATGAGTGCATCATATAAAAATAAAGATATGAACGCGACTCAGCCTTGGGCCATCTTTTGGGTTCTGGGGCATCTCCAGGGTGGGTGTTCTAACAACTGTATGCTTCTGGCTAAAGCAATTAATCAGATCAAGGGCATACCTCTGTCAATGAAAAGCATGCAGATGGCTATGGGGTGCTTAACTCAAATCATTTCCATTAAATTATATTTTGAATGCTAATCAGTTTTTTAAAAAATTCTTGTTTTTCAAAGTAGAGTTGAAAAAATGTTCCATGTGGTCTATTATTAAGATGGTGAGGG
Organism: Chinchilla lanigera; assembly: GCF_000276665.1. Lineage (NCBI taxonomy): Eukaryota > Metazoa > Chordata > Mammalia > Rodentia > Chinchillidae > Chinchilla > Chinchilla lanigera. Next base: position 1,516,815 of record NW_004955515.1, read on the forward strand.
TGTGCGTCTTAAAATCTACGCTCATGCAAAACCACTGAAAAACTGTGAAGGAAAGTAAAACAGGAAAGTACTATATAGTAGAGGGTCGGAGGGCAGCTTTGTTCAAGGGAAGTGGGCAGGAGCAGCAGGCAGGGGTAAAAGGGAGCCAAGGGCACCCCCCTCAAATACCTGAGATACTTGGCTCCAGAAAACCCAGTTCCCTGGGGACCCAGGGCTGTGCTGCAGGCAGCTTGCTCTCCAGTTGGCATTCCTTGGCTTCAGAACACTGATCTTAAAGCAGTAGCAAAGATTACCATAACTGTCACTTACCCATTTTGATGTGTTCTCTTGTGATGCACAAGATAGTACTTAAATTTATTTTAGCTGTTCTGGGCAAATTGTTGTATAACTGCAAGGTGGCATTCTTGGTTCATAGAGGAGCACAACTGCTGTGTGTATTCTTTGTGAACAAATCATGCAGGAAATGGGTAAAGGTGTCATGGGCCATTAATAATAAATGAGGCAAAAACCAATCTTTGGTGCACATTTGCACATAATCATTTATATGCCTTTGCAGTAGTTGTGTATAGGCAAATGTGTGTGTGTGTGTGTGTGTGTGTGTGTTTTCTTGCAATTTTGCTTCTATACCACAGGCTTCTGTAATGGGTTCTTCCAAAGCTGGACTTTGGCACCTGCTCTGGTATAATAATGGGGTAGCTTTAGGCAAAACCTTTCCTCTCCTTGGACCTCAGCTTTGTCATTCATAAAAAGAAATTAGATGGCTCCCAAGGGCCCTGTACACCTCAAGGCCTGTGATGCACCCGGCCTGCCTTCCCACTTAGCCATGCAAAAGCCAGAATGTGTTCCCTGAAGTAACCTGGGGGAGCTGCAGATTCAAAGCCTGCCTGCAACCTTAAAGGATGTCTCCATCAAAATCACAATTTTAACTTGTTCCTCTCTATCACTGCACCCACTCCACATGAAAATAGTGGTGCATAAGATATAGCACATTTTCCTAGACCTGAGGTTCTAACAGGGAGCGTGGGGGGCTCCCTGAAGGCCAGAGCCTGGAGACTGCACTGTTTAATAAGGCAGCTTGAGAGGCAGGGGTGGCCACCTGCTGTCTATGGGCCTTGAGTTCCTCACCTGGAAAAGGTGTAGTAGTCTCTTGGCATCAGGCAGTCAGCCAGACTCTTCTCCACTGAAACAGGGACATGCGCTCAGTGCATGTTCGAACATCCTCGGGGCGGATCAGCCTCTGGAACTCCTGGCTGCAACTGGAAGGAGAAGCCCGACCTTTCGGTCCTTTGCCAGGATGAAGTCTCTCCGAGACTCAAAAATGAGATCCATGACCACATCCCTTTCCTGTAGCCCAAGAGGAACTGTAAAAAGCATTTGCTTTACCTCCTGATTTGCGGAACCCCTAAAAGATGCCAGGGTCAGAGGACAAACTGTTAGCTCCTTGACTGATCAAGCTGTCTTACAGGAGGAGGTCTAGGAGGTGGGGGACTTAGCTTGACCTGACTGAAGTGGGCTTGAGGGAGGCCATTGCTGTGGCTCCTGAGTCACCCTGGCGTCATTTTCTCGGTAAACTGAGAGTAAACATAGCCATTAGCATGTCAGGCAGAGCTTTACCATGGGGGGCTGAGTGGCGAGGAGTGCGTCTGACTGTTTGTTATTAGCTGGAGACAAACCAGACTTGTTCTGGCTTGGATAAAGTCACTTTCATTCTGCTTTCTTTGCAAGTCCCCTCTTGCAACCCAAATAACGGGAGATTCCCTGTTCTTGCCATCTGGGCCACACACCTGCAGTTCCCTCTAAATTGCACGCTGTACAACGTTGGATCTGTCCTTCTGTCTTAGTGACTTTTCTCATGGCTGAGACAAAATACCTGACACCCGAAGTTAAAGGAGTAAAAGTTTATTTAGCTCACAGTCTGTAGAGGTTTCAGTCTGTAATAAGCTGGCTCCAAGGCTGGGTGGTGTGGCAGAGAGGCATCACAGAGGAGAAACATTTCACGGTGTGCAGAAGGTAGCAAAGCAACAAGAGATCTTAGCAGAGTCTTTCTGCCTCTTTTATCCTCTGTCTAGGTTTAGTGGTGCCACACTTTCAGAGGACAAATTTAGTAATCACACACCCTTAATCTCAGCATTGCACCATGAATCAGTCACATACTCTAGATCCAACCCCTTTCCAAAAAGCCCTACAATGACCACATGAGGCATTGGGGGGACATCTAAACACAACCCATGATGCCATCTCTTTGGTCTTAAGTGAATCTTGGGGTCCTCTACAGATGGACTGGGTTGTACAAGCTCAGTGACTGGACAAGGCTGACCTAAAGAGGTGGCTTAGCTGGATAGTCCCCACATTCCTGATGCTTGTCTTATGCCTGGGTCAGGCAGATGGACCTGGTATATGAGGGTGCAGGCCCCTGATGATGGAGTGGGCACACCTGAAGGTACAGTAGATGATTACATCCCAGAGCATTTACCTGACTGCTCCTGGGCTTATTAAGAGAGGCTGGGGCAGAAAGGTGGCAGGAACCCACTATGCAGAAATAGTGCAGGAAAAGAAAAAACGTTTTTCTTGGAACACTCAACATCATCCCAAGTTCCTCTGAGCCTGCCCACTGGATTCTTCCATGCTGACCTGGCTGCTTGGCCCACACTCACTGTGATCCAGGATCCTGTGCATCAGTGGGTGCTGTGGGTGGTGTGTGTGTGTGTGTGTGTGTGTGTGTGTGTGGCATAACTTGATGCTCAGAGACTCCCTGAGACACATTTTCCCTTCCCTGCTTGGACTGCCTCCTTGCTGGTCTCCTCCTTCTCTGTGCATCTCCGGACAGTGGATGTCTTTGGTCAACCTGGTACTCTTCACTTGAGCACTGTGGATAGTGCATAGTTGATTTGCTTGGCTGAGTTTTTGGAGGGAATGGTGTGTTTACATTCCATTAAATCTGTGTACATTGATTGATATGAAGAGCACGTCCCTTCTTAAGTTCTGCCATCTGTGATTTTAGTTTGAAAGTTTCTGTGTTCATGTTTGTGCCCTTTGATCTGTGTTTGTTTTACGTTTTTGTGGATACTTACCTGTGTCTGTTTTTTTTTTAAAGTTTAGAAGTCTGTCCCTTTAGTCCTTCTTGTGCTGCAGTGATTCTCATTAGTAAGATTAATGTAAGCTAAGATTTCTTGAGTTGTAATTCAGGGTATCTGGAAATGGCTCCTGACTCTATCAAGATGAGGAAAGTTGCAGGAATTCTACTGTTATGTCTCCCCATTATGTCACATGTGGGCATCTTGATTAACTATATGATGCTTTTTATATAATTTGTGCTGTTTTATGACATTTCTGTATGTACCACGCTGTAACCACAGCTCCTATATGCTTTAGCTCTAGCTCTATTGTCCAAGATTCGTAGCATAGTTTTTCTGTTTGTGCCCTAAATATTTGGAGCCACTTCTTCTTTGTTTCCCCTTCCCCCTCAAGAAAGGTTCACATCAGATAGTATTTGAGTTTCTCTTTGTGTAAAAACTTCATTTTAGTGAGTTGGGGATAAACAATGTGAGGGTATTATTTCTGGCCCAATTCTTCTTTCCCTAAAATGTCTCTAGCATGTGTTCCCATTTTCTGACATTGAATTTTGCTGCTAGACTATCTGTAGCCCCCAAGCCCTTCCTTCTTGGAAGGAAGTAGCACTGCTCTTTCTGGCTGTTGGGAAAGCGACTGGAGATTACAGAGATGAGGGGAGACCATGCAGAAGGCTCAGGATTCTCTGGTGAAAACCTCAATCTTTTTGATTTTTCAGAGGGAATAAATGCAAGGGAGAGAAAACCTTTTTTCCCCCTATGTATATGGACGTAGAAAAGATCTAACAGAGAGAAGTAGCTAGGCCTATCAACAGATGAGTAGATTACAAAGAAAATGTGGCCCATATGCAATGGAGCCCCACTCAGCCATAAAAAATGATAAATTTGAGTCATTTGTAGGACAATAGATGCACCTTGAGACCATAACACTCGAGGAAAAAGCCAGACACAGCGGGTTAAATATTGCATGGTTTCCTTTGAATGAGAAACACAAAGTATAATTTAAAGAGCAAAATAAAAGATTGATGATAGGAAACAGGGGAGTAAACTTTGTGGAGACAGGAAGGGGAAGTAGAAAGGTTCGGATGTGATGTTTATGTGTACCAGTCCCCAAAATGAATGTAATGACTCTCATACTAAGAAAAAAATAGATAGAGAGGAAGGTACCATGACACGGGAGAGAAGATGCTGAGATCTCAGTCCAGGAAGGACACGGCTGTGGGAGGCAGACATGGGATGTTGGAGACCAGGATCCCAGCATGACAGAGGAAGGGATGTGGATGCCCATGGGGTAGCAAGATGTGGTTTAGCACAAGGTCAGCTGGGACAGGGAAATGGGGAAATAAGAGGACAGAAATGGGGTAATGTTCAGGTAGCACTGGGTCCAGGGAGAGAAGGAGGCTACCAAACCCACAGCGAAAGCAGATGATGATAAGACAAAGGCAGGCATGTGGCACAGTTCAGAAGGAGGCAGAGTTTTGCAGCTGGGAGGGAAAGCTGTGGCTGAGACACCACCACGGATGAGGAAGAATCTGATCGCTTCTGGGATTTTGCAGGAAAGGCAGGGACACAGAGGGCTGGCAGAGTCTGATCAGAGCAAAAGTTAGGTGCACCCTTTCTGAAAGAAGCTTATGATTCAGGGGAATTCTACCAATCCGGGAAAGCGTTGCTGAAGATGCAGTGCAGGTTGTGGGGGAAGGGCAGGGTGTGGCAGCTGCATGTACACAGCACTGTGAGCACAGGGCCACATGCTACAGGCACAGTCATCTGTATATGTTTGCTTATATTTTGAGTGGACCCTGAGAAGTAGGTCAACCTTATATAAGGCAATGATGAGAAACTCTGCGATTACAGAGAACAGATGTCAGCTTTAGCATCTGGGCAGCTTGGTCTGCTGAAAAGATTAAGAACAGAGAGTGAGCACAGTGCCTCCTCCTCCATGGGATACACACACTGTCAAAGGAGGAGAGGAGGAAGAGAGCTCCAAACCTCTTCATACCTAAAAGCTTCCAGTACAGCTGGGCAGAGGCCAAAGGGTTGATTGAAAATACAGGAGGAGGAGGATTAAAACCATTGGAGAAATGCAGACCACTCATTCTCCGAAAGCAGACTCACCCCTGAGGTTTCCATTTGAAGCATGCTGCTGTGAGCCTCTGCAGATCACTCTGGCCGCTGGAGAGGACACAGGGTGCACTGCACACCTATGGCTCAGGAGTGCCACTACCTGTGGCTGGAGGCTTTCTGCAGAAGGCTTACCTGGCCAAGAGGGCACTGCTGAGTGCACAGGGAAGAAAACTCCCACACAGGAAGTAATGCAGGAATGTCTCCGTGTTGGCTGTTTCTGAAGGGCCAATCCAATGTCACAGCTCTTATTTGGGGACCCGCAAACTCATGGGTGAATCTCAAAGGAAAATCCCATTCTTTGTTCACTGTTGAGGGGCAGCCTTTCTGGTCTCAGGCTTGGGCTTCCTCTTGCCCAGATCCACAGAGCTTTGATCCCTTGGGGCTGATCTCTTAGCTGGCAAGGCCTGGCTGCTCTTGCACTAGGCAGAGCCCTCATAGGTCACGGACTTGGACACTGCAGCCGGAGGCCAGCAGAGGCCTAGGCCAGTCCACAAGGGGACCTCCGCACTGCTGACGGTGTTGTGGAAAGGGGATGTCCCATGGGGAGCAGAGTCTAGAACTCCACCCCATGGGGTGGAACCTTAGCAGGGATGATAGCAGAGACAGAGGCCATGATGGTGCTATCCCAGGAATCTATAAGTCTTTGCTACCAGAAACACCACTGGGTGTGGGTGCACCCACTTTCATGACATACCTGTCAACAACTTGTAGGAACTATGTGTCCATGTCATTTGTCAAAAATAAAATTAAAAACTATAGATTACACTGAAATGAGTTTCAGACTGTACTCTGCCTCAGACTTACCCTGGCTCTTGGCTGAAATGCAGATTGCTGGGCTCCACTTTTAGAGTTTCTTAATCAGCAGGTCCCGATGGAGCTGCAACGGGTATCTCTAAGGATTCTCCCAGGATCTGAGACTTCCAGTGCCCAGAGCCACTGCCTTAGAGAAGACAGGATAAAAGGAAAAGGAGGCACTTGAAGAACACGGTATGAAGGTGCATCTTTTCATTCATTTCAATCTGCTCGCTCAGGGCCTCTCTAGAATCTCGCTTGGGCTCTTCTTTGGCAATGAGGGGTGCTTTGCAGACTCAAGTCATACACAGAGGTGTGGATCCTCACAGGCATAGAGGGGAAGCAGGCTTATGCAAAGGTGATTGCAGGGGACCACCAAGGGCTGGGGACTCTGCCGGTGCACCTCTCCCCTCTGGTGCAGTAGGGGCTTCCCTTGCCTAGCAAGTCTGCTGGACAAAGGGCCTCTGATGCTCAAGCCGCACGCTTTCTGGGTGTGGGGAGCAATTTGTCCCCTCAGAATTTGGGCAAAGGGCAAGAGCAAGCTTGTACAACTCTAAATGCAGAGGCCCAGTGAGCAGCTGGGTGAGGGGGTCTTCTCCTATCCACCCAGGCCCTTGACAGGCGGAAGTCCAAGAAGAAGGGTCGGGCTTCTGCAAAGTAAGCGACACTGGATTGGTGGCTGAGTTAGTTTTTCTTTGTCTTAGCAAATGTGTATTTGCCTTAGTTGTTTCCTCCACCTGAGCATAGAGCAGGTTGTTACACGGAGCAGGTCGTTCGCTACAGGGCTTCCCCCACCTATGATAGATTTCACAGAATTCAAGTTGCCAGGGACCTCATCCCAGACCTACTGAATCAGAAAATGGGGATGTGATCCAGCAGGCTGGGTTTTAACAAGCTCTCAACCCTCAGGTGATTCTGATAGGCACAGCTTTTGGGTCTGTTATCTTTTTTTTCTTTTTGAGTCAGGGTCTCGCTATGTAGTTCAGGCTGACCTTGAACTTACTATCTAGCCTGAGACGCTCTTAAATTCATGGTGATCCTCCTGCCTCAGCCTTCCAAGTGCTGGGATTACAGGCATGGGTCACTGAGCCTGGTTTTCAGCCTGTTATTTTAGCGAGTTTCTAGGTAATGTGGATGCTTCAGGTCCATGGTCTCCTGTGACTACAAGGGTGTGTATTGGGATAATGTTGATCTTGACTTGTGTCTTAGTCCAGGCTGCTATGAAAAAGAGATCTTTGGCAAATGGGAAGGAGGGGACAGAGAGATAGAGGGCAAGGGGAGGAGAGGAGGGGAAGGGGACATAAGAAGAAACAAGATGTGTACATGTACATGTACCAGCTACCCACTATAAATGTATTCATGATGTAATGCAAACTTATAATAAACATAAAATGAAAGAAACAAGCTCTATAGCCTGTGCAGCTCATCGATGACAGACACTGGTGCACACAGCTCTGAGGTCCCTCTTCGGGTGGGCCCAAGCATCCATACATATTAACATGATCACTGGTTCAAGACCAAGTTGCCCCAGGCTCAGTGGCTACTGGTTTCCTGGCCAGTTAATGGTGCCTGCTCACTGCAGTCTCTCACTCTCAGGAAAGAAAGTGGTTCTTGGCTCTTTTCCTGGGATTCGTCTCTCTCCTCCCCAAAGCCCTGCTTTGTCAGAGCTTCACGATGGTGGAGGTTTTGAATGTGTGAGTTTTGGAAAGGCACACATTGAGCCCATAGCGACTTCATCCCCCATCCTGTTAACCCTTGAACGCTTGGGCTCCACCCACCGAGGCCCTGAGTTCATTGTGCCACTGGGTCAGAAACTGAGACTTGCTGAAAACTGACTCACTGCCCTCTGATTGTCAGGGACAACCAGCGGCCCAGAGCCCCTGGTCTAGAGGCAAGCTTTAGACTCTTCCAAGGACATGAGTGAAGGGGAAGTAAAAAGAGGGGCTGGGGAGCAGTTGGCTCCTTTTGGCTGACAAAAGCCAGAAGTCTGGCAACTGACACAGAGGCAAGGGAGGACTTTAAATGAGCTGCTCCTCCTTTGAAAGGCGGCTTCCGGACAGGCTTCACATTCCCAGAGAGAACAAGGATGCTGGTGCCACGCTGGTCTGCAGGAGGGAGCTGGTTCCCTTCCCTAGCTCCGGGTTCCTGTTCCCCATTCCCACCTAGAGGTGGGTTTTTGCCTTCAGTATTTTCACTTCTTTAATCTTTCATCCTCACCTGCTGCTTTGTACTCAAATTCTACCTTATCCATTAACCTGATAAACTACATTTCTGTTGTCATGGAAGATAGCATCTTGACTTGTTAGCCTGGATGCTGTTGCAGCTTCCACAAAGGGCAGTGGGCCGTGTCCAGAGCCCGTAGTCAGCACAAAGGGCTACCCTCTGGGACAGCGTCCCTGCCTCACACACACCCTTGGTGACGGAGCGGTAGGTGGCTGGCACCCTCCTTGCAGGCGTGTGCAAAAAAGTAGGGTTGGGTTGTTGACTTCAGCGTTCCATGACTTTGGCAAGAATGCTGCATTTTTATTTTCATATCCCAACGGCCATCGCATTAAGGCCAGAATTAGGCTGCACTAGAGAACAAAATAAGCTTTCTTAATTATAAGTGAGAAAACATAATTTCTACTATTTAAAATTAAACATATTTTCTGGAATGGCAGGGCAGGAAATTGACACTGGAAATGAATTTCAAGAAAATGATGCTTCTCGACATCATATAGAAAGTGAAAAAGGTAACAGGACAGATAAGAAGTGTTCTACAAAACTTAAAACAGTGGAGAGTGGGAAAACAATAATTTGGCTCAATTTTAGCACAACTGCTATTGCAAAAGGGTGAGCTACAATCAGGAGAAATCTCCCTCATCCTTGCAGCTTAATTTAATATAGATGTTTCAAACATTTAAAAAACGTCGACAGAATTATTAACGATACATCTTTTGTTTCACTGATTCATCTGTTTCAGCTAATGCTTCTTTGACAAAATTATCTATCAGTGTCTGAAAATAAACACAGTGATTTTCCTAAACCGTTCAGGGAACCCCTCAGCAGTGAGGCGAGCCTTCCCCGCCTTCCAGGAGCTGGGGTCTGGGAGCAAAGCTTCTGCGGTCCTTAGTGACTGCAGTTAAGTCCTACGAAGAGTTTTAAACAAAAGAACCTGGAGTTGCTTCAGGGAAATCGTCTTAATTCACCGAGGGTTGAGAGCCTCACAACCCTCCAGGTCTCAGGGCGCGGGCAGTAGGTGGCGCCGCGTAGCGACCGGAGTAGGCCGGCGCCTGGGGAGGGGGGGCCCTGGGGAGAGGGAGGCGCCCGGGAAGGGGGACCCCGGGGAGGAGGCGGCGCCCGGGGAGGAGCGACAGCGGGGAGGGGATGGCACCAGAGAGGGGG
>NW_004955515.1:1526332-1580806 GCF_000276665.1 Chinchilla lanigera
CACGCCGGCGGGAGGAGCGCGCCCCAGGTTGGGAGCCGCGTCCCACGGCAGCCGCGGTCCTGCGCGAGCTGAGCCGAGCGAGCCGAGCGAGCCGAGCGAGCCGTGCGGTCTCCCAGGTAATGGCTTCCTGCGTGGGGGGCAGCGGCTCGGCGCGAGTCTGGCGTGGCCGGTCGGCCGGCTGGGACTGTGCGGCGTCCTCGTCTTCACGGGTGGGCGCGGGCTGGCTTCGCGCAGAGCGTGCTCGAAAAAGAAAACCCTCGGTGTCCTACTCGTTGCTAGACATGCCTTCCCGAGCAGGAGTGGCCGCGTGGCAGGGCTCTGATGCGGATAGTTCCGTGGACGTGGGAGTGGGCTTGCTGGATTACAAAGAGCCTTGGAGAGAGGTGGTCCGACGTGAGCCCGATGCGAGCGTGCCGCGGCTGCTTGCTGTCGGCTCTGCGCCCCCGGCTTCTCCAGCCCGGCTTCTCCCGGCTGGGAGCTCCCGGAGCCTCCGCCCTCCCGGGGACGGGTCTGGGTCAGGGTCTGGGTCAGGGTCTGCGACAGGGTCTGGGTCAGGGTCTGCGACTGGGTCTGGGTCTGGGTCTGGGTCTGGGGCCGCGGCTGCCGCTCCCAGTCTCCGCGCCTCGTGTGCTCCCCAGGTACTCCTTCCCCTTAAAGCTCCGATTCGCTTTCTCTGGGGGCTGGAGTGACTTTTAAGCCAGAAGCTGGGGATCGTGTGCCCATCCCGAGTGGAGAGGCGCAGTGTGGCGCACCGCGGCGGAATTCGGTCCTCGCGCGGTGACACAGCCTGCGGCTCCGGAGGAATTTCACGCCGCGGCCCTGGCTGCCTCCAGCGGACTCGCCCTGCTGTGAGGATCTAGCCTAGCACATCGGAACTTTCCTGGGTTGGCTTTAAAAATAACTTTGAAAACATTATTTTTTAGAGTATTTTCTAGGTAACAATAAAAAGGCCAGGGCATTTTACATCCGAATCAGTCCAAATGAGCTTCTTTTCCAGTAGGGTTTGGATCTGAAGAGGTGGAGTGGGAGGGAGAGACAAGAGGAGGACAAAATTAGACCAATTTAACAGACTTATAAGGAAATCATACTATTTTTTGTTGTTATTTGTTTGAAATTGCAAATTCTAACCGTCCCATTCCTGGATGTGCAAGGTGCTTTGAGCAGGGCGCAGGAAGACCCCAGTTCATCTTAGGGAAGTGGGAGACGGGATAGCAAGGGGACCTTGGCATGTTGTGGTGGATGGCATTTATCCGGTCTGGGGCCACATCCCCGTGGACGCAGGGAAGGGCTGGGAAGAAAGGGGCGATTGCTGTCTCTCCCGAGGAGCAGAACGCTGCCCGCTTGTGCCTGCACACAGGAATTACGTGTGGAGGGTTAATGCCAAAGCCTCCAGAATCTGTTATTACTGCTTTAATAGAGTTGTTCCTAAAAAGAGGCTCCGAAAACACACAGGTACTTCTCAGAGGCTGCGGCAGAGCGTTTCAGCAGAAGAAGGCAAGGGCGGCTCTCCACCCTCCCTGTGGATCCGATCGTTCTCTGCGCGCCGCTCTGAAGCCTCGCTTCACTAGAAACGGATTACTTCAGCGGTGCACGACGCACATCTTACTAAACAGTTAAAATGTTTGAAAAATAACGGGGGTTCTTTTATCAGAAAGAAATTGTACCGTGATGATAGAAATATATTATTCGTTCTTCTTATTTTGGTGCCATGGTGGAGATACTGAAAATTAACCTACTGATTTTGAGGCAAAACCATCATTTCCCCCAAATGAATGCCATGCATTTCTGTACCTAAGAATTTCTTTGTGGCAAAGAAGAGCAGTTGATTGCCTCAGGGGAGGGATTGCCTGGTGATTTTGAGAGAAAAAGTGCGGGCCTGTAAGTTTTAGCTGTGCCTGTGTCTCCTTCCTGTTGTCACGCAGGAGGGGACTGGCTCTGCCCACAGATCATCCATCTATCTCTCTGGTCGCAGTATTGGCTGTGGACAGATGTCTCTTTCAGGGTTGAACTGATTTCTGTGATATTAATTGGTTTTGACTATAATTTCTCCAGGAAAACAGCTGTCCTTAATCAAAAGAGAAGATGATGGTTTTGTGTTGTTAAATTGCTGATGTTCTTTTGGAAGTTAAATTTACTGACGCATGCATTTTAAGCATGAGATTAAATTTTTTAATTGCTTTCAAGCAGTGTTTTTGTTTCAGTCGTGTGACACTCCAGTCTCTTCTTACTGACCAGGTAAGAAGTCTTTTAAAGTGCTTGGAATAAATACTCACTTTGCTGTCACCACTGTAAATTCTAAAAAGAGAGTCCCTGTGGCTCTGTCTTTAACGCAGCAAAGTATTGTTATAGAGCAGTACTGTCCAGTGGAAGGAATATGTGTGAGCCACATGCATACTTTAAAATGTCCTGTGAGTCACACAAGAAAAATAAAAGGAACAGGTGAGATTAATTTTAAGAATATATTTTCTTTCTTCCTTTTTTTTTTTTTTTTGTCTTTTTAAGACAAGGTTTTGATATGTAGTTCAGGCTGGCGCAGGTCGTGAGTTCAACTCCTGGTACAAATAAATAAATAAATACTAAAATGTTAGGAGCCACTGCCAACTAAATATTCCCCAAAATGAATACACAAATAAGTGTCAAGTTGATATGAGGCATGTGTCCTTCCCTTCTTTGCCATTAACTAGTTGTGTAAACTTGAACTTGTTATTTACCTTTTTATCAGCCAGACAAAGGACAGAACCAAATATTCCCGTTGCTCTGTGAAGAGTAAACTGGTGGATCCAATTTGCTTGCAGATTGGAGCGCTGTATCCTGCCCCTTATTATCTCCACCCCAGTACTTGGAGACTGAGATCAGCAGCAGAGCCCTGCTCCATCAGAACGTTTTACCAGGGGGGTAGCAGCAAGCGTACTGTAAAACCAATAAGCAGCTAGCGGGTCGTGATTTACCATGTGGTTGGATGTGGTCCACAGATCTTTAATAATATCCATTACCGATACAAGTCTTTTCAGGCTCTATTTTTTGTGACACTACTATATAAAAGTTTTGTGAGATGTAATGCTTTATCATAGACCCATAAATACTACATTGTTGAAACCCAGACATAAATAAGTTTATTTAGGATTTTTTTTGGTCTTTTTTGAGACAGGGTCTCCCTATATAGTTCAGGCTGGCCTGTAGCTCACTTTGTGCCCAGGCTGGTCTCCAATTTACAAGGATCTTCCTGCCTCAGCCTCCCGAGTGCTGGGATTACAGATGTGCACTACCATGCCCGGTTTTGAATGGGTTTAATGAAAAGATGTCAGGTGCTTCACCCAGACTGGGTGGGAAGGCGTGCGGGGCAGAGGGCACCATTTCCATCGAGCTGCCCTGAACATGCAGTGGGAGAGTAAAAGAGAACAGTGTTGTGGCTGAAGAAATTTCAGGCAATATTTTTTTAATGCAGGAACTTTCCCTGAGGGCTTTCCACAATAAACACACACACACATACCCCTCACACAAATACATGACACACCACATGCACACCTCACGGCTACCACACATGTCCTTCTTCAACTTCTCCAGAAGGGTCCAGGTGCTTATTAGGGCTCAAAGGAGTCCTTGGAGGTAGAGGAAAGGAGGTTTTTCTTTCTTTTTAATCCTTAGATTCTTTTTTTTTGTTGAATTGGAGCATCATTGTGGCTTTTGAGTTTAGGGATTTATCTGCAGATGACACTAAGCAAAAAAAAAAAAAAAAAAAAAAAGCATTAGAGTCCAGATCTCTGCACCCAAAGCCAACCCAGGCAGAATTTACTCAGCTGTCTATGACATAAAAACCCACCCTTATTAAAAATCCCATCAATGATGTTTTGCTGTTTTGAATAAACTTGGGTTTATCTCCCCAACCTCAGCAATAGTCCCGTGAGGTTTGAAGGAGAGTTCTTTGGAAAAATACGTGATTTAAAGGCTTGGCCAAGCATCTGCTTCCTTCTGTTTACCTTTGTGCTCCTTTGTAGCCTTTTAGTGACTTCATGGTGTTCTCCTTTATGACTAATGGTTACCAGAGGCTGGGGGGTGTGCCACAGAGTTGAGCAGTGGGTCCTAAGCTACAGTTAGACAGCATCAAGATACCCTGGGTTCTGGTATGTTGTTGTACAGAAGGGTGGCTGTAGATAACAGCAATGAACTGCAGACTTCAAAAATCTTAAGGAAATTACTTGGAAAGTTTCTTCTTAAACATGATGGATTGAGGAAGATGTGTTTAATTTGACTTAAACATCAGACAGTGTGCCCATGTATCAGATATCACATTATCCCGTTAATGTGCACAGGTTTTGTGTTTTATTAAAGCATCAGTTAAAGTAAATTTAACTGAAAGTTAGAGAATTAATGGGAGAAGACAAAATACAAAACTAACATTACCATAGAATAAGGTCTTTGTAAATGTTTGCAAGAGAAGTGTGGAACTCCTGAGTGATAGAAATGGCTGAGTGACCTAGATTTTGAAAGAACTCAAATTGCACAGAATATTATGGTAATCAAGTGTTTTTTAAAAAATTTCCCAGATAAGTTTTACAGATGACACTTACAGATAACTCTGAACCTGCTCCTGGTTCTTTTATTCCTTTAAATGTTCGTTAAATTTTTTTTCATATACTTAAAACAAGTTCAAGATGTGGAAATAAATTAGGTTGTTGGAAAAAAACTGAAACATAAAGAATGAAAATATAAAATTCAGGAGAATTTTTAATGATCTCAAGAGAGGGATTTTTGAAGGATGATCCTAAACTGGGATAGGAACAAGGGCCATTTTGTTTACTTGGTGACAAAGAGATTTTAAATTTTGTGAGGAAAACAACCAACATCAAAGGACAGATACCTACAACATATTTTAGATGAGGTCCGATGTCCTTTCTAAATTCTGTAGTCATTGGAATGCTGTGATGGGCTTGCTGGATTCAAACCCTTCAGTCTTGGGGCTGGGAATGGCTCAGTGACAGAGCATCTGCCTGGTACGTGTGAGGCCCCAGATGTGATTCCCAGAAACACAGAAAACAAAACTCTGAGACTCTGATTCAGCAGATGTGTGTGTGTGTGTGTGTGTGTGTGTGTGTGTGTATGTATTTTGAGTCAGATTCTTGCTGTATTGCTCAGGCTGGCCTTCAACTTCAGGCTGGCCTTAAACTCCTGGGAGTCCTCCTGCCTCAGTCTCCTGAGTGCTGCAGGTACAGGTCTGTGCCATCACACCCACCAGCAGGTCTTAATGGTTGCTGTTGAATAGTTTGAGAACCACTACCTTAATGCAGTATAAGATAAATGCCATCCTTACAAGCCAGTGGACAACTGAACAGAGATGGGAACACACAGGTTTCAAAGAAACACATACTACTTTTAACACAGGGAAATATGCTCAGTGTCACCCAAATTAGGTAAATGTAGTTAAATCAGTAATGAGAAATAGAGGCTACACTGGAAAGGATCAAAGAGTTTAATTATACCCTGCATTAGGCAAAGTATGAGGAAATAACACTCATACCATAAGAGTAGGTGGTGGAGAACTTGGTGATTTTGGAAATCAATGGGCAATCCATACAGAATTGAAGATGCATATGCCCTTTGACCCAGCAGTTCCAGTTATAGTTTTTTCTACACAAAGGTTTAAAAATATGATGACATATTTATATATAAGACTGTAGACGGAGCAAGGTGTCCCTTCTCAGAGTCACAGGCACCTGATAAAAATGGAATATGGTTCTCAATACCCTAATGTAGACAAACATACATGAAGTAATATTGTGTTCCTATTAGTCGTCTCTCTGACTGGGTGGCTATCCATTGACATCTCATTGTGACTACCTACCATTTTGTTAGCGCTGGATCACCATGTTGGTCATTCCCTGTGTCCGTTCATCTCTTCACTCACAGCCTTGCTGATTCATTACCAGCTTGTCTTTTTCCATGTGATTTTTGTTCTTGGCAAGGAATTCTTTATGGCAATGGAGACGGTAATCATGCTGAGTAAGTTTCCATTATGAATTTAAGAAAAATGTGCCTCAACTGGAAGGCTGCTGAGAGCTACCCAGGTACCAAGCACTGTGTGATGTTATCATCAGCAGATTCTACATGTATTGGCAGCTGTCCACTCTTATAGCACATATGCCCAAACTTCCTAAAAACCACAGGGCAGGCACACACGAATACTCACTGGTACATGGCTGCCTCCTGTCACTCCCTTGACCTCTGACTTCCAGGGGTTTTCTGTGGCTCGTCAAGGATGCAGGCCTCCCACTCAGGTGCCATCCAGGGTACTTCAGTCCTTTCTTTGGGTTCTGCTTCAATTGTGTGGCCTCAGGCACAGGGGAATTATTTGGGGCTGGAGTCCCCACCCAGGCCAGAGGCAGGGACAGCAGCATCCTCCTGCTGTAGAGGTAGAAACCACGCCTTCGACTCCTCAGCCCTGTATGGCATCTGAGCTGCTGCAGGTCTTAAGTACCATCTGCACCGGAGAGGTTAAGCTGGACATCTCTGCCTGCAGTGCCTTGCTCCAGGCAGGTTCCTTAGCCTCCCCTTTCCTGTCTGTTCAATAGGAGCAAACTTTGGATTTTCTCCTGCATTGAACAAATTCTTTTTTGCATGCTTCCAGTGGGCAAGCAGTATTTAAGCCTTGGAAAGACAGCAGTGCGTGGAATGGGTAAAAAGCCCATCTGGAGATTTTATATAGTAGAAGGAAATACAAAATTTTAAAAAGTAAGTTATATAGTATGTTACAAAGGGATGGCGTGCTGCAGAAAACAACCAGGAAGGCTGCACACCACTGGGCTTGAGGTTCAGATTGTAACTTGAGATAAGGTAGCTAAGGATGTGGTCCTTCAGGAAGGGTTTGAGCTGGACTGGTGAGAGGCTGGGCTGAACCCTGTGGATGTGTGTGTGATCCAGGCAGAGGAGCAGCTGGTGCAAAGGTCCTGAAGCACAGGCATGGTGGACATGTTGAGGAGCTGATTGTGGCTGGAGTGAAGTGACCAAGGGCAGGAATGGCAGGAAGTGGTATAGGGTGCAGGGCCTTTATTTTAGTGCTTGCTCCCATATGGCAGGAGCAGCTGATGCTAGGCTGGACACACAGGTGCAGTACTGCAGCCCAGGGTACCAAGGGCCTGGAATGGTTCAGCAGGATGCAGACAGCCACTGGTGCTGCTGCAGGAGCACAGGTGAGGAGGGCGGCACTCTGAGACTGTCTGTGATACACATTGCCACAGAGGGGGCTGGGGATTTAGTTCAGCGGCACAGCGCCTGCCTGGCAAGTGCAAGGTCGTGAGATCGATTCCAGGTACCGGAAAAAAACCAGCAAATGAACAAACACATTGCCACAGAGTAGATGTGAGGTGGGCGAGCAAGGGACCTAGGAGAACTCCAGGGCTGTCCGCCTGGGGAGCAGGGAGTGCTATGGGCTGCATGGGAAGAAGCTGTGGAGGAGGAGTGTGGGGGATGTCACCACAGCACTCAGGTGTGGAGTGGGAAGAGGTTGTGCTCGGCTGCAGGTAGGGCGAGGTGCTGCCACAGGTGTGGCTGGAGCTGTGGGCTGTGAGTGACGTTTACGGTGGAGACGGCAGATGTCACCCTGGCCGAGTGCATGGTGTGGAGAGGTGAGAAGACAGGACGGAGACTGGAGCTCATGCCCGAAGGAAAGATAGTGCTGCACCCCCACCAGCACAGGGCACACTGTTCTCTGCATGAGCCCGAGCTCCTGCCCTGCTGTTGCCAGTGGTCCTTTTACAGTGAAGGGCCCATCCTGTCCCCATTCTGCTCTAGGACCGTGTGGTGGCTTCCCATCCTTCTCGGAGTTAAAGCTGAAGTTTTGTTGGTGCTTACAGGGCTCTCTGGGAGCTGCCTGCCCCTGCTCAGCAGTGCTAGCCCTGCCCAGCCCTGCCCTGTTCTTTGGAGAGCACCTCCCCATCCAGTCCCCTGAGTGGCAGACAGGTGTCTGTGTTCACATTGTGGTTCCCTCTGGCCAGGAGCTCCCTTATCAGATTGCCACAGGTCTCATACCAGCACCTTTCTTAGACCTTGGCTGAAAGCTCTACCTCTCCTGGAGTCCTGCCCTGGCCTGTCCTCACCTCGTATGCCTTGACATATTCTTGAGTTGAAAGATACTGCATTCATGTGTCTTAATCAAATGGATCTGTTTCCATGGAAATCTTGCATTTGGAAAATATTGATAATGATTATAAAATGTTGATAGTGATTTAAAAATATTGATAATGATTTAAAAATGACTTTCAATTATACAGATGGGAGAAGGTGTTTCGTTCTTTGTCTTGGGTAGATATATATTGTTGGGGGGAAAGTCAGGCACTGCTGTCCCTTGGTGTCTGAGGGGCATTGGCTCCAGGATTCCTGAGGATACCCAAATCTCCAGATTCCCAAATCCTTTATATAAAATAGAGAACTGTATTTGTCTGTAAACTATGCACATCACTCCTATACTTTAAATAACCTCTGTATTATCTATAATACCTAATACAGTGCAAATGCGATGGGAATAGTTGTTTATGGGATAATGACATGAAAATGATAATCTCCATGTGTTCAAAATAAACAGTTTTTCCCAAAGAATTTTAATCCAAGATTGGCTGAATCCATGGACTATGATTTGTAGGGCCACTGATATGTAGGGCCAACTGTAATGACATAATCCGTTTTACATCTCTTCACAAAATGCTCTTTCTAGGTTGATTGGTTTTCCAAAGTAGGTACTGTGTCTGTCATACTTAAAATGTCACCTTTAGGTTACAGCGATGGAGGAACTGTATTCAACTTTGAAAAATAATGTACTATTTGGCATGCTATAGTAAACCTCTTGTCAAATGGAAAATGCTACCGAGTGTACAGCAGTCACTCTTTGGTATAAGGGAAAAGTACACAATTTGATTTAGTTCTTCAACTCATTTCTTCGCTGCAGGACAACTGGTAAACCATCCTATGGTAGCAGTTATTCTCATGGTTGTCCCCATCTCTGTATAAAGCATTAGAAACATTGTACTGTATTTTAAAGTTCTCCCTGCTATATGTTAAAAGCGAAATATCTGAATGTGTAATATCCAGTGGTTCCTGCCTGCTTCTGGCTTTAGCTTTGTGGCTGCAAAACTGTATTGATAAGTGAACTTCGGTTCATTTCTCTTGCATTTGTTTGTCTGTGAAATTTTTTGTGTCAGTTGACATTGCCATCCCATGGTAAGGTTCCTCTTACATGGTTTGTTTTTTTTTAAATAACTGTTTTCAAATAGCTTTTTTTTTTTTTTTGATACTGGGAATCGAACCCAGGACCTTGTGCTTGCCAGGCAGGCACTTATACCACTGAGCTATATCCCCCAACCCCCTTCAAATAGCTTCTTTAAAGAATTCACTTCTTTTCCCCAGTATAACTTTCTTTTGTTGGCTGACACAAAATAATGTATTTCTGCAGTACATAACCCGTGTGTGCTGAGGGGCCCTTGCATTCCACCTTGGGTGGGAGGTGGAGATGTATGTGCTGATGAACCACCTGGTTGTCCCTGCTTCCCAGCACTGATGCCTGAGTAAGACAGAGAGTGAGATGATGGAATCAGATACACAGAGAAGTACTTTATGTGTTCTAAAATATTTTCTCATTAAGAGAGTCATTCTAGCAACTACCAGATGGGCTGAGGAGTATTTAAAGTTCTTCTCTGTTTACCCAAATCACCCTGCTGTGTGACTTCTGATACTAGTTTCTTTACCCCTTTAGTGTAGTTCTTTTCCTATAAATCTTCCTGTAGGATTTTAAGGAAGGAATGTATTTGAGTTTGACTCTATACATCCTAGTATATTATTTATTATATTTTATTACAACAGAAAAATAAATGTTTTTTCAATGGTTTGTAGCCTTTTCTCTATTAATAAAAATCCTCAAAAAAGGATTCTAAGCATTTTCAGTAAGTCAAATCAACAGCAATGGTTTCACACGATCAACAGGACAAAGTGTAGTTAGGGCCAGGGTGGAGGTGTGCATTTTACTTGATCTTCTTTGAAAAATTCTTTAAAACAGAAATAATTCTGTTTTAGGTTTTGAGGGCCGCAGAGATCAGAGTAGATCTTTACTCTGTTTATTCTGTAATGTGGCTGGTGAAAAAGGAACATCCACTGGGCCAGTACTGCAGACCAAGTGTACACTGTGAGTTTTAGCTTTCCTGCATAGCTTTGCTGTTATTGCTAAGAGCGTTTACAGTGTAGTCACATATGCTTTTGTTATGATAAAATGTGCATAACACTCAAGTTACCATTTTCAAATGTAGAGTTCAATGGCAATAAGCACACTCAGAAGTGCAACAGACACCACCAGGCCTCTCCACAACTCATCTGAAGAACTGAAACTCCACATCCCTCCCACAACCACTCCCAGCACCCTCAGCCCAGTCCTGGCCACGCCACTCCATCTTGTGTGTCTGTGGACTCAGTCACCATGCTAGTTACCTCAGGAAGGTAGAACGGGACAGTATTTATCTTTTTATCACTAACTTATGTCCCTTAGCATAATGTTCTCAAGGTTCAGCTGAGTGGTAGCATGTTCCCTTTTAAGGCTGAGTAATATTTCTTTATATCTATATCTATATCTATAATCTATCTATCTATCTATATGGCATTTTATTAATCTATCTTTCAGTGGACATGTGGGTTTCTTCTGCCTCTTTGCTTTTGGGTACAGTGCAGCTGGGACATTGGTGTATGGATGATCTGTTATAGTCCCTGCCTTCTGTTCTTTGGGGTATATACCCAGAAGTGGAATTGCTCAATCATACAATAATTCTGTTTTTAACTTATTCCACAGAGGCTACACCACTTTTGAGTCCTACCATAATGCAAAATGGTTTCAGTTTCTCTATATCTTTGCCAGCATTCATTTTTAAGTACTTATTCTAAGTGGGTATGAAGTGGCTCTTTACTGCACTTTTGATTTGAATTTGCCTAATGAGTAATGATGTTGAACATTTTCTCATATGCATCTAGGCCGTTTATATATCTTCTTTAGAGAAATGTCTAAGTTCGTTGTCCATGTTTTAGCTGGTTTGTTTGTTCCTTTGTTGTTCAGTTGCAAGAGTTCTCTTTATGTTTTGGATACTAGATACTTTTAAAAAAAAATAGTATCCCTTTTTGTACAAATGGATATTTAATTTTGATGGTCTAATTTATCTATTCATATAAAAGTATAATAAGTATTGAATAGCGAAAATAATCTCTAAGAAAAAAAGAACAAATTTGGAGAACTCATACTTCCTAATTTCAAAGCCTACTATAAAACCACGTGGTACTGGCATGTGCACAGACAGGTAGTTCAGTGGAATAAAGCTGAGAATACAGAAATATATCCTTGTGTTTATAGTTGATTGGTTTTTAGCAAAAGTCTTGCTTCCTACAGTTGGGAAAGGCTTGTCTTCCTAGCGAACAGATGCGATGGGACCACTGGATATTCACATGTGAAAGAATGCAGCTGGACCCTTACCTCACACTGTATACAAGAGCCAACTCCACATGGATTCATGACCTAAATGTAAGAAGTAAAATTGTAACACTCTTAGAACAGATGTAGGGTAAACCTTCATGACCTTGGATTTGGTAATGGATTTTTAGATATGATATCCAAAGCAATAAGATAATTCATGATATTTTTAAAAATTTTTTGAGTCCCTTGCCAAAGTTTTACCTGGGTAACACTAGAAACTGGCCTACTGAAATGCATGTATGAAACCCTGTGTTCCAGTCAGCTGCACACAGTAGGTCAAGTGAGCCATCATAACCAGCCTGAACACTTCTTCCATGTGTGAAAAGCCTTGTCCTCTGCTTGTCTTTATTTTCCCTGCAGGGGTTAGCACACTGCACTGGGTATTGACCAGGGTAACTGAGTTGTTTATTGTCAACATCATTTTTCTTTTTATTTCCTTTACTCACATGGAAAGAAAAGGAATAAAGCAGAAAGTGACTAAAATAAAGTCAAGATCTTGGCAGTTTTAAAAGTGTCACTAACAGCATTTTCTTTGATCCTTGGCCTTCTTATTTTTCCCAAATGAAATTGTTTCAGACAAAATTCAGCAAACCTCAAGCTATGGACTTATTTAGGAGATGAAACTCCTAAAAATAATTGATTGTATTCTTTCCATTCTGAGAAGATTCTCATCCCATGCTGCTTATTTCACTGTAGCAGGTATTATGCATCTTGTCCCCAGCACCTGAGACCTTCCTGGCTGTGCCTGCCACTTCTGCACCTGCCCTGACTCTGCAGGGGGGGGTGACCCCATGACACTATGAAACAAAGTTCCTGAAAGAGGGGTTTGTGTTTAAGGAGCAAGACAAGCCATGGATGTCTCTTTTGTAACCAAACAAGCATTTCCCATTATTAAATAAATCTTTCATATTTTTGATTCCAATAAAAAGCTACTATAAGAAACCTTTATTTAAAACAAGACTCTGAAAATATATAAAAATATATACCTTACCTAGACAAGTAAATCTTTCCGGAGAATTTATGCATAGTTGAAAGCTGTTTATTAATTTCTTTTTAAGATATACATAGTCATGTTGTAATATCAGAAATAGTCCCTATTTTTACTTAACTCATTCATATATTTAAGTGGGCCATCAAGCATGAACTTTTAATATGGAATTTGTTTACTGTGAATAATGGTTCAGTGTTATCATGAGGAGAAGGCACTGTGGGAAATGAGGTGGCCAGTGTCCAACCTGAGGACACGCTTGTCCCATTGAGCTCACAGTGCAAGTGGGGTGGTTCTGGCGGTCAGGGTGCCACATTACTAGCCATTTCAGTGTTCACTCTAAAGAGCTGAAGTCTTCCGTTCTTTAGTGTTTCACTAGCTTCAGCCAGTCACACCTCATTGTCTGCGGGTTTCAGGAAACCAACAGCTAGGGCACCAAGTCCCTTGTATGCAATGGTGTTCTGTTTGTGTGGAACCTACACACATCCTCATGTGTACATTATTTTTATTAGTACATGTTTTGCAGTACACACTGATTACATTAATCGGGGGAATTTGTACATGTTTATTTCAAGGCATCATTAGACTAATAATATCTGAGGCAGGGTAAGTGCTGTGTGAATAATTGTTATGCTTATTGTTTAGGGCAGTGGTGGCGAACCTGTGGCAAGCATGCCGCAGCAGGCAGTTTGGATCGTTGAAAGCTCTAAAAGGTTCCCCATCACTGGTTTAGGGAATAATGAAAAGTTGTACATGTGCGGAATTAACACACATTTTTCCCTCATATTTTTAACCCATGATTGGTTGACGCTGTGGTTGTGGAATCTATGTATACAGAAGGCAACTCTTTTTTTAAAAGCATTATTTCTAGGTATAATACAGATAAAGACTATGAGTTTGTTTTATCTGCGATGTTCTTTCTTTTTCATTCACATGGACCTAAATTTCTTCCATTTTTTCTTGAATGGGAACCGAATGGGAACCTTACGTGACCTTGGAAATCAAATTCATTTTCCCCAGAATCCAGGCCTTTACTTGATTTTCAGTATTGAAAAGATTTGACTTTGAGTTCTTCATGGACACATAGACACATTCTTGTATCATGTGCCACTTCGAGGTGGGTAATGTATTCCCTTTCCTAGCCTTTCCCTTTGCCGGCCCTTCACAGGTGGTTTCCAGAAATGTGGGAGCTGGCAGGGACAGTTAGTCCAATTAAGTTCAAGAGGAGGAAAGGGAAGGGGCTTGTCTAAGGTCACCTGAACCACCTCCCTGCACAGGATGAGCAGACCCGGGTATCCTCAGAAGAGTCTACTACAGTCTCCTCTCCGGCCAGTGTTGCAGTGCTTTTGTAAATCAGATGGAAAACCAGAGACTGGAAGCCATTTTGGAGAATCCATTTTGGGGAACCCAAGGACAGGACAGAGAACAACCAAAGTGAACTGAACCAGAGAGATCGCAGATCTGGAAGAGCAGCAGCAGATTTCAGTGACTGCTGTCATTGACATTCAGCATGTCACCACTGCTCCTGAGATAAGGAAGTGCTTCTGTGAAAATAAAGAAAGCAGAGCACCAGGAAGGTTAGTAAAAATATCAGGGAGAAGATCCTAGAGGCGTGAGTATAGGTATAATCAGTCATCATCTAATAGAGACCTAGAAAGGGAGAAATAAACAGGGGTTGGGATGTTGTAGTTTATAAAAAAAAAAATCAAAAAAAATTTCCCCAAGCTGCAGAAAGAATCGGGATTTTATCATTTTTCTTCACCTCAAGATAAAATTTTAAAAAATTAAAAAGCAGTTTTTTATATATATCCTGGTTAAATATCGTTGCTCCAAGGTTAGAAAACACTGACCCTATCAAAGCTAAAGAAAATAAAACACCGATTTTCTATAAAGAATCCTATTGGCTTTGGATTTCATATTAACAGCCTTGGATATTAGGATTAAAAATAATTGTTAAAATCTGGAGAAACACTTTGTTTGACTTCATTCCAGATTCTATCAACCAAGAAGGTGTTGGGACACTGAAATCACATCCAAGCCACAGCACCATCTAAAATACGTTGTCAGTATGTTTATATAAAAACACATAGAAGGTTCAAGGATGTGGACAAATTGAGCTTTTAAAAATTGATAATTAAGAGTTCTTTAGGGAAAAAAATTCCTGAATGGAAAATACAACCCAAATATTGTTAACAGAAAATAATTCTTTAGCTAGTAAAGTATAATCAAAGAAAATGACCTTTGCCTCTCTGGGGTCCAAGATACCACCCATTTTTGTAGTGAAAAATATTTCAAAGTCAAATGCCTGCTGTTTATTGGTGGGCTTTCCAGACAGCCAGCAGAAAAAGCACAGAATATTGATTTTTTTTTTTTTTTTTGAGGCAGTGTCTTACTAAGTACTTTAGACTGGCCTTCAACTCAAGGAAATCTTCCAGCCTCAGCCTCCTAAGTGCTGGGATTACAGGCGTGTGCCACCACACCCAGCAGAATATTGATATTAAGCTTTAGAAGAAATTGTAAATGTTATATCTAGAAAGCACAAATTTGGTATATATTTTAAAATATAGTGCCAGACATAGTGGCATACACCTGTAATCCCAGCACTCGGGAGGCTGAAGCAGGAGGATTGTTGTGAATTCGAGGCCAGCCTGGGCTGCAAAGTGAGCTCAAGGACAGCTTGTGAGATCCTGTCTCAAAAAGACAAAGAAAAAAAAAATAGTGTAACTGACAAAAGCCAGCAGTGGGCTGTTACTGTATGAGCGTGTCCCCAGTATCCATTGTGGGGAATGCGCCATGATGGTGTGTTAATGGCAGTGGAGTTATCTAGGGTGAGCGGAGCCCTTTCTAAGAAGAGGAAGGGAACTGAGTGGGCACCCCCTGCCCTGCTGCGGGAGCCCTGGTGACCTCAGGAGTCTGTGGTCCTCGCCAGCATGAAGCCTGACTCAGCATGGCCCTCAGCCTTGGGCCTCTGGAGCCTGAGCCGAGGAAAATGTACCCTTCATCCATTTCCCAGTCTGGGAAATTTCATGGTAGCCACGGAAAACAGAGGAAGATGTGAAGGAGTGCAGTTGTGTTAATGCTGTGACTAGATATGGCCCCAAACCGCCAAGTCAGAACATTAAGATCTATTACTCAAGTCGTGAGTGCATGATTCAGATTTATAAGGGTGAATAGCAGAAAATGATAACACTTTTGACTCTTTTTCACAGTAGTTATTTCTGGGAAGAGAGACTAGGGCAGCTGAAGGAAAGGACCTGACTAAAGACAAAAGAGCACTCTATATTCTGCTTGTACTTTTCTAAACCAAGTGCATGCATTATGTCATTTTGTATTTGCTCTAAAGTTTAATTTTATAAATGCTTATTCAAATTCACTTTTATAAATCCTTATTTAAATTATTCAGTTAAGGCTTTCCATGGTTTTTTTGGGACTCACCAGTTTGAAGCTGGTCATTTTGAGCTGCTGAGTTTTCCCCTCTCCTTCCTCCCCTCCTCTGTCCCTCCTCCTCCCCTTTTCCTTCCCCTTCCCTCCCACTCCTTCCCCCCTCCCTCCCCTCACCCTTTTCTTTCTCCTTCTCCTCCTCTCTTTTCCTCTCTGAAGAAAGACCTGCCGTGCACAAGCTGCATCCCCATGACTCCACATCCTTCTGGATGCTCCATGGTAATCTTTGCATGGAGCCTTTCCCACCCACCCCATCTCTACATGACCTTGCACAATTGTCTGTTCCCCCTCCTCAATCTCTAAATCACTTTAAAGATACAGTTATGAACCTTTCCTAGTTTGTCAGCATCTCTTCAATTTCCATTACCCTCAACCCCTTTGAACATATTTTTTTCTTCCCACACATCCCCCAGTATGTGACTTAATTAAAACTTTGCCAAGTTTTATCTAACTCCTGCATTTCACATCAAAACCTTGTGTTTCATTTCTTTCATAATTAATTTCCCAACATTACTACTCTTCTTACTGGGGTAGTCTGAGGACAGACCCTATTGGATTTCCCAGTTTTTAAAAAATTTTATTTTAGTCTATTAGTACATATTTGTGGTAGATGAAGTTTACATTTGCATGTGTGGAGTTGTATAGTTGGTGCGGGTATGTAGCACATCTTAATTTCTTTTTTTCATTCCATTTCCCTTCCCTCTTTTCCCCTCTACCAGTCTCTTGGTCACTCTTTTTTTTGTACATGTCCTTGTGTTTAAGTGATTTTTTTAAACTTCGGGGTTACATTCTATGATAATTTTAAAGGAATAATGCAGATAATCATCCTATCTAACATCAGAGCGTCAACATCTGTGAGCATGTGCGTAGCTCATGCCAAGTTGCTCAGCATTTCTCTACCCAGCGGCAGCTGTCACTTTCAGTCAGGTCACTGTGGCCTGGTCCTTGTAGTCCTTTTGCTCCTTATATGAATATATTCACTCTGTGCATTGTTTCTTGTGACATGAATACCATAGAGCTCGTTTATCTTTCCCATTGTGGATATTTAGGATGTTCCCATTGTTTGGAACATATTTCATTGTCACAAAGGAATCTCATCCCCACTGTCAGTTATTGCCTATTCCCCTCCAGGGCCCACCTCCCTCGTTCCTGTGCAGCCCCACAAGTGCTTTCTGTTACCATGGCAAACGCCCATGGCAATGCACTTGTGGTGGCCCATGGCCCATGGGCTCCCTCTGTGATGGTCCCATGGGGGTGTGCTCTTGCTTTGGCTCTTCCCTGGTCTGTCTGTTTCTTGACTGCTACGGTCAGCCTTTCTCTGACATGCCTCTGCCATACCATTTCTGCCTTGGAGCCAGCCAATGATGGACTGAACCCATAGAAGCTGTGAGCAAACTGACTTCTCTTCCTGTATGTTATGTGGTATCAGGTATATTGTCCCAGTGGTGAAAAAGTGACTAAGATACTGAAGAAGTTCTCTTTTATCCCTGGGTGTGTGTGCATCACAGATGGACACTGAATTTTTGTAACTTTCTCATTTTTTTGGAAATACAGAGATTGTCTTGTTTGTTTTTATTTTATTGATATGGTATATCACATTATTTAATTTGTAAATGTGAAAGCAGCTTTGCATTCCTGGTATAACTCTCACATTGTTATATTGTGTAATCTTTTTTATATATTCATAGTGTCTTAGTTACTTTTCTCTCATTCCTGAGACAAAATACCCGACATCCAAAATTAAGGAAGGAAAGGTTTATTTAGTTTATAGATTGTGGAGGTTTCAGTCTGCAATCAGCTGGCCCCAAGGCAGGGTGGCAGGGCACAGGGGCAACACTTCAAGGTGGCAGGAGACAGCAGAAGCAGCAAGAGCAAAAGAGGGGAAGAGCAAGCCTCTTTTCCTCCCTTATATTGTAAGCAGGCTACCCACCCTGGGGTCCACTATACCCACATGATATCTGTGCCCTCATCCTGCACAGGCTCAGGATGTTTACAAAGTGAGGACCCTGGCACCCTGCTAAGTCACTTAATTAAACTTGTAGACTTCTCAAATTAACACAATGTATCAACCAATACACATAGATTGTTTTTTTTTTTTTTAATATTTTGTTGAGGATTTTTGTATCTATATTCCTAAGAGACATTGGTCTATAATTTTCTTGTGTTATCTTTGCTTGGCTTTAGTATCAGAATAAAGCCAGATCTATACAATGATAAATGTTCTTTCTTCTTCAGTTTTTTTTTTTTTGTCAAAGTTTATGAATAACTGTATCTTTTTTCTTTAAGATTGGCTGTAATTCATCAGTGAAACCATCTAGACATGGCATTTTCTTTGTGACTAGTTTTTTTCTTGATTTTCAATTTAAACTATGTACCTGTTATAGTTCTATTTATATTTTTATTTCTCCTTGTGTCAGCTTTGGTAATTTGTGTCTGTTTCATCTCAGTTATCTGAAGTGTTATCATTTGGCATAGGTATTAAGAGTCCCTTACATCCTTTTTAATATTTTCATTTCTGTAAGGTCAGTAGTAATGTCTCTCATTTCATTCCTGCTTTTGCAAATTTGAGTCTTCTCACTTTTAAAAATCAATCTAGCTAAAATTTAACACTTTTATTTACATTTTCAAGGAAACAACTTTTAGTTTTATTGATTTTCTCTCTTATTTCTCTACTTTTTATTAATTTCTGCTGTACTCTAAATTTTCCTGGATTTTTGTTGGATTTAGTTTGCTCTTTTCTCCTCATTATTTTAGGGTGAAGATTAGGTTATTAATTTGAGAACTTTAGTCTTTTTAAATAAATGACATTATAATTATAATTTTGGAGCTCATTTATCATTCCCATTGTGGATATTTAGGATGTTCCCATTGTTTGGAACATTCACTGTCACAAAGGCCCGCCCCGTCAACCTTTTATCTTGATGGTACCGCTATGTACCTGCTCCCTTAGACTGACTGCAGAGACTGGTTACACCAGCTTCCTGCTGTGCCAGAAATATCAGCTGTGCTTTCTGCCTTCCTTTCTGTCTTCCTTTCTGCCAGGTATTTCTTCTGGCTGATGGGCCTTTTGCCTCTCCCCTGCAGCAGATCCCAGCCCCAAGTGAGGTGCGTGCCTGGCTTTAGGCAGAATGGGATGCTCATTAGGTTCTCGTCCTGCCTTTGCTTATAGCATTATCATGGCATCTGCCGTGCGGGATGTAATATAGCATCCTGCCCTTTGCTGCAATCTACTTCTGGGATCTCTTACTGGATAAGCACTGGCTTGTATGGTATCCAGAAGGTATGTTATAATTGCTGGTAAAATAAATGAATGCTTCTCAGGTAGAAGAATATCTTCTACAGTTGGGTAAGAACTATTAGAGAACCGAGGCCTGGCGTGGAGTCACTTCCCCGTCCCTCACTGACAGATGTACGTTGAACCTCACATCTCACTCAGCCCCACCCTGTGCCTCTTTCTGTTCCCTGCTCCCTAGGGAAATCCTTCCTGACCAATCAGGCTAGACTGGGTTCATTTCAGACCTCTGTCTTTCAGAATGTGCTGTGATATAATTTATTAAATATTTGTGAAATTATCTTTTTTATTTCTGTCTGTTCTGCTTGAGTCCAGGTTCCACAAGAGGATGGTTTTCTATCTCTGCACAGTGGTTTCCTGGCCCCTTGCCCACAGCCTGGCCTTTAGCCAGAATTCAGTAGATACTTACGTCTTTGGACAAATGAGTAACAGCAGCCACAGATATTTTCTGTTGTTGTTTGGTATTTGCTTTCTATGTTTTGGTTGCCAGCTTAATTATGGAGGCATTGCAACACATGACCATGTATTTAACAAACTCATAAAGAACGTATGCTATGGACCAAAAGCTCTTTTGGCAGTAGCATGCAGAGCTCCTTAAGACATGTTCTCATCCAGCTAGATATTTATACTCAAGTCTGGAGCTGAAGAGTCATAATAAAAGGTGAGACTGATTGAGGAAACTGCGTTCCAAGCAAAAAGGGAGCTTGATACAGAGAGAAACGTCAGATGAGATTCTATTTGCCTGTGGTTTAAAAAAAAAATCTAAATTGTGGGGCAGTTTGTCACAATGTTGCATTCCTGGATTGATCTTTAGAGCATTTAATAGACTTAATCAAACTCCTAAACAGGCTCTCCTGCAATCTTCCTGACATCTATTTATCTTCTCTCTTAGCATTCATGCCTCTTCGGTTAGGATTCCAAAGTATACATGAGAACAACTGAATGTTCACTTGAGCTGATAGGTAGGAGTATGTGCATAACAAAATCAGAAGATGGACAGATGGTGATTGCAGCCCGGGTCTTTAAGCTGATGTTCCCTCTGCCGGGAGGTACATTGAGTGTACAAACCCACTTCTTCCCAGTGTTAATTATGTTTAATAATTTTACTGGACTCTGAAAATGATTTTGCTCAGCAGTGCTTATTATCAAAGCACAGCTTCTTTTAAGAATAGGACAATGAAAAGTTAGGGCATGTGTTTGCCTGCAGAAAAGAATAGATTCCACATTTCACCTTAACATATTACTTGTCTAGTTACAGAAGGTGAATGTTGCATAACTCTCTGCTTTTGAATAATATGTTCTTCCCAAAAACTGGGGAGAATGAAAGATATTTGATAGTTTGGAAATGAGTAAAGCACATTTACAAATCTCTTAGATGAAAAATGATGTTTGTGATAAAACAAACCCCATTCTATTCATTTTTAATAGTAGTTAGTTTATAGAGTTATACTGGTATTACCCAGGTCCTTATAATTCTTGAAAGTAAAGCACAGTCATTTAATCATGACGTATAAAACAGCTATCCATGTCCATCTGTACTCTGGCTTGAGTAATGTGTGTGGCACTGACCAGTCCTTTCTGCAGGTGACCTGAAGGATGCCCATGGTGTCCACGGTATGTGTGATTTGTGTCCTAGCCTTGTCCCTTACTGGCTCTGTGACACCAGGATATTATAGTCCCTATCCCTTCTGTTTCAGGTTCAGCACTGTACAATAGAGATAATGATACCAACTGCTTATACAGGGGTGAGGATTTCATTTGTTAATATAAACATTCAATATGAAGAGCTCCTGTCCCCTGTGCCCCCCACTCCAGCCCCAAGGTTTGAGAAGGAAAAAGTCATACGTGCTTTTGACTAACATATGCAGTATTTCTGGTAAAGCAGTGAAGCTATTCTATGATTGCGTGTATGAGAGAGAAAGAGAGAGGGAGGGAGGAAGGGAGAGACAGAGACAGAGACAGAGAGAAAAGGTTGCCTGATGGGTGTGGTGATTTCCTGTCCTGGATTCTGTCTTGGTCGGACTCTGCATCCTTCCCTCGGCATAGGGTCTGTACGAGCCAGCATGCTTAGGGTCAAGGTCAATAAGGACAGCAGATTGGCTCTACTTAGCCACTGGGTATGTTGCTGCTCTGTGGGAAACTAAGGATTGACCAAACTGTTTGCTTTAGAATTACAGAAATTTGTAATTGAAATCTGAGTTGCTCTTATGCCAGAAAAATGAAATCAAACTTCATCACCTCATGTTTGAAAAGAACTATCAAAGGAAGGCTAAGCAATGTTTTTGAAGTTTTAAAAAAATTATTATTAATTCTCTCAACATCTGCTTCGTTTGCTAGGCAACTCCTCTGGATACCTGGAGCCCTCAACATGCCTGAGCAGAGCAACGACTACAGGGTGGCCGTGTTCGGGGCAGGGGGAGTGGGCAAGAGCTCCCTGGTCCTGAGGTTTGTGAAGGGCACGTTCCGGGAGAGCTACATCCCCACAGTGGAGGATACCTACCGGCAGGTGATCAGCTGTGACAAGAGCATCTGCACACTGCAGATCACCGACACCACAGGCAGCCACCAGTTCCCGGCCATGCAGCGGCTGTCCATCTCCAAGGGCCACGCCTTCATCCTCGTCTACTCCATCACCAGCCGGCAGTCGCTGGAGGAGCTCAAGCCCATCTATGAGCAGATCTGTGAGATCAAAGGGGATGTGGACAGCATCCCCATAATGCTGGTGGGTAACAAGTGCGACGAGAGCCCCAGCCGCGAGGTGCAGAGCAGCGAGGCTGAGGCGCTGGCGCGCACGTGGAAGTGTGCCTTCATGGAGACCTCGGCCAAGCTCAACCACAATGTGAAGGAGCTGTTCCAGGAGCTGCTCAACCTGGAGAAGCGCAGGACCGTGAGCCTCCAGATCGACGGTAAGAAGAGCAAGCAGCAGAAAAGGAAAGAGAAGCTGAAGGGCAAGTGCGTGGTCATGTGAAGGCCCCGGCTCCCCCGTGCCACAGAGGGGCAGCTGCGCCTGGTGGCGCCCCTCCCCAGTATACCCTCCTCGTCTGGGCAGCATGTCTGAGGCCCACATGTGACACATTGCATCTGCCCGAGCGCGGCCTCATGTCCCTACCAGGGTGGTCCACACCACTCTACCATCGGCCACCCTTCTCTGGAGCCACAGACCTGCCTCCTGGCTAAAAGGAAATGCAACAGTTCAGGCCAGCTGGGAGAGGTGCTAGCCACTGCACTTGTGGGCATCTTTGGCCATTAGGAGGTAGGAGGACTGGACCCCAGGGAAGAAGAATAAGCGGAGGGGATACATGTCATCTACATGTGTGTTGAAACATGTTAGCCCTGAGTTACAGGTACCAACCCCACACCAGGCATCTCTCCCTACTCAGAAGCCAGTACCATCTTGCGGGGGTGGGGTAGTGAGAAGACCAGCTGGTCCCAAGTGGACACAACAGTTCCCTTTCACAGGTTTTTAAGTGGACCCCCAAAGGATATGCGTGCCCCATCCATCCCCCCTTCCTTTCCCTGAGGGGATGATTCACCTTCTGTAGATCTAGTTACCACGCATCTTAGCTGAGTAGAGCACTTATTTTCACATGCAGCGATGAGTTCACTTATGGTGTGCTCTTGTGTCAGAAGTTGTTGTTCAGTTTTTGAGTAAAGGTATTGTGACATTCTTAAAACATCGCAATAATGTTCTTGTGTGTTACACTTTGAGGGTTTTAGAAATGTGAAGTTTCTTTCCTTTGGTCTGGGAGGGCTATATCTTCTTCCAGCCCTCATATTTTTAAATAAAAGCAAATAAAGTAGCTATTTTTAAACTTTTTTCCCCTTCTCAGACAGGTTTCTTCTTTTAAATAACTTGGTCAGTACCCAGCTGGGTAGCAGCCAACAAAGGCCCGCCAACAACCAGAAGCACATCCATTTTTCTAAATGACACAAACATGTACGTGCCACATTTTGCACCTCAAGGAAATACTTTGAAATATAACGTGTTCACTGTGTTTTTGATGATCCACCTATCTTGGAATACACTCCTGAAAATGCATTGAATTATTAGTTCTCTTGCACATTCCACTCTACTTGTCCTCTAAGAGCTGTTCAATGCAGTGTTTGCCCAAGAAAACAGCTGTCTTCTAATGATTGTGTGTACATGCTTAATTCTTCAGATTAAATTATGCCCCTGCTGGCTTCCATGCATGGTGTGGCGAAGGTGGCAGCTGCAGAAGGCCTGGTGCTCTGTCCTAGGTGGAGTCCACTCAGCCCAATGCTCCGCTGCAGCTCATGGAGTCTACTTGAGCTCTGTTTCTTGAAAGTGTCCTCAGCAGAGGCTTTTGGTTCAATTGGCAGAGCTTAGCCTGCTGTCCTACTGGACCATCCTCTTGGCCATCTTTCCTGTTGCCCACCCACCAGGCAGAGAAAGCTGTAGTCCTACATGAGTCTGCAGACAGAGCCTTTTGTCTCTTGAGCAGAAGTGCCCACGCTGGGCAGTGCTCCCAAGCTGGGGTAGTTGTGTGTACCATCTTCTGTGCCTGCTGTGTTGACTGCCCCTTCTGCACAGGGCTTCCTACAGCAGCCACATGATCACCTCGGTCCTCCCCAGCACACTGTGCTCTCAGCAGATTCTGGTTCCCTCCAGCCCTCTCTAGCCCTGCTCCCTTGCTGGGTCTCCTCTCAGCACCACCTTGCTCGCTCTGGTGATGTGCAGTGTGTGGGTGACCTTGGAGCATCTCTTGGCTCCGTGTTCTTCCCATCTCAGCCCTCTAGGACAGCCTCTCTCTGACTGCACTGGAAAGGGACAGCTGTGCAGGAAAGGGACATTCACAGTGAGAAAAGAAGGGCTGGGCGTGGAGCCGTCGGGAGCTCAGCCTGTGGCTAGTTCCACACTCTTGAAATCCCTCCTGGGGGCTCCCATTTCCAGTGAGATCTAGCAGCCGGCTTTTCTGCAGCATCTCTTCCTGTTTGTTGCTGTCTTGTTTCCACTTCTATTCTTAGAGATGATCAGTTTGCCATTTGGGTGTGAGCAAAGTGGAAGTGGCCACAGAATCTTGCGGCCAACACAGAGGGCAGAGATTTGGGTATGTTCTCTGCTAAAAGCAAAATCTGATCCTCACCTCCATCTGTCAGGTTGGTGAGACTTGTATTGTGAGTGCTTCCTGCCGAACATCACACTCCTACTGATCAGGAGCCAAGATTTCCTTCAGTCCTGTGAAGGCAGTTTCCACATTTGTTGTAACTGTTTAGGGCTTTATCAATACGAGAAGCTGATAATGACTGAGAATCAGATCTCATTCAAGATGAAGTTTGTTCCTTCATGTTTCATACATGAGTTTAGAGGAAAGGAAAGCCAGGAGGACCTCCACTCTGGGTCTTCACTCTGAGATCATTTCCTATGAACTGGATGGAGGATACCAGTGGTTCTTTCAACATCATCTTTTAGGGCTCCCCAACTGACTCAGGGCTTGAGGAGTTATTATGTAGTGCTGGGTCAGATGACTTTCAGCATTTGTTTGGTTCCACCCCAAATACGGAATTTTTGTTCTTGAAGACACATCCTACATTGTACGCAGGCACAGAAGTTTCTGATCCAGCCCCAGTAAGTTAAAAACTCAAAATATTGCTTTGAAGATGGCATGGTGGGATTAAGCGTGGAGCTCCGTAAGTTGCCCTGCGTCCCCGTTGCCCCCTCTCCACCCAGCAACAAGCCATGGGCCTGCATACAGTGCAGCAAGACCAACACAGAGCAATACTGAATTGTTCATTATATCTAAAATTATATATATTATATAATTTATCTTCCTGCATTTTTGAAGTATAAAGTAGTAAATTGTACATATCTGTAAGCTAGTGTATTTGTTTCACTGTTTGTAATATTTACGAAATGTTCATTCTTTGTAGAACAAAAAATGTATTAAATATTTTTAAAAACTGCTCTGTAATACTTCTTCCTCCCAGATTTGTAGTGTGTTACTCCTACACAAACTCTCTGGAAACCCTGTAACTCATGGGCCACATGGAAATCCTTGAAGACACATTCTGGAGTTCAGCAGTCCACAAGCCTGTATGTAGACAGTATTTGCAGAGCGTGACTTTTGTACGTGTGAGATATCAACATGTATATATTTAAGGTGTATCTACTGTTACAATTCCATTCTCTATTATATTTTATTTACTCTCCAGTTACAAAACTCACCCTTGCATATGAGTTTCTAGTTGCAGTGATGTTCTGGAAATGATGGAACATGTTACAATAAAGCTCAGTTATGACGCCCTGGCTGCAAGGTGGTGATGTTTCCCAAGGGTGTACTGGTCTCCATGGCTTTGCCCTTTTCACAGCCAGTGCTTGATCCATGCTGATTGGTGACCTGAGGAACTCCGGGTCTGTGCCCATCTTGGGTGGGAAGCAGCAGCTTGCCTCGTGGTATCCTGTGACATCTCCCTCACTGGGCCCTGTTATCACCGTGTGTACCGAGCTCCTGGTTCCTCACATGTCCAGGGATGAAATCACAAACCAATAGCAGAGGTTAGGTGAGTGTTACTGGAAATAATAAGAATTCTCTCCTCCATCATTTCCAAGTGGGCGGCCTTGTGGCCTGTTGCTCTAGACTCAGAGATAGGCAGAGCACGGGAATTGCTCCATTGTTTTAGTGGTCACCTATCATGGGGTCTCCCCAGACAAAACTGCGATCCAAACTCAGGCTCTTCAACCCAGTTCTCACATGTAGAGTTTAAAGGAAACGTATTTTGCAGGGGCGGGGATCTGGTTAGCGTGCATTTTAAGTTCCTCAGAACTAAGGAGCTTAGTAGGGAGTGGCTGCACTTCCCTTTAGCTGGGAAGGGCTGCACCCCACACTGCCTAAGAAAGTTCATCCTTGGTCCAAAGTCCTAGGTCCCTCGCCATTCTCATTTCCGTCTCGTCAATGTGGCTGATCACTTAGCTCTATCCCAGGCCCAGCCTCTCGCTGCTGCCTTACTCAGAAGCTAACAGCTGTTTTCTACACTATTGCAGGTGAAAGTGAAAGCAGATGTTTTAGCAGGAACAAGTGACAGGGAATAGTGGCAGGGCCTACCCGGTCAAACAAGGAGAGACAAACCCCTTGTGTTGTAGTTCTGCACCCCTGCCTGCTGCAGGCTGGTACATGAGCTTGTGATAAGAAGCCACTGGCGTTGTTCCTGGCGCGGTTTCTACTTGGCCTTTATTCCTCCTCATGCACACTGTGAGATAAAGTTTCATTTTCAGAACACAAAACAGACCAGAAACTACAAACAAAATCCACTCTGCCACTGACTGGCTGAGGGACCGGAGGCTCCTAACCCATCTGTGCTTCTGCAAAATGGGAACCCCCGACACCTGCAGGGGGGCAGCCCTGTGGGTTAGGACAGTCTGCTTCAAGTGCTCTGAGCCATCTTGTCACATATGGAGCTTTCAGGGCAACAAACAGAAACCTGTCTGGGGAGGATTCTGTGCAGAAGGCGTTGCAGTGCAAAAAACAAGCTATGCCAGTGCAAAATCCACGGGCAACTTTCCATTTCTCTTAAGTCTCTTTGCAGCTCTCCGGTCACATTCTCGGCAGGCCACTTTTCCTTCCATGTGCCCTTTCCATTCCTGTACGTCTTTCCCCATAGTTATTGCCACATCATTCAAGACTTCTTATTTCTGGAGATAATTAGAACCAGCGAGTCCCATTAGGCATCATTACTGGGCACGCGGGTCCTCATCAAACTTTTAATGTGCAACTGAGACAGCACGTCAGAGTTTTGTGATTCCACAGTGTCCAAGACAGCCGGTCTCAGTGCGGTCTGGGATTCTGTGTTTCCAGTAGGTTCCCAGTGGTTCTGGGCACACAGACCACTCAGGAGCAAGGCCAAAATCCAGGTGTTCTCTCTCCAATGTTGCAACACTGAAATCACCTGGAAGAGTTTTTAAAGTGACTGATGCCAGACTCTTCTTCAGCAATAAAAGGCCCCAGGCTATTCTGGAATCCAGTTTAAAAATCACCCGCTTCCTTAGCTGAGTTTAACTGGGAATGTCTGCCAACCCCTCAGTCCCCTGAGGGAAGCGGGTGCTTGTTCACTCACATTCCCCTTCATTGAATAAATTGATGGTATTAGTGTGAGAGTCTTGGCCTCCTCCTTCTTCAACTCCATCCTCTCCTCCATCATAGCCCCTTCGAAAGTTGCTCTTGGAGGAAATTAAACCCAGCATAGAGCTGGTACCACCCACACTACCAGGAAGTCTCACAGCGCAGGGTGTGATGTGACTTCATTGGTCTTGGGTGTGAACCCCAACATCTGTCAAGAGTGCCCCCACTTGCTCCTGTCCAGCCCCTGTCTGGCCTGTGCTCCCAGTATGGTGCAAGTTCCATTCCTGGTAAGGACTCCCGCTCTCGGGACCTGGGCCTGTCCTGTCTGGCTTGCCCTGGATACCAGGGCTGTGGTCTGCAGCAGGCTCCTTACAGCCCACCCTCAGGGGCATGGTGCATTTGCTGACTTCCTTTGACCCTCTGATACTGCTGCCTCCTACTTGGCTGTGAACATCTCTGCCTTCTTTGGTTCACTTTTCTGGATTGTTCTCATTCAACTTCCCTTTCCTTCTCTATTGACCTTTTCTTAATTACCAGAAGGTGTTGCCAGTCCCATTCTATCACAAGTCATTATGGGCTCACCTAGGCTGGCGTCTATCTCTAACATCTTCTATTGCTGTGGTGCATGATGCAGTGCATAACAAAACATGCTATAAAACCATAAAGGTCAGATAAACAAGCTATGCCACCACAGTCCCCATATAGTTATTATCCTTAGGATTGGTTTCCTTCTGTAACGCCTCACAATTGTCTCTTTGCCTTGCAGCATGGGTGTGTTTAGCTGAGGTGGGTGGAGGAAATGAAAACATTTTCCAGCTGGACATCTGTAGAGAGGGAGGTGATTCCCTTCTTAATAAATTTAAAGTGAAAGTTATAAAGATTCTTTGTTAGTGGCAACAAAGACATATAAGGTAGAAATGAAATGTCTTCTTAATTCTTGCCTAATGTTTAGGTGGTATTTTTGGCAGTCTGTTTAACAGCAAATACATACTAGCTTTCAAGAAGTATGTCTCCACCGCGCATTATCTCTGTGTGCTCCTCCGTGCATGAATGTGTTCAAACACAGTAGTGCAACCGCCCCATGTTAGATAGCATACAGCAGCCCCAGGGCTCAAATTACAACCTGAGGGTGTGTTTCAGGACTGGGGCTGGAGATCGGTTTGAAGATGCCATTGTCACTAACACTGGCAGCACACGATTGTCACGAGAGTGTGTCCTGGCTCACTGGTCTGGTTGTGCTGAGTCCTCTGCTTGGAAATCCTTCCTGTCTCCCTGCCTATCCTGACCCATTAGAATCTTTGCCTGTACTCAGGCTATCCTCGAATGACCCCCTCTATGAAGATTTCTCTTTTTATGAAGTCAGAAGACTTCTCTTCCTCTTCAAAATTCTTTTGACTTGACCTTGATGGCTTTTATACCATGTTTCATTCAGCCGAAGTTATTTCTGCATACATCCTGACTGGCTTCGTAATAGTTAACTGATTTCATCACTGAACTCTTTCAACAAGCTGACCTCTGCTCTGGACCAGTGAGAATTCTGGGAACTTCTGTGGGACGAACAGCATAGCTACCGGAGCCTGCAGAAGGAGTCTGTACAGTCCTCTGGATGCTCCCATTTGTCCATGAACTTCTGGTGCACAGTAGGACTGCACTTCCGGCACTGTTGTGAATGGAGGGATCTGACTTTTTCTGTCCGAGGAGTTGAGAGAGGAAGAGCCAAGGGTCCTTTCAGGCTAGAACAGTTGTGGCCAGTGGGAGACTCTCGGAGCACCCCTTTCCCCCCAGCAACATCGTGGGGTGGTGCTCTCTTGTCCTGCTCTCCTGAGCCAGCAGGAGGCGACCTCGCGAGAGCAGAGCTCCTGCAGATTAGGTTGTGATGGATGTGCAGCCAGGGGAAGGAGATCTGGGAAAAGCCCAGCTGACCCTTGCCAAAGCACCACTTGTGATATATATCCTCAAAGAAGAGCTTTTCCTTCTTGTCAGTCTTTCCCCTTTAAAATTCAACTAACAAATG
Organism: Chinchilla lanigera; assembly: GCF_000276665.1. Taxonomy (NCBI): domain Eukaryota; kingdom Metazoa; phylum Chordata; class Mammalia; order Rodentia; family Chinchillidae; genus Chinchilla; species Chinchilla lanigera. Next base: position 1,555,634 of record NW_004955515.1, read on the forward strand.
AATCCATAAAATATATGCAACATAAATACATGCAGTGCTATGAAGGTATAAGTTCTTAAGAAATGCTTGCTATTTGTGCTCTTTGATAGATTATGTAAAACAAATAACTTCCAAACTTAATCCAACTGTTTCTTGGGGGTACTGGGGACCAAATCCAGGAAATCCAGGGGCACTGCACATGTTATAAAGCACCCCCTAGCCCCAACTATTGTTAGCAAAAAATAAGTTAGACTGCAGAAATTATGCAACAATTGGACAACAGTTAGATAACTGGATAAGGAGTATGCAGGCATTCTGAAGTTGCTTGTCTTTACTCCAAGTCAGTATGGTACATGAGGTTGGCCAGTTCACTAATTTGTGAGATATTTCATAGTTTCCAAGAAAAAGGCAATGAAAAGATATTTTTCCCCTAGAAATTTTGCAGACTCATTGACTTACACAGAAATCTCATTGCATTCCTACCAGTGCTATTCTCGGCAGCTATTCCTAAGCAATGGGACTTTTGCCATGTAAGGTGATCTCTTAACTTTGGACATTTCTTCTTGGCTGGTACATTTTCAAGTGTGTTGCATGAACCTTCCTATTTTTGTCAAATTGTGTCCCTTTCCTTCATACATCTAATTCATGTTCCATTGCAGCACAGAGGAAGAGTAAAAATAATAGAACAGTTACAATGGCATGAAACACTGAAGTGTCCTGTGCACAGCACTGATTATCCTATGAGCATGATGATTTTCTAAATCAAGAATGCCATCCCTCAAGCCCCACTTTCACAAATAAAAGTAGGGGATAAGACAAAAATACCTGCAGGTTTGATATTTTGGGTCTGATATTTCATAACAATGCATTTTTTTCTTAATGAATATCTATCAGTTCATCAAACTTGCTCTGTCATGAAAAAGTCCATCAAGATCTTTTTTAAAATCAGAGCAAATATTAAGTAATGCTTTCAAGTGTGAAATTCATAAGCTGTGAAAGGAAGATAAGAAACTAAAACATTGTATTTTTTTGTAGCAGAAAGAAAACCAAGTCATGTGCAGAGATGCCTGTAAAACCAAAGTTTGTTACAATAGTCTCCCAGACAAAGAGCTACTGGCTTTGGTTAAAATGCCTTTGTCGTTGGACATCATACATGGGACGCAGTGTCAAAGAGCAGAGGGAAATGTACCAGTCTTGGCTGACCCTGCTTCGCGCTGGGATGGATTAGATAGACTAGAAGAGGCCAGTGGAGGATTTGGGCTGCACAGGGTGCGCTGTGGCCTGTGGTATGATCAGTAACTGTCCTCAGTGGGTGACGTGGACTGCAAACCGACAAGCAGTGACCACTACGGAGAGGGGCAGGTTGTACCTAACTGCCACATCACGTGCTGCTTTACCCCACAGGGCAGTTAGTGGCTGACCATACGCCTTCTGCCTTTGATTTATGGTTCAAGGAAACAGTGAACATTTTGAGTATGATAGGGTTGTGGGCCACAACATCTTGTCCGTGCGCTGTGACCACAGAGCAGGGAGCTTGCAGACCCTCAAGGGGAAGGCAAGCACCATGCTTTTGGGACTAAAGATGAGTTCATTGTTTTCTTTCTGACACTGATCACATCAGTAACAGTATGATTAAGTGACATATTTTAGAGATGCACTGACAGACTTAAACCATAATTTTAAGTCAAAATATTGTTTTTATATTGGCTTTAGTGCATGGTCTGTGATTGCTTGGCTGAATACAACAAAAAAATTTCAAATAATAGTTTTTTATTAAAAAATAGATGTTCATTCTCTATCACTTAAAAAAAAATCCATGACTTCATAAATCTGTGAGCTATCCATGTGTGTTAGATGATTTAGTACCTCCACCCTAGATAATTCTAGGATGTGGGTGCAGCACAACCTAAAGGCCTAGCATGGCTGCTGTTACTCCAGCCATCATGTCCTCTGCAGGCCGAAAGGAGGAGGGACTCAAAGGAAAGCGCCCATGCCCTGCAGCACTGAGCAGACCCTACTTAGACACTTTGGTAGCCAGGGAAACTCAGCAAATGCTCAGTCTTTTCAACCGGAGATAATCTACTCATCTAGAGGTGGGGATTTGTTATTAGGAAGGGAAAATGGGTGCTACCGCGCACTGGCTGTTTTTTTATCACCCAAGTGTGGTGAAACCCACAGGTCAGGAGATGCCTGTCTCTCAAGTATGTCCTCCACAGTGGCTGAGAGAGGAGGTGTCGCTGCTACCTATGCACAAGCAGGCCCACTCAAGCGCACAGGTGGGGTGAGAAACTGTGCTCCTGGGGCAAGGCTGGCTGGGGCAGAGACACGGGGCTCGGGTGACCTGCACAGAGCCCTGCATGGGGACACTGGGCCCTGGAATGGAGAGGTGTTTCCTGTCTTAGGAACTGGCCAATCCAAGGAGGGACCATCCCTGCAGCACAGTCAAGGCCTCTTAGACACAAAAACATCAAGAAATACACAACATAAGAGGCATGACATGTCTACCATCAACCTCTGTCATGCCTGGAGATGAGGGTGCAGCAAGGTAAGTGGGCATGGCCTGTCAGTCACAGAGACCCAGGACACATGCTCAGAAACAGTACCCAAGTCCCACACCTGGGACCAGTTGGAAAGGACCGTCTTCAGTCAGTCAGGTTTCTGACTGGACCACGAAGATCTCATGGCAACCTGGACAGTGCGGGTATAAAAACGCAGGGCTGCCGTCCACGTGGCCAGTGTGAGCTCTGCGGCGTCTGTTAGCTCTGCAGAGTGGACTTCTTTCCTTCCTATAGGCAATGTAAGTGCTTACTACCTTTTTCTCTTATTTTGTCCAATTATTTGTTAAGGACAAGAACTTGGCAGGACTCTTTAAACGGAGCCTAGGGCACCCCAGCTCCTGTGACCTTGAGAACTTGGTTTGTCATGAAAAGGCAGCAGCTCAATCACCACTCCCTAACATTTCATCACTTTCTAAACTTGATAAGGTCATAGTACAGTAATTTAAAGCCCTAAGCAAACCCTACAAAAAAGAGCACAAAGAAACATTTCCTTAAGCCGGATGAAGCAAGTGGCTAGCTTCAGAATACAGGAGCGGCTCACTTTCCGCTGAAATCATACCCCTCAGCTCTTGAGTATCTCAAGCTCCTTGCTTAACAGCAGATAAAACACTGAAAATAGGGTCTGCCAAGGAGAACTTTCTCTTTCCAGGCCTGTTTCCGTCTGAGTACCCAGACTGTCTGCTGGAATAATCCACTTCCTACTGTCTCAGAAAGCACTGTTAGCCTTTTGAGTTAGGGTTTTTTGATTTGGCAGGAAGAGATGAGCAATTAAAGACAGTCACCCTGTAATGATAGCTGGTGAGGTTTGAACTGATCAGGACACTGTGGGGAAGCATGGCCTCCATCCCTGTGGGATTCGGCTGGGGCCTGGCCAAGGGGTGTTTATCACAGGGCATCTAGGCCCCCAGTGCTCAGTGGAGAGACCTTTACGTGTCTCAAAGGTTGGAGTTCTAATGTGGAGGACAGTGGGCCATCCACAGCCAGGACACTCACCCTCACAGTGCCTCTAGTCAAACCCTTGTCCTTTCAGTCAGAGGCGTGCTGGGCCAGCCAGCCCTACTGAGTCATAAGAGCTGAAAGTGCCCATTCTCTCCAACTCCACAGTCAGCAACTTGAAATGGGCCATTTCGTGGGGATAGTCACCCCTCAGTGCACCAGGGTTTCCTTCTCTTTCTGGAGAGAAGCCCACTGCTGCTCACAATGGACAGAATGTGCTGTTTCTTCTCCTTGAGACTCATCCTCTGCTTCCTTCCCTCCTGTTACTCCTTCCAACACCCTCTTTCCTGCAGCCTTTTTTTTTGCTGGTCTTCCAACTCATCAGTTACCAGTTTGTTGCCAATTCCATCATCTGGCATTGCACTGTAAGAGCTCAAAACTATATACAGTCTTGAGCCATATAGTGTTCTCATCAACAGCACAGCGCAGATATTGATGGTGGTCTCATAGGATTATCATGGAAATGAAAAATTCCTATCATGCTGTGACCTGGTTGCCATCATGACGTTGAGGAAAGCACCTTCTCACATATGTGTGGCAGTGCTGCTGCAAAGTAAACAGACCTAAGGGGCAGGGTAACAGTACAGCACATCCAGTTATGAACAATGCATTATACTCGACAATAAATGGCTATAGTGCTGGTTTAAGTATTCACTGTACTATCCTTTTTATCATTATTTTAGAGTATATTCATACTTACAAAGAAAAAGTTTACTGTAATACAGTATCTGTTATGATTTATATCTAAAATGTCCTCTAAAAAGGACATGTGTGAGGAGGGTGATTGGGTCCTTGGGGTGCTCTACTCATGGGTGGATTTATCTTCTGATAAGTTAAATAGCTGAACCTGCCACTAAGAGGGTCTAGTTGGAGATGGGTCACTGGGGTGTTATATGGAAGGGTGTCTTGTGCTTGATGAAATCGCACATTATTTTGTTCATCAGAGTCCTAGAAACAATAGGCTGTAGGCTTTGGCAACCACACTCTGTAACGTTCAAATGACAATGCTCAAGTCCCTGGGTGGTGTTCCCACATTAAGTGACTTGGCCATAACCTTGAGTGCCTGTAGCAATGTGATGGAAACTCATATAGTGCTTTGGTAATATTCTTGGAAGCATCAGAATTATATACAATATTTCATAATCCAGTTGGCCCAATATTTCACTTTAGGCATATATGAGCCTAACATGAAATATAAAATAAATAATCATATGCTTAAAAATGACCTCTATAGCCTTAATTAGTAGAAGATTGGAAAAGACATAAAAGTCTGACGTAGCACAGAGCAGTGTGTGTTACAGGGTGATGAGAAGTGATTTCCTGAGGCAGTCAGTGACTTAATTATCAAAGAAAATTTAAATTGGGTTCACAAAGTCAAAGAAGCGTGCTTTATATACTTTGGGACAATGCATTTTAATGGAAAAGTTTTTCTGGTTACTGCTTAATTAAGCCATGAAATTAAATTACTCTGAACACTCTATTAATTGAAGACTTCTGTTAACTGAGAATTTTGTCAGTTGCACCGGAAGCAGCAAGCTCTGCTGATCTTTAGAGCAGTGCTGCTGGTTTTGGCTGTAGGTAGTGCAGCTTTCCCCATGGACAGCAGATCACATTCGCAAAGCTGTTGGGGCTGTGATGGGGACAGGTGACCTGTCCAGTCCTGCCGGCGTGGCTGGGAGTTATGGCTATCTTTCAGGATTAAGTGAGACCGTGATGGAGGACTTAGTCAGGTGTGTGGTTCAGCAGGTGCAAAACGCGCACAGCAGCAATTCTGTTCATTCAGAGATAACCACTCCCAGATGGGTCCGAGATGCTGTCTATGCCTAATCTCAAACTTCAGGCCTTGATTTCATTGGCTATGCTTTCTTTTTCTTTTTCCAGGGATGGAGGGTTATGCTTTCTGTGCTCAGTGAGAATTAAACTGGAATGCGTGGTCTGAGGCTGCCTTGCTATCCCTTTTCTTTTTTCAGTTACATCTTCACTGCCTCTTTCCAAACTCTTTCAAACTTCATTCACACACAACTCAAAATAGCTGCTTGCAGGAAGCACTAAATATAGGCCATTGGAAATAGCCACTTTTACCCTTCCCTGAAGATCCCTGCCTTCTTAGCTCTTTGTAAAGACTGTTTTGGGGGAAGGGCTGCTGCTCCCCCCTTTGAAGCTCCTGATGTTGGGGTGGGGGGCTGCTCTCCTCCAGCCTGGCCTGGGCAGTGGCCACCATGTAAGCAGTGCCGTCTGATCTGTGGGGCAAAGCCAAGGACTCTGACGGGCAGGGGCACCTCCCCTGGGAGGCCCTCACTCAGCAGCAGGTGACAGAAATCCCCCGTGATGCAGATTTCTTGGGACCTCACACTCAGGTTGGAGGGAGGCCTTTGGGACAAATCCCAGGGTCCTCAGGGTTTCTCCAGGCCTTTCCATCTTGGTTGCTGGCCACAGCAGTCACTGTGGCATAACAGCAGCGCCATGTCCCAGGCAGCCAGCAGAGGAAGGACAAAGGGAGAGGATATCAGTTAGGCCCGCCTGCCTGGGCAGGAGCTCTCCGGAGGCCCTGCGTCTTGGTCTGCGAGTTTTCATCTCATTACCTGGGCTGCCTAAAACAGCCACTCTGTCTGCAGGGGTGTTCTAGGGGAGGGAAGGAGGTGTTGTCCTGTTACACGGCTATGACCGACTCATTTCCCCCAGCAGCGAGCTCTGCATTTTCAGATCAAAAATGTTTGCAAAAAAATTGTGTCTGCATCAAACATGTACAGACATCTTTCTTGTCATTGTTTCTTGCACCATAAAATGTATCAATTATTTATTTATATAACACATTGTATTAGGCATTGTAAGTACTCTAGAGATGATTTAAAATGCACGGAGGACATGTATAGGTTATATGCAGTTATGACAGCATTTTATAGAAGCAGCTTGTGAATACATCTGCTTCAGTATTCTGGGGGTCCTGGAGCCAGTCCTCACAGATATCAAGGGATGAATGTCTTCCAGTTACCTAGGACACATGACTGGGTATCTGAGTGAGTGCCGAGGTTCTGCTACAGACAGTATCCTTACTTCCTGTCCTGGCCATGTGCTTTCTCTGTCCCAGCATCTCCACGAACTCCTCAGAAAGCCCTGCCCTACCCATAGTGGGGGCCTGGCCTCTGAGCTCTACCCCTTCCTCTCCTGCCCTCTGCAGTTACCTAAGTCGAAATGACCACCTCCACTAACAGCATTTCTCTACCCAAGTAATGACGGAACAGCACCAAAAGGAAAGTGAACCCGTATTTCTGGGCAGAAAGCTGCACTATTGGTGTTTTCATGGCACTTAATATATAGAAGCATAGAACATGGTTGGCTTTTTAAGCTCACAGGTTTTCTAAGCCTTAAAAATCAGATTCCACTGTAGTTTCAAATAAAAATATGAAATCTGTTGATATAAAATTAGCATAATAAGCTTAACAGGAAATTTCTTCCCCCTCTGTGGCTGCTGTCAGTTGAATTCAGCACCAGTGGCTTTGAGGAGCATATAAATGTCTCCTGTGTTTTAAAAAGAATCAAACAGCTTCATGGGGACCCAGTGCCTTTGGCATTGGGTGTTAGTGTATGGTCACCTTTGAGCAGAGAGCATGTGCAGAGGGCCTCAGTGAGAGAGAGCGGAGAGGGATGGGCAGGTGGTGTTCTCCTGTTTGGAAACTAGTCTAAGGAGAGATTAGGAGAGCCCAGCACACCAGAAAAGCTGATCCGGCATAAGGCAGCAATGAGTTTTCCAGTCTCTTGGTGGAAGTACATTTTCATTATTTTGCTACATGACTAATTTAACACCAGCATTTTGTTTCAAAATCCCAGAGAAACTGAGCCCTGCACAGCACCTCCACATCCTGTGTGGGTTGAGGGTCTCCCCTGAAAAGCAGTGGGGAGAGGTGGGAAAATCTTGGAGATGCAGTTTCAGAGCCTTGTATTTGTTGCTGTTTTTTGTCAAACCATGTGCCCCACACTGACTCTGACAGAATGTCCTCTCTCCTCTCCTGGGAGGAAAATGGACCCCGCAGAGCCTCAAGTGCCTCTGGCCCTGTGGCGCTGACTGTTTGCTTCCTGTGCCCATGGATAGAGCTGGTCTCCCCTGAGTGATACTTGGATGAATGTTCTCTTCCAGCTTCTCCGCTGCTCATTATCTAAAACAATTCTTTGCCTCATTTCAACAAATAACTATAAATGATCCTTAAAATAGTTCTTTAGAAGTGAACTCATCCACGTCAGTCAGGGTAGGCTATGTTATCTGGCAATAACAAACATCCTCAGAATCTCAGTGCCTTCAACCCACTCCTCATGCTCTGTGCTCTTACGGGGTGCTCCTCCCAACAGGAGCTAGGACTGAGTGCTTCTACTCACAAGCCCACCCCCTCTGGAAATGAGGTCATAGGATCACCATCTTTCTCACACTGACCACGGTCTTGTGTTGAACCAATTCTTTAGGCATCCCTCAAAGTAGTCCAGATGACCTCCTAAAATAGCCATCACAACTGGAACCAGGAATTAATCCCTTGGTGGGTCGATTCTATCAGACAGTTAATTCCCAACCTGACTGGCTTGGAAGTGGCTGGAGAGATCAGTGAGGCACCCTTCCAGGCATGTCTTGCCCCTCATCCTGGCACTGCCTCCCTGCGCTGCTCTGGGCAGCGGGCTCGCAGCAGCCCTGTTCCCTACCCGCTCAGTGTTTCTGCCTTTAGACAGCTGCATGTGGACTGAATCTTCTCAGACTGCGAGCCCAGTGAAACTTCTCCTCCATTAGTTTTTGGGTGTTGGGTATTGTGTCCCTACAGCAGGACTAATACATTATCTGAATAGATTATCTTCTTAGAATTCATCATCTTTACTGAGAATATGCACTTCAAACGAAGGATGCAAAAACCTCTATCCTGAGAGTGAAGACTCAGATCGGTGCATCGTGTGAAAGATGGTGCTGCACAGCCAGTCACTCCCGCTTGTTAGTTTCAATTTTGTGCAGCATGCATCTGCCTGGGAATCCAGGCAAGATTGTAGGGTCAAAGTCTCATCAGAGAAGCTAATAGTAGGAGGTCCTGTTGAGCAAGGTCCCACTGGAATCAAGGTCCATAGGAGATAGACAGAAAAGAGATCCTAATTCTCTGTCTAAAAAGCACCATGTAATCTGGGAAGGTGAGGAGGTCGTTTTATGGAGGTCCTAAGTGGCTGAAAGTGCCAACTCAGCATCCCAGGTTGGAGAGTGAATTCTACATATTGAAAATTGTTGCCATGGAAATTAGTTAGAGGATGGTGGGACCACTTTAATAAGAGGAATTCTAGATTACCTGAAGGAAAAGAAACACATTTAGTCCCCACATTGTCTAATTCTAAATGAAAATGTAATTATAGGCTTTTAAAAATTTTCTACATACTATCTGCTTCATTATGCTGCATGAAGAGAAAAAATATGAGTGCCATTAGCAACCATGGCTACCCGTCAAAACCTGACAGTGCCTGTGTGTCTGCTCCATTCTCCCACTAAAAAGGAAAACAAAAATGGGAATTAGAAACTAGTTTGATATAAAATCCAGAGAAATGAAATGAGATTTGAAAAAGAGAAGAACAGTGATTCTCGAGGTTTGTCTACAGTATCTGTGCTCCAGAGCACCATGCACCATGGAAACAGCCTGGGCTTCTTCACATAGCTGCACTGAGACACCGGGAGAACCTGCCCCACCAGGAAGCCACTAGGGCAACCTGACACTTCTGCACATCCAGGACTGAGGCTCCATGTGGAATGCCAGCAACCCGCAGGGTGCGAACAGAGGAGCTCCGTGAGAACTTCTGTGTGACTGCACTTGCGCAGCAAGCTGGAGCTGCAGTAGTCGGGACACTGCAATGTCCGAGGAAAACACTTTTCAGTTTTATAGGACAGAGATTCCTATTTTTACATCACTCACAATGAGTATCTACACTTTCTAATTCAGTAGTAAATAAAAAATAATTATGAAAGGGTAACCTCAGGAAATAGAGGTTATCACCAAATCTGTGAATGTAGGCAGGTAATGGGAATCCCTGGACTTCTGTCCCTTCTGACTGGCTTGGGGAAGGGCTCCCAGCAGATGGGTGATGTTTTAGGAAGGAAATACAAGAAGGTGGGGATAAAGATCCTGTGATCAGAGAGCAGAAATGTGCTGGGAGGACTGGACAGTGGCCCTGAGGCATAACCATGACTAAAGATGAAGAATTCCTGTGTTCCATGGACAACAGTCCTGCAGCATTCATGTTCCTCTCTCTGGGAGCACTGACGGCAGCCAACTGAGACAGATGAGCTGCGGGTGAGGCTCGTTTCTAGCCCATGCTGGAAGTCAGTGTGATGGCGACTCTCCTTCCCTGGGAGAGGCGCTTCCCCTAGGTTTGGCACCCAGGATTTATCTAGTAATTGGTGCTCCTCAGAGGGAGCTCTAAGCTGGACTCACAGATGCAAGATCTCCTGTATTTATGCCTTCTGTCAAGGACTGCTCGGCTTCCTTCAGAAGGGTGTCTGGCCTCTGTGCTCTCCATGTGGGAAGAAGGAAGGCTTCTCTTTTTTCGTATCATCTCCCAGCTCCCTCCAACACAGGAAATCTTGTTAGGAAGGAGAGAAAAACCCCTCTATGAAGAGATTGTGGACACAGGTGAAAACCCCACACTTCATGCACACAGCCTAACTTGCCTGCTGACATCTCTTGGGAATCACCTGTCTTCAAAAAGAAATCACTTTCTGAAGCTATGATGTCAGCAATATATAAGTAACATATTTTTTAATATGCAAAAGGATATGCAATTGTTAGTTCCAATTTTGTGCATCATGCATCTGACTGGGAATTCAGGCAAGATTGTAGGGTCAAAGTCTAAGACCTAGCAATTACATTATTGGGCATTTATCCCAAAGAAATGAAAATTTATTTTCACATAGAAACTTGTAAATGAATATAAAAAACAACTTTATTAGTAATAGATCTAGCTGAAAAATTAATCAAATCATCTTCAACAAGATAAACCAGAATGAATTCATGTAATGGAGTACTGCTCAGCAATGAAAAAGGAAATGACTGATATACAAAGCAGGTGAAATGGATCACAAAGCAACTATGCTGAGGCTACATGAAAAAATCAATCTCAAAAGGATCTATGGTGAACCATTCCTTCTGTATAAGATTCAAATATAACTATGGGCATAGAAAGCATATTAGTGGTTGTCAAATGCTAGGGCTAGGGGAAGATATGGGTGTGGTACAAAGGAGGGCATGTAGGAGTCCTGTGCTCATAGGCGACTTTGCTTTCTGACCAACAAAGGGGCCATGGGTGCCCACTGTGACACATGTGGCGTAGGTTTGCCACCACTGGCCCGGGGGGGGGGGTAGGATGCGTGGTTATTCTAGTGCCAAGAGAATGACTGCCTTGAAGACCGTTTGAACAGTAGGCTGGGCTGGGATAGACTCCTGCTCATTGTCTTTGACTGTACTTAGTTTATTCAGATCCACAGAATCCCAAAGGACTTTGTGTGTGTGTGTGTTTACAGAGTCATCACATGTATAGAATTATTCTGTCCATAATATTTTTTCCTTTCCTCTTTAAAATATTTTCAGAAGAACCAGAAACTCATTTTCTAACTTGGTCTCTAAGGCCATCCACCTCCCAGCCTCTAGAGCTGGGACTGCATTACTTTGTGTGGTAAAAGGGCTTGGTGATGTGAATGAGTTAAAAATCCTGAGGTGGGAGGTGGCTGGGGTCCCCAAGTGGGGCCAGGTGATTATAGGAGTCCTAAGGGAAAAACAGAGGGGAGCTGTGACAAAGGAAAGGGCAGCAGCCTGGAATGCAGCTTCTAGCAGCTTCTAGCAGACAAGATAGTCTAAATCCCATCTCCTCTGAGATATAAGGCAAACTCTTAGCTGTGAGCTTTTGTATAAATGAACAGTTAAATACTTCCAACATTCAATGGCACACAATAAGCAGTACCATTCCAAAAGGTACAAACAGGGGGATACAGAGCATTGGGACCAAAGCAAGTCCAAAATCCAGCAGGGCTAACATTATGTCCTGTAGTTCCATATCCAGCATCTGAAGCAATCTGTGGCACATTGTGAGCTCCAAAGGGCTTGCGTGAGTCCACCCCTATGGCACTTCTGGTGGTTACAGCTTCCATGGCTTCCTTCTTAGGCCTGCTTTGCTCCCTCCTTGCAGCTTTCCTTAGATGATCCACAGTCCTGGCTTTTCTAAACTTCTGAGGTCGCCAGTGCACCTTTTGCTTCACACTCACAGCTTCACACACTGCCCCTTCAGGGGCACACTGCCTAGCCTCCAAGGCCTTCTGAAATCTGGGAGGAAGCCTCTTGAACCTCAGAACTCTTGCATTCTCCATGCACCTAAAGCCAGGGCCACATGGATGATGACAAGGTCTGCTGCCACCTGGAGCAGTAGCCAAGCTTTCCTCTCTCTTGGCCATAGGGGTCGAGTGCCTGGATCGCTGGGCACTCTGAGTCCAATTCTGAGGAACAAATCCTCTATGCTGCCGCCATTCTGGAACCTGGTGCGGCTACCGCCACCATTCTGAAACACAGTGTTCTGCTGCTTTCTTCTCAAGGCAAGGCCTTTCTCCTTTGCAGTTTTGAGGCTGCAAAGGGTAGAGACTTGCTGCTTGCCATGCCTTCAGGCCATCTTTTCCATTCTCTTGTTCCTTCTCAGCAATAGAGATCTTCTCAGCCTTATCTTTGCAGTCCACAGCTTTACTGGAGCTTCTTTTCTGACCAAACTCACATTTTAAATCATCCTGCTGGGCTCTTTGCTCTTGATTCACAATGTAAATCTGGCTAAAAGCCCCCAACAATAGCCATGCCACTTCTCCAACATTGGACTGCCTTGAAATATTTTTTGCCAGATTAATCAGTCCCCTGCCACCCTTAGTCTCAGTCTTAGGCAAAGTCTCTGGACATGAGCAAAATGCAGACAAACTTTCTGCCAAGCCATAACACACATCGCCTGGAGTCCAACAACCAATGAAATTCTTCTTCCCAACAGAAACCTCCCGAACCAGGTCTTTACCGGCAGGATTTCTATCAGCTTTCTGATCTTCTCACCTCTGGCCAGAATCTCCCAAACAGAACAGCTGAAGGCGTTCGAGCTCTACTCTTTCAGGCAACATCTCCAAACCTTTCCAAACTCTTCCCACAAGCCATTTCCAAAGGCTCTTGAACCACACGGTCAGGTATAGGCACAGCAACAACCCCACTCCTCTGGTACCAAATTCTGTCTTGGCTACTTTTCTCTCATTGCTGAGACAAAATACCCAACACCCAAAATGAAGGAAGGAAAGGTTTATTTGGCTTACAGTTTGTGGAGGTTTCAGTCCATACTTGGCTGGCTCCGAGGCAGAAGATAGTAAAGCAACAAGAGCAAAGGGAAGAGTGGCACTGTGTGCAAGCCTCTTTCCCTCCCTTATATTGTAAGCAGGCTACCCCTAACCAGGGGGCGGCAGTCTCATAGTTAACCTTCTGAACTTCTCACATTGACACAATGAACAACATCCTAGAGCAGGAAGGGCATGTCCTTTGCACCCCAGGATGTACAACTGCTGAGTCACTTAGCTAAATTTCTAGACTCCCCAAGTTGACACAATGTATCAACCATTACACCAAGCTTCAGTTTCTGACAACAATCTTGCTTCAGTCATCACTAGACCCCCAGAGCACTTTGGTAACTTCAGCAAGTGTTCCTGAGTTGAGACGCATACAGCCATCTCCTGTGTGCGTGTGTCTGTACACACACCCACACACCCACGTGCACTTGCAAACCCTCTCACCAATTCCAGTACCCCCTTGTTGTGAAGACACTGCTATAAAAATTAATTCCTCACCTGAGCCTTCTTTTAAGGAGAGCATCAGCGAAAACTGTGGTGCTGTGGAGTGTTCTAGACTCCTGAATACACATCATTGCTGCTCCTGTGGCTGATAAACAAAGCCCATAAAAAACAGACTTCACAAAGTGAACTGGGCTGGGATAGGACACAGCTCATGTTCTTTGTCTTTAAGGCTTATCTAGTGCCAGGATGTTGAAAGACTCAATCTTTTCTAAGTTTTGCTCCATGTCCTGAGAGAGCTTTGAAAGCTCAGGGCAGTGATGACAAACATTTTAGAGACGAGTGCCCAAACTGCCACCCAAACCCCACTTATTTATCAACAAGTGCCAACACTGCAGTTAAAGCTGAATATCCAGTGCTCCACTGCTGGGGTGAGTTGGCTCGTGTACCCACAGCGAGGGCTCTGTGTGTCTGCTGCAGCACGTGTGCCATAGGTTTGCCACCACTGTCCTAGGGGGTATAGGATACATGGTCATTCCAGTTGACTGAGAATGACTGACTTGAGGATCATTTGAGTATCTCAGTTTATTAAACCACAGCAAGTAATCAAATATGTGTATGATGTCATATTAATAGTAGGAATCTACTGTAGATTCACAGTCCCTAACTATCAGCAGTTTCCCAACAGAGATCACTCCTGCAATTTCTGTTGATTGAGGGCAGCTGGTTTTACTAGGTATGTGGTAGTTTTGGAGAATGCCAGCTCAATAGTCAGAGTCCCTAAAGGAGGAAAGAAGGAGAAAGGACTGCAGGGTTTCAGGACCTGAGATTGGTGATTTAAAGACAGGATTTCGGGGCTGGGGATTTAGCTCAGCGGCACAGTGCTTGCCTGGCAAGCGCAAGGTCGTGAGTTCAATCCCTGGTACTGGAAAAAAAAAAAACAAAAAATAAATAAATAAATAAATAAAGACAGGATTTCTAAAGAAAACTGGCTGGAGTTAGGAGGCTCTGACTGACGGCAGCAGGCAATGCACACAGTGTGGTGGGTAAAGGAAGTCCTAGTGGGAGAAGATATAGGTCTTAATTATAAATGATTTCAAAGCCATTTCCCTGTTATTTCAAGTAAGCATTCCCATGAAAGTGAAATGGCCCTGTGGGTGCTGGAAACTTGATTCCCGAAGGTCAGAATCATTCACAGTCCTCATCTGTTATCCTGAGGGTCTTCCTTACCATTGCATCTGTCTCCTCTCCATCTCACTCTCTTACTGTCCACAGAGAAAGATGGTTTTGTGTGCTCACCCTGGCCAGCATCATCTGGCACATGCTAGCTGGTCTCTACAGGACAGGGTATCTGCGGGAGGTTGGAAGGTTTCAGTGCCGTGTATCTGGGCCTCACCAACAAGTGGATTGTCTGTCTCAGACTTCAGGGGCAGCATAAGCCTCTTCCAGGACCACACACACACTGGCTCCTTCAGGAATCAGGCAGAGCTCCGAGGAGCTCAAAATGGGCACACAGCGTAGTCCGTGCCTGCCAATGACTCTTGCAATATGCTCTCAGCTCCCACAGTCCATATTTTGGTCCTAGGAGAGCAGGTTTTATTTTCTTATTCTAAGTAGAAAGTCTCTGCTATGATGCGCTTTCAGTTCCAGATTGTGCAAAGCCACAAAAACAGCCCCACAAAGCAACAGAGCAGAAGCACAGATGGAAAGTGATGGAGGAGGCCACAGAGAGCAGGGCCCCATGTGACCTACCACCCTCCCATTCCTGACAGAGAGACACATGTCACCACAGCAGGGCCACAGCACACTATAGATCTCAGATCATGCAGAGGCCCACAGCTGCCTGTCCTGATCCGTGAGGCACAAAGTTGCTTACTGCTATCAAAATCTATAGCTTTCTTGTTCTGGACCCTCCTTGATTCCAGGTCAAACATACTGAAAATGAAAAGGAAAGAAAAGTTGATTTTGTCCAGTTTGATTGCCTAAAGGTAACGTGGTCAGGAGGAAGGACACTGATGTGAAAGAATTCAAGAGGCAATCCCTTATGCTGTTTATTCTGAAATGCATGTTGAAGTTTAGCTGCCATTATAATACTGAGTAGCGGGTCTCTGACACAGGGTGTGGGATGAGAGAATCTCCCTCATGAGGGTCAAGTTTGGCCTTGTTCTACCCTTCTGCCTTTCACCATGTGATCATATGGCCTGCCCAGTCTCCAGAATTGGAGCTAATACTTTCTTGTTCCTTAGAAATTACTAACTCTCAGGTATTGAGTTAGAGCAGCAAAAGCAAACTGTTTGTATTAATGATCTCTACAGGAACTGAATTAATAGAAAAATATATGTGTAATTATACAAGGAATTTAGTAGGCTTCCAGGCTCAGATGTGGAACAGTCCACACAGCTGTCTAAGGGATCAGAGGCAGAAGACTCCACCACGGCCAGCTCTGTGCTAGAGATCAAAATATCCAGCAGGTGCTCAGCCCCAGAACACAGAAGCCACATGTATTCCCCCCAAATTAAGACCTAGTCTTATCTTAATTTTTGCTCCAAAAGATGCAGTAAGGCTTATTTTCAGAGGATGTCTTACTTTTTCATGTATACTGATTTACATTTATTCATGTACATAAAATCTGCATTTATTCATGTGAAAAAATCTACATTTATTCAAATATAGTCATCTTCTAGAACATCGTCATAACTCTGCAAACCCTGAGTTCCAGCCTGAATTTCTTGTGACCCCATTTCCTGTAGAACCATTAGCCCCAGTCTCGCATGTCTAGCAATAGAGCTGTCCTTAAGTGAGCACTTCCTGGCCACATAACCTGTTCCTAGTACACTGGCAACATAGCTGGCAGTGATTTTATCCATGAATTCTTCACCCAAGCCATGACTTTTGCAGGCTGGCTTCATGAAGTTTCCTTTAAATCAAGGCTCAGTTGAAGACTTTGGAGATAGGAGTGGCAACAGAAATGATGACAGGTAAGAATGATGGTCTTCACAAAAACAATGCAAATTGCAGGCACCAAAATTCAGAAAATGTCTCATTTCACACATTTAAGTCCATGTGTTACAACACATGATATTTTGAATTGTCACCATTTTAGACACAACTGCATCTGTTCTTTATCAAGTGTGCAAATTATTTGTGTGTTGTGTCTGTGCTCCAATTGGTCAATTGGTGATAAGTCTAGAGTTCATCTATTTACGTAAAGTATCTACCTCTCATCCAAAGATGTCTCCTTGGATATTTACAAATAGTTAATTATAATTTATATTATCATTTATTTTAAGTATTAATATCAATACTATTATTTATTTATATTTCATTATATATGGATATTATTTTATAATTCAACATGTCTACCATTTGTTGCAATAGAGGTAATAATGAGTCCATCTGGCTGATAATATTAGGTGGGGCTTATTTTGGGGGCTAGGCTTATATTACCAGCACTCTGAAAAATAGGCAAGGGCTTATTTTCTGTGTAGGTCCTATTTTTGGAGAAATATGGTAATCTGCTGAGTGTTCTTTATCCATTCAAGTTGACACATCAAGAGTAATGCTCATAACATTCAATTTGCGAGCTTTGTTTCTCCTAATGTGTCTGTTCTCTTTTCTGCTAAGTGTTAGCAGTTTCTAAGATGGTTCCCAGTGTTCCCCAACACCTGTAAATACCATCCCGGTGAAGGAGGACCACTCTAGGACTTGTCCCAAACAAATAGCTGCAAAAAGTGATGGGAAGTCATTCCAGGAGCAGTCCTAAGGGATGCTAGCCTGCACGTCTCCTGCTCTCTCTCTGGCTGTTCTCACTTGCTCCCTCAGATGAACCTGGGCTGCTGCACCGTGTCTGTCCTATGGAGAGGCTTCCAGGGACTGACTGATGCCTCAGCCCATAGCAGATGAGAGCCTGGGGTGTCCAATCTCGCCGCCTGTGAGAAATAACACAGTGCATTCCCTGGCAGAGAGTATGGAAATGGAGCTGGAGATGACCACTGCCTCAGCTGATTGGTGACAGCAGCTGTTAGAGGAGCTTTGGGACAGAGCTGAGTCACTGCTGAATTTCCTACCTGCACAAACTGAGATGATACACGTTGTTTTAATATACATCATTTTGTATTTGTGTTTGCAGTTGCTGATAAGGGGACATGGACTAATTATTAATTAACCACATACTCTGTAATGTATAGGTCTATTTTTAGTTCACGTGTATTTTCCTGTGCTGATCCAGCTGTCTTTTCCCTTTTAAAGGCAAGTCTTCTTTGGATGTGACTTCATATTTCTCATGTGGATATTAGTACAAATATGAATGTATCTCTTGCACTCCACAGCCTTATTAAGGAGTGCACCATCATGAGACTTGGGAGCACAGGTCTGCGGCTCACCTTTGTGACTTTGAGGATGTTTGGTCCTGTGGTGTCTGGGACCTGGTGAGATGCCACGTGGCATTCTCTGGGGGTGCTGGGGAGGCTCTGTACCTACTGGTTTTAATGATGGACCTAAGGCAAATATTTCTAGCACAGGTAACTTAGATTACTCCAAACTACATGATTAATAGTGAAAAAATTTTGAGCTGGATTTGGTAGAGGAGACTCATTAAATACTCTTACCTCGCTCAGTGATGGTGAACACCGTAGAGACACGTGCTGAATGCAACCCAAACCCACTCATTTATCACAAAGTGCCAGTGCTGCAACTGAACCTGAACACTGAGGTTTAGCTTTTTTGGGGGGCGGGGGGGTTGGTCTTTCTCCGGTACCGGGAACCGAACTCACGACCTTGCGCTTGCCAGGCAGGTGCTTTGCCACTGAGCTAAATCCCCAGCCCGTGAGGTTTAGGTTAGAAGAAACAACAGTTATGCAACGCTCGGCTGCTGGGACGACTTGGCTCGAGCGCGGACAGAGCGGACTTGGCGCGCCCGCTGCAGCACACATGCCATGGATTCACTACCACTGATCTAGATTCTAGAAAAAGAGACAGTGAGAAGGGAAGAAGAGATAAAAACCGGAAATGAACCCTTAAGAAAACAGATTCCTCTTCAAAACCATCTCGGGTGTGGGTTGGCGCGGCCGCTGATAAGGGGCATTGTGTGTGTGGACACAGTTGCGCTGGGCTCCATGCTGGCTCTTGCACTTGTGAAGTCGGGAGGAACTTCTTGAATCAGCTTAGTGCTGCTAAATGAGCCTTTCCCTGGTGCATCCGACTGCTGCCCACACCAAATCCCAGCTACCAACCTAATGTGAGAGTGCTCTAAAACATGGATTAAACGAATTATTTACATTCCTTAAGTGAATTACTCTGCAAAATAATAACTGCTTCACGGGGCACAATATCCTCCAGCCTGCATGAGGGCTCACGCACATGTAAAAAGCTCGGCATCCTGTCCCTGCTCACAGTGGGATACCACCAACTATCAACTTAATTACAACTTTATTACTCACCGATCCATTTGCTTCCTATTGTATCAATGTTCCTTCAGGGAATACAAAAAATTATGTTCCAATTAAAGTGCAGTTCTCCATCAAAGAAGGAAAAGCAGAGGTTGTTATTACCTCTGCATATCTCTCTAGCTGGACCCTGGGAGAACACTTTGCACACACACCTACACTGGCCACTGCACATTAGTTGTGGTTCTTTGACTGAAATATAAGACTTTGCTGAACACTTTTATTTCAAGTTAAAGTAATGTAAAAAATGCAGTCATTGAAACAGGGTCAGATCTGTAGTGTCTGCAGTGCTGTCATTTTTCACTGACTTGAATTCTTTTCATTTTTAGCACATGTTTAATTTTTTGTACAATTCTAAAGTCAGCGTAATGCAGTCCTTAAAATCTGGAGTTTATTACCAACCCACATGTTCTTGCTTTTGCCTTTTGGTCTCCTAGTGTTCAAACTACCTGTGACTGCTCTGTGTGTTTCTCAGGCTCTGCATCATGCCTGGAACTCTGCCCCTCCTTTGCTACCTGTGCTGGTATCGATGGACGTGCTGTTATTTCTCTCTCATGGATTTGTTTCTCTGAGGTTTACTGCTTTTTTTGTTTTCTTTGTTGCTTTGCTTTGCTTCTGTATTTTTACTCAGTGTTTGGTTTCTCATAAGCAGGTAGACTGAGGTCCACATACAGAGGATATTTGGCAGCAAGAATGTGATATGAGATGGAGGTAGGGTGTACACCTATAATCCCAGCACTAGGGAGGCTGAAGTAGGAGGATGGTAAATTCGTGGGCCACATAGAAAGTCAAGGCCAGCCTAGACTACACAGCAAGACCTTGTCTCAAAAAAAAAAAAAAGAATGTGACATTGATGTGTGCAGTCAGCCCCTGTGCATGCAGCCCCACCCGTGGTCGTGTTTTCAGAGGGTAGATCTATGTGTTACATCTACCTTTACTTTAAAATTCATTTTTATTCAAAGTGAAACTCACTACCCACTATATGAATATTACAGTGGGAGAAAGCAAGACACAACCATGAGAAAAAGAAAACAGCTATAAAAAGGATAGGCTTCCTGCAGACTGTGTCTGCTTTTTAGGGGAGTACAGAACACAAATGCTCCCACAGTGCCCACAGAGGAATGTGTGAGTGTGAAGCTTTTGCAGAGATTTCTGCCCTCCTACTCACTTCTCACCTCGGTGGCCGTGTCCCCAGACTGTCACATCTCTGTTCCGCTTTTGTGGTCAGGAGCTTTAGAACACAACAGAGTGATCTTCCCATGGCAGGATTGGGGAAATGAGTAGTTTGCATATTTTAAAAAAAATGTCAGTGAACACAGGTGTAACTCTGAGAGTGATCTACTCTAGTGAGGGTATAAATAATGCAGTTATCCTTGGACCTGAGGGGCAGGGGGTGGAGAATGAGACAGACTCCCTCAGGTTGTGTTTCCACAGCTCCCAATCTCTTCCTCCTTGAAAGGCACAGAATAAGAGTGAAGGAGGAGTGCACCCTGTGGTCTAGGCTAGCGAGGGGCGGGACCCTCAGAGGGGGACAAGATGCTTTAGTAAGACACTATGGACAGAATTAGAAAGACAGGGCCAGAAGTAGTGATTTACAAGTCTACTACACTCCATATAAAAACAGTAAACTAGGAGTGAACCTTTGGAATATCTCTAATGGATTTTTTTATGAATAAAGCAATATATACACAAGAAAAATGTTTCATATAAAGAAACAGAAATTAGATTTTTCTTTGAATTATATTTTATGAAAATTATGTTCAAAAACTGGAACAGAGCTCATTGAAATAGGATGAGAAAACAAATGAGCATAAGAAGACACTGAAATCTTGTAAATGCCATCAGTGTTATCACCCAGTAAATTACTGTGTTAGTGTTCTGGGCAGCAAGCGATGGAGTGGAAATGTAGAGCACTAGTGGTACAAGGAGTAACAGTCAGAGGTACTATTTCACTCTTCAGTTTATAGCAGAAAATCATTCCAAAATGTTCATGTTAGAAAAAGAAGCTCAGATAATCCATAACACACTGGGCATGTGGCCCATGCTAGTCATCCCAGTTACTCAGCAAGCCAAGGCAAGAGGATAAAAAGTTTGAGGCCAGCCTGGGGAACTTAGCAAGACCCTGCCCTAAAATTAAAATAAAAAGGACTAGGGACTTAGCTCAGTGGTAAAGTGCTTCTAGCTTCAATCCCCAGAGCTGCAGAAACAACTTTTTAAATTCCATGACAGTCAAAGTAGGTTCTCACTTATAAGCATTAATCATGAACCAAGAGTCATAAGGCATTAAAGGAAAAAGAGTATGATTAAAAAACAAAGCAAACAAATAAAAAATTTTGCTAAAGGAAAGAAATCAGGAAAAAAGAAAATTTTAACTAACTTAGGTTAGCATCTTCTGAGCAATTTGAGAGATCTAGTATTATTACTAAATAATAAAAAGGTTATCATGAAGAAAGAACTACAGGAAAATAGCAAGGTGGTTTTTTTTTGTTTGTTTGTTTTAAAGAGAGGAAAAAAAACAGTGAAGATGATACAGACTTTCAAAATAAGATGATAGGAAATTAAAAATTGTTATTACATTGCATACTGTTATCTTCAAAGTAGTTGCTCAGATTAATAGATACAGGCATGTAAAATTGATCAAACAATATAAGCACTAACTGTTCCTTTCAACGAACTAATAGAAATTAGTAGTACAATTACCCTAGCTATCTTGTATATATATACATATCTTTCCATACTCTTTTTTCTTTTCCCCCATTCCAGTTGTTCTTTCCTTTTGAGCAGTTTCTTTCCCTTTCATTATATCTATTATACCTTTGGTATCTTATTTACTCTTCCAGTTTTTTACACTAGGGGACAATATGATGTTTACACATTAGACTCTAGTTTATTTCACTTCTGAGTATGGTCTCTAGTTGCATCCATTTACCTATAAAAGCCTCAAGTTTTATCTTTCTTTATAGCTGAGTAGTGCTCCATTGTATAAAACTACCACATATTTTTTATTCATTCCTCAACTGATTGACATTTTGGGTTGTTTGCAAGATTTAGCTATTACAAATTGTGCTGCTATAAATATAAGTGCACATATACTGCTGTGGTATGATATTTTCATTTCTTCTGGGAAGATACTCAGAAGGAGACTAGCTGGAACAAATTGGACCTCTAATCCTAGGTCTTGAGGAATCTCTACACTGATATCCACAGTGGTTGTACCAGTCTACACTCCCACCAATAATGGAGAAATGTTCATTTTTCTCCACAGCTTCACCAGCATTTGTTATTGGTTGACTTCTTGATGATAGCCATTCTTTCTGGGCTGAAGTAGAATCTCAGTGTTGTTATAATTTGTATTTCTCAAATGACCAATGATACTGAACATTTTTTCATATATTTATTTTCCATTTGTATTTCTTCATCTGAGAAGTGTGTATTCATCTCAGATGCCCACTTTTGGATTGAGTGTTTGAGTTTTGGGGGCCTGATTTTTTTAAAAAAAATTCTTTATATTTTCTAGATAGAAGTCCTTTGTCTGAGGGACAGTGGGCTGAAATTTTTTCCCCAATTTGTGGGTTTGTTTTTCACCATGTTGGTGATTTCTTTTGGTATGCAAAAACTTTTTAATAAGATGAGATCCCAGTTGTTAATTCTTTGAAGTATTTCCTGCACAGTTGATTTTTGTTTGCGAACTTTGCCTATTCCTATGTCTCTAAGATTTCTATCTACTTTCTCTTCCGGTAGATTTAGTGTTTCTGTGTTAATATTTAGATCTTTAATCCATTTTGACTTTAGTTTAGTGCATGGTGATAGACATGGGTCTAATTTTAGTTTTAGGTATGTGGAAGTCAAATTTTTCCAGCACCATTTGTTAAAGAGGCTATCTTTCTTCCAGGGAACATGTTTAGCTCCTTTGTCAAAGATAAGATGGCTGAGTGTGTTTGCAGTTGTGTCTGCATCTTGTAATCTGTTCCATTGATCCTCAGGTCTTTTTTTGCCAGTACCATGCTAATTTTAGTTGCTTTGTAATATAATTTCAAGTCAGGGATTATGATGACTCCTGCCTTGCCTTTTTTGCCTGGGGTTGCCTTTACTATTCTAGTTGTCTTCTGGTTCCAGATGAATTTTAGGAATGTTTTTTCTAGTTCTGTGAGGTATACTCATGATATTTTGATTGGAATTGCATTGTATCTGTATTACAGTTTTGTGAGTATGACCATTTTCACAGTGTTGGCTCTTCCTGTCCATGAACAAGGAATAACTTTCCATTTTCTGAAATTCTCTTTGATTTATTTTTCAGAGTACTGTAATTTTCAATGTATAGATCTCTTACTTTCTTTGTTAGATTGCTTCCTAAGTATTTATTTTTTTTGGATGTTATTGTGAAGGATGTAGTTTCCCTAATTTCTCTCTCAGTGAGTTTGTTGTTTGTGTACAGGAATGCTATTGATTTTTGAGTGTTGACTTTGTGTCCAGCTATGCTACTGAATTTGCTTATTAACTGTAAGAGTCTTCTGGTGGAGTTTTTGGGATCTTCCATACAGAGTATCATGTCATCTGCAAATAATGATAATTTAACTTCTCCCTTTCCTATCCTTATTCCTTTTATTTCTCTCTTGCCTAATATTTCGAGAACTATATTGAAAAGGAATGGTGATAGTGGACATCCTTGTCTTGTTCCTGATTTCAGAGCAAAAGCTTTCAGTTTTTGTCCAGTTAGTATGATGTTGGCTGTTGGTTTGTCATAGACGGCTTTTATCAGATAGAGGTAAAGACCATCTATTCCTACTTTCTGTAGGGTTTTTATCATGAGTGAGTGTTGGACTTTGTCAAAAGCTCTTTCTGCATCTACTGAGATGATCATGTGGTTTTTGTCTTTGGCTCTGTTACTATGGTGTATTACATTTATTGATTTGTATGTTTTGAATCATCTCTGCATCCATGGGATGAATCCTACTTGGTCATGGTGTATAATCTTCTTGATGATTTGCTGCATTATGTTTTATAGTACTTTATTAAGGATTTTTGCATCTACGTTCATTAGGAAATTGGCCTGTAGTTTTTGTTTTTGGTTGGGTATTTCTTTGGTTTTGGTTCAGGGTAATATTTGTCTCCAGAAATGAGTTAGGGAGAGTTGCTTCCCTTTCAATTTCATTGAAGAGTTTGAGGAGTACTTGCATTAAATCTTCTCTATATTTCTTGTAGAATTCAGCCTCATTAATGTAATTATTTTGCAACTTGTAATTTTGAAATAGGATTCACATAATATCCACTCTAGCTTCTCCTTCTAATTTTCTTCTTTAGATATTTCTTTGTGGAAGACACTGGGTTGATCTCCTGCTGCTCTTGGTTCCATTTAATACGTTCCTCCATCCTGTGTATTTCTTATGTTCAGGCAGTTGTTTGTGGAGGGTATATCAGTCAGGGTTTACTAAGAAACAGGTATAACACAAGATAAACAAATATATAAGAAATTACAAGCTTGGCTTACAATGGTGAGCCTGAGTTGGATGAGGAAGAGTGCAGAGGGTGTCTGCAGGCTGGAGAACAAAAGTTTGCAGTCCATGGTCTGGAGTTCACTGCAGTGTTCTGTGCGAGTCCATATCAGGAAGCCAATTGGTCTTCCACAGAAGGGTGAAGAATCTACTAGGAACCTACACCAGAAGGCTGAAGAGTCCCAGGCAGAAGCAAAACAGTCTGTGCCAGAAGCCAGGGGATGAAGACCAAGCTGAAAGCAAAGACTGCAGCTCCCTGGGAAAAACAGCAATCAGCCTTCCTCATTTCCCTTTATTGTATGCAGCCTACCCACCCTGGGGGTAATTTACACCCACACCATCTCCTTGCCCTCCTCTTGCACAGGCTCAGGATGTTTACAAAGTAAGAACCCTGGCCCCTGGTGAATCAAACTTTCAAATGTCTTAAATTGACACAATGAACAACATCCTAGAGCAGGAAGGGCATGTCCCTTTCACCCCAAGATGTAGAACTGCTGAGTTACTTAGCCAAACTTCTAGACTTCAAGTTGACACAATGTATCAGCCGTTACAGAGGGTAAAGGGGATTGGCTTTGGTGTAGAGAAAAGGGTTTCTGAGCTACTGGTGAGCTTCCCTCTCCTTTCTGCCCCTGCTTCCCTGCCTGCCCCTGTGGGCTTGTACAGAGCTTATCCTGGTGTCTACCTGTGGATACACAGTGGCTACATGCTGAAATGGTTAACAGTACATTTTATAAGAAACATTGACATATCACTTTCTAAAACTAAATGAAATTTTAAAAGCACTAAATAAATAGAGCCTTTGCCTTGGGAGAGCCCTTCCTCCTCTCTTGGAAAAGAAACTAAATATGTGACAGAAAACAGGCACCATGCAGTGAATTTTTTTTTTTTTTTTTTTTTTTTTT